>NW_004443950.1:20010700-20049363 GCF_000243295.1 Trichechus manatus latirostris | reverse complement strand
CCCCGCCCCGCGCTCACCACAGGCCTAGCCCGGCCCCTCCGCCCAACCCAGGTACAGAGGAATCTCTCTGGCATCCCTACCAGCCTCGCTGCTTCTCAGAAACGTCACTCTCTTCCTCCTCCTCCCCCTCTGCCTCGGCTCCTCGTTAATGCCCAAAATAGTCTAACTGATTTTCTACTGTTATCGTAAATGTGAAATGTCGGATAAGTGAGAAGTAGGTGTATTGAGAAGCACCAGTAAGAAAAGTCATGTTTCTGTGACGAAACCCACTGCGGTCGAGTCGATTTCACCTCACAGCCACCCTACAGGACAGAGTAGAACTGCCCACAGGGTTTCCAAGGAGGGGCTGGTGGATTCGAACTGCCGACCTCTTGGTTAGGAGCCAGCTCTTACCACCACCAGGGCTCCTTCTGTGAAGAGTGTCCTTATTTACAGCACCATCGTTCCTAAAGCAGGCTTCATTTCGTAACTGAGAGATTAAGTAGTGCTGCAGGAGATGGCCACATACAGAACTGTCTCTATGAGCAACTTTATATCTGGAGAAGGTTGTTATCAATCTACATGCAAACTACTGTTTTCCTCCTATATTAGTGATTAAAACATTAGTAAAGTTGCTTAGATAGTGAAATTTGGGAAACCCTGGTGGCACAGTGGTTAAGTGCTACGGCTGCTAAATTTGAGCTATTTCACCTACTATACACACCATGAACTGCTGTTACCATGCATACAACTATTTTCCACTTTCCCCTTTCTTTTCTCAGCTCAGAAATGTTATTTTTAAATATAACAAAGAAGTCTGTAATCTTGACCATCCCACTAAAGAATTCCACTTTTAACTGTTATTCTTACACTGAAGGGAATAATAAAATGAAGACTATTAAGTGTTCACTATGCATTACTTTAAAAGCCAGATTTTATAAACAATGACTACAAGGCAGTGTTTAATCGAGTCTTCAGTAAAAATAGGGACACTTCTATCTCTTGCCATAATCTCCCTTGAAGTCTTTCCCCTGAAACCCAAATAAACATTTGGGATAATCAAAGAAACAAAACCCACTGCTGTCGAGTCGATTCCGACTGATAGCGACTCTATAGGACAGAGCAGAACTGCGCCATACAGTTTCTAAGGTTGTAAATCTTTACAGAAACAGACTGCCACATCTTTCTCCTAAGGAGCAGCTGGTGGGTTCGAACCAACAACCTTTCAGTTAACAGGTGAGCACTTAACCACTGCACCACGAGCGCTCCCTAAACATTTGGGATTTAAAAAAAAAAAAACCGACTGCCATCGAGTTGATTCCAACTCATAGCGACACTGTAGGGCAGAGCAGAAGTGCCCCCCAGGGTTTCCAAGGAGCTGCTGGTGAATTCCAATGGCAGACCTTTCGGTTAGCAGCCGTAGCACTTAACCACAAAGTCACCAGGGCTCCACGTTTGGGACAGTGGAATGAAAGACTCTCACTGGCCACAGGGTGGCAGCATTTGATGACACCAGTGCAAATTTGACTATCCTATTTCAGTTGTGAGTAAACTATAGGGTCAAAAGCGCAGAAATCAACTTGAATTTTATACTTACTTAAACTGGCCAGCTGGACGGACAAAGTGAAACTGTCTTGTAAAAGGTTCATCTGGTAAATCACACATTTTTGAGTTCCCTGTAGATAAAAGGATAAACTTCTCAATACTTCAGAAATAGTGTTAAAGATTGTTTTAAAATGTTAGCATAGATACAATCTTCCACTTTCTTAGTTTAAGAAAATTAAGCACTGAATTAGCTTAAAGAACTATATTAGAAGCTACCTATTTATTACCGTGTGCACTCCCCCAAAAGGAAGGATGAATCCTCAATACACTGATGTTCTCCAGCCACAGCCAATTACGGTGACTGCCGTAGACGGACCCCGGTGTGTGGATCAATTTATGCAGATTCTGGCACTGCAAACCCACACTGTAATTTTTTTTTTTTTTAAAAAAAGCAGAACAAGAACCCCTTCTAAACTAGAATAACTTAAGGAAAAAAAAGACTTCAGTCCCTTCCCCTGTATGACAACTGCTTACTACCAACTTATGCACACCTGCAAAAACTATTTTTAAAAAAAAAGTTGGAAAGGTAGCATTTACCCCGGATGTCTAGGAAATGCTCAGAAGAACACCTGGCTTTGGAACATGAAGCATAAAGATCCTACAGAGGTTGCCTCTGCTCTCCCATTGGTAAGTAGAGGCCTGCTCCTTCAGGGCAACGCTGAGAGTTCAAGGGACGCTGAGAGTTTCTATCTCACGTCCTTAGGAAGCATCATTACAATCAACCAGAAAACCAGTATCAACAAAAGCTCACCTCTCATCTGGTAATTCAGGATGTAACGTACATGTCTTTGGTGCCTGATCCCACCCCGTCGTGATTATAATTACATTTTATACAAGCCAGCCACTACCCGTGGATTTCCAAATAAACTCACGCGGAGAGTTACGGAAAGAATGTAAGTAAGCTCTTACATTTTTTCCTGATCTTAACAGTAATGTAGTCCTTGTTGTCCATTTCATCAACATCATCTAATGTGGCAACACAGCTTGGTATTACCTGAAGTAATTCCATTATTTTCGAATTCTACAATTTGGGAAGGAAAAGGTAACAGCAATTATTTTTTATTATCTCTTAGCAGGTGATTGCTTGCTTTCAATCTAAATGTTAGCACTGGTGTGGTTAGGCAGAAATGCTCACAGGCAACTGCAGACAAACCTTTGAAGTCATAAAGCCCAGTGGTTAAGAGCAGCCCTCTGAGGCCAGTCGGCCTGCACTTGGAGCCTGGATCTGACCTCTACTAGATACTCTGGGCCAGGTATTCACCTGCTCTGTGCAGCAGGTCTGACGATAATATGACCTATTATTGTACAGTTATCAAGAGAACTGGGTGAGTTAAAGCAAGCGAAACCCAACAAGGTCTACCAGTTGCCATTGAGTTGACACCGACTCACAGCAACCCCCGTGTGTGTCAGAGCAGAAATGGGCTCCATGAGGTTTTCAATGACTGATTTTTCAGAAGTAGATTGTCAGGCTTTCTTCTGAGATGCCTCTGAGTGGACTTGAACTGCCAACCTTTCAGTCAGCAGCTGAGCATGTTAACTGCCTATACCACCAGGGACCCCAGAACAGGGCCTAGCACTTAGTAAGCGCTCAATAAAAAACATCCATCATCATCATCATCATCATTTGAGGAAGTACTAAACTGAAAGTTTAAAATATTTCTATTCTGTTAAGAAATGTCACTGACAATTAAAAGTTACTACAATCAGCCTATGAGAAGGCAGGATTTATGGTGAACGTGGGTTAGAACAAACTCAATGGCAGCAGGTTTGGTTTAGAAACCCTGGTGGCGTAGTGGTTAACAGCTACGGCTGCTAACCAAAAGGTGGGCAGTTTGAATCCACCAGGCGCTCCCTGGAAACTCTATGGGGCAGTTCTACTCTGTCCTATAGGGTCGCTATGAGTCGGAATGGACTCGATGGCAAGGGGTTTGGTTTGTTAAGTGTGTCATTTAACAACCTACTGGTTGTTTATCCCCAAATAGAAAGCCAGACAGATAAAGGTTCAGCATGAAACAGGGCCAGAAAAGCACTTTTTCCTCCCCATTTCTCCATGGCAAACATCCACAGAACCGGAGAGTGGTAAATTAGTAATTACAATTCCCCTTACAGAACTCAAGGAGTTTTAAATCCACAAACTACACAAACATTCTCTATCATGCTACTAAGGCACCAGGTGTATTCACACTGCAGGCAGGGTGAAACCAGGACAATGTTCTAACTTGCTACCTCCCCTGAAACCAAACTCTATCCCCTCCACTACCTGGCTGCAGGTAAGATGTGCCAGAGCGAGGCGCCTCCGCCTGCAGCTGGTCGGGGGGCACCTCCTCTCGCGCCTTTCAAAACTACCCCTGAAGAATGATTCCTGGCTCCCCGCGTGTGCTGCCTCTGGTCAGGAGACAAAGGGCCAGGTATTTAACCACACTGGTAGGCTTTCTGGCACACCCTGCCAACTCAGTCTGGCCCAGTGATTCAAAGATCTGGCTACTACCATCCCAGATCTGCTTTAAATGCAAGGGCTCAAGAGTGAGCTGTACAGGAGCCTGGGATTCTCTCAGCTCTTGAGCTCCCTCCACTCACCTGCTCAGCACAGTCTATAGCTGTGCACTGCCTCTTGTTCAAGACACGAACCGACGCTCCATGAAGCAGAAGCAGCTCTACCACAAAGACGTGCTTTTCTATCACAGCCTCGTGCAGTGCTGTGTTGCCCTTGCTGTTAGAGGCGTTAATGGAGGCTCCACGCTAGAAAGAGGAACGGTACCGTCAAAGCAATGCTAAAAACGTTCATGTAGAATCTAGGTGGCGGGCATACGGGTGGTTTACCTTCAAATTCAACTTTTCTGCGTGTCTGAAAGTTGTCATAATAAAATGTTAGGGGTAAAAGTAATATTGAGAAAAAGATTTATGTACAAAGACAACTGCAGCATTTATCATAAAATAAAACCCACTGCCGTCAAGTCGATTCCGACTTATAGCGTCCCTATAGGACACAGTAGAACTGCCCCATAGGGTTTCCAAGGAGTGGCTGGTGGATTCAAACTGCCGACCTTTTGGTTAGCGGCCAAGCTGTTAACCACTGCGCCACAAATAGAAGCTACTTAAATATACAGAGCACAGTCAGTTAAAAAAGAAAACAAAACCAAAAACTACAGGACATTCACGGTTATGCAACCGTTAAAAACCAAGGTTTTAATAAACGATTTCCTATGCTAAATGGAAAAAAGCAAGAGAGAAAACAATACTAATCTAAACTGTACACGTTTTTAAAAGTCTACCAAAATTAACTGCCTCTGAGTAGCAGGATTATTGGCAAGTTGGTTTTCCCCCTGCTGCTTTAAGTTCTTTCTCTTACGATCAACACGCATAACCATTATCAAGAGCGGAAAAAGAGATGCTGCATGAGGGGTACAGAGTTTTTGTTAAGGGCCATGAAAAAATCGGGAGACAGACTGCGGTGATTATTGCACAGCACAGTGAATACAATCAATGTCACTGAATGTACGTGTAAAAATGGCTGAAATGTTTGTTACATATATATTTCACCACAAAAAAAAGAAGAAAAAGAGTAGCAGTGACACAGAAGGGCATTAAGCTCACACTTCAGGTAACAATTCAACTTACAGTAATGAGGTGAGATTCTCACCTTCAGCCTCAGCAGAGCCTAAGACCCTAACTCTGATCCTGATGAAGCACAGACCTCGAGACCTGATCTCCCATCACAGAACCGTACGTGGAAATGCGGGTGGGCCTGCTGAGGGCAAGGGGCGGGAGGCCTATCCTCTGCCATCATGAGCGCAGGCTGGAGCGTGAGATCATGCATGAAAGTCCCTGAGGTTATGCCGTTATGACCAGGGCCACACTCTCAGATGGCTCCTAGACGGCGAGGGCTCTTACTCACCTGTAGCAACAGCGTGGCGACTTCGTGATGTCCACTGGAACAGGCATAAATGAGGGGTGTATTTCCACTTATATCCTTTTTATTGGGTTTTGCATTAGAATCTAATAGATACTTCACCACCTAGCCCAGAAGAGAAAAGTTTTCAACCTTAATTATAATTTGCAGGGTTTGAGAAATCCTCTAACACAATACTCTTCTGACTTTTCTCTAAGGCTCTTCAGACACGTCTAACCCTCAGAAGAAAGTCGACCAACGGAAGGGGATTAGGGATTAACATCTGCAGAGGACCTACTGTGTGCCAGGCAGTGTGCTAGGCACTAGTTTTCTCATTTCACCTGGAATTGCTACTCCAGTTTTACAGGTTAGAAAATGATGCTTGAAGCACTGTGCTGGATACAATGGGAGAGGTAGAAGAAGACCTGAAATACGGTCCATATCTTTAAAAAACCTTATAGTAGAACTGAAAAAGGAAGATTAAAAAAAAAATTGTGTGTGTGTCTAAGTTTCAAAAAGAAAAACAGGACTTTAAAAAAGTCAATTCGTGCACAGGCTCCTGACCTCCTTCTACAGGTCCAGGGCTGTACTTTATGAAGCACTAAACTGCCTGGCACAGCCCAGGCTGTGGGAATGTAAAGCTAGCAAGATGACCATGGGTAGAGCCCTCAATGACCAAACACCAGGGACAGCTCCTGCCGGGGTCACAGTCAGAATGACAGCTCTCTGCACCCAGAGGTAAACGGCAGTGCGTGTGGAGCTGGCTCCCCAGGGAGCACCACCGAGCTGTGTGTGTGCTGCTGAGCGGCCCACCATGTGCATATCGGGGCTGCTCCTGTGGCTAGCCACCAAACCCTCGGCCCTGTGCAGCATCCCCACCAAGAGAAGGTCTAACCAAACCAAGCACCTACTACACTCTGCCCAGAGACAGAACCCGTACCTGAAAGTGGCCCTTCTGGCAGGCAAGGTGGAGTGGGACAGCCTGGTCTGCGTTTCTGGCCCCCACATTGGCACCATGCTTCAACAGGAGGGGAATGAGGTCAGCCCGACCATGCAGAGCAGCAACATGCAGTGGAGAGGAGCCCTCCTGGTTGGTCACATTCACACCAAGCCCATTGGCAGGAATCTTGAACAGCTTCTAGGAAATGCAGAAGATGGAAACAGAAATGCCATTAGTACTTAAGTATATGGGGCTGAGGGCATTGACGCCATCCACCCTCACATCCCCTATGCAAAACTTAGGATCACAATGGGATCCAGAATCAGACTGCCCACAGGTGAATCTCTATTATCTTAGAAAGATATGATATACAAAAAAGTTAACTCCCCTTCTCACCATTTAGTATCCTGTGTTTAATAAAGCATGCCTCCTAAAATGATATATTAAGCCAAGACAATTCAATGGTGAAAGGAAAGTCTGTTCAACAAATGGTGCTAGAACCACTGGCTATCTGTATATGGAAAAAACACTGCACATCAGCCCTCATCTCACATCAAAGACAAAAACTAACGCAAATGCACCACACTTGAATGTAAAAGCTACAACTATAAAATGTCTTGAAGGAAACAGAAGGAATTCTTTGCAACACTGGGGTAAGCAAAGATTTCTTAAATAAGATACAAAAAGCATAAACCACAAAAGAAAAGTTTATAAACTGGACTTTATAAACATTTTAAATGTAAAGTGGTACAGCCACTCTGAGAAACAGTTTGGAAGTTTCTTGTAAAATTAATTATACAATTACCATATGACCCAGCAATTGCACGCTTGGACATTTATCCTAGAGAAATGAAAACTTATGTTCTCAAAAAATATATACGTACACGAATGTTCACAGCAACTTTATCAGTAATATTCCCAAACCAGAAACAACTCATGTCCTTCAACAGGTGAATGGTTAAACTGTAGTATATATATACCATGACTACTGAGCACTAAAGGAATGAACTACTGGTTACATGTAACTTGGAATCATGCTGAGTGAAAAAAGCCAATCCAAAAAGATTATGCTGTATCATTAAATTTGCATAACACTTTTGAAATGAAAAAATTATAGACATGGAGAACTGATTAGTGATTGCTAAGGGTTAGGGATAAGGCGGGCATAAGTAGGGATGAAGAGAAGAGAGATGGGTATGGTTTTAAAAGGGCAACCTGAGTGATTTTTAACTCTTGTGGTCATAGAACTGGTCTGTTATCTTGAATGTGGTGGTAGATACACAAACTACACATGATAGAATTGTATAAAACTAAATACACACACACAAGTGAGTACAAGTGTAAACAGCCCAAGAATGCAGCTTAGTTAGCACACACCACGCCATCCCCCTACAGGAGGAACCAAGAAACCAAGCGGAACACATAGAGATGACCATCTGGGAACCCAAAACAGCAAATGGAAGGATGAAGAATTAGATCAAACACTGAAGGGAAGGAGAAACTGAATGAAAATAGCCAGTGAGGAGACCTACAGACTGTAGGTGACCTACTAGCCGGCACGGCACAGCATGGCCTTTTTAAGACGGATGGCTTCACCGGAGAGTTCTACCAAACATTCAGAGAAGAGTTGGCACCAGTTCTACTCAAACTATTCCAGAACACAGAAAAAAACAAAAAAGCCAAACCTACTGCCATCAAGTCGAGTCAATTCCGACTCATAGCGACCCTACAGGACAGAGTAGAACTGCCCCATAGGGTTTCCAAGGAGCACCTGGTGGCTTCGAACCGCTGACCTTTTGGTCAGCAGCTGTAGCTCTTAACCACTATGCTACCAAAGAAATGAATATTCCCCGATTCATTCTCTGAAGCCAGCATTCCCAATTCCAAACCCAATTACGGACCAACATTCCTCATGAATATAGACATAAAAATTCTCAATAAAATTCTAGCCAAGAGAATTCAACAGCATATCAAAAAAATAATACATCACAATCAGGTGGGATTCATACCAGAGATGCGAGGGTGGTTCAAAATTAGAAAACCAATCAACAGAATTCACCACATAAATAAAACAAAGAAAAGAATCACATGATCATCTCAATCAATGCAGAAAAGGCATTTGATAAAATCCAACATCCTTTCCTGATTAAAAACTCTCAGAAAAACAGAAGGGAAATTCGTCAACAATAATTGAAAGCATATATACAAAACCAACAGCCAACATTATTCTCAACAGAGAGAAGTTGAGAACAAGAATGAGACAAAGATACCCATTATTACCACTCTTATTCAATCTTGTACTGTAAGTCCTCGCCAGAGCAGTAAGACAGGAAAGGGAAATAAAGGGCATCCAAATTGGTAAGGAAGAAGTAAAACTGTCCCTATTCACAAATGACATGATTCTATACATAGAAAACCCCAGAGTTTCCATAAGAAAGTTACTGGAACTAATAGAAGGATTCAGCAAAGTGGCAGAGTATGAGATCAACATACAAAAATCAGTTGGATTCCTCTCCACTAACAAGGAGAACTCCAAAAACAAAATAAATACAACGATACCATTTACCATAGCTCCCAAAAGGATAAAATATCTAGGAATAAATCTAACCAGGGACATAAAAGACTTATACAAGGAAAACTACCAAACACTACTGCAAGAAACCAAAAGAGACCTATGTAAATGGAAAAACATATCATGCTCATGGACTGCAAGACTTAACCTTGTGAAAACGTCAATACTAACCACAGCAATCTACAGATGTAATGCAATCCTGATTCAAATCCCAACAACATTCTTTAATGAAATGAAAAAACTAATTCCAGCTTTATATGGAAAGGAAAGAGGCCCCAAATAGCTAAAGCATTACTGAAGAAGAACAACAAAGCAGAGGCTTCACACCTCCCGATCTCAGAACTGACTATACAGCCACAGCAGTCAGAGCAGCCTGGTACTGGTACAACAGACATATAGACCAATGGAACAGAATTGAGAACGCAGAAGTAAATCCATCTAGCTATGGACAGCTGAAGCCGTGGTGGTGCAGTGGGGCAGTGGTTAAGAGCTCAGCTGCTGACCAAAAGGTCAGCAACTCAGATCCACCAGCCACTTCTTGGAAACCCTATGGGGCAGTTCTACTCTGTCCCATAAAGTCGCTATGAGTCAGAACTGACTCGATGGCAATGGGCTACAGGCTGTGGACACCTGACCTTCAACAAAGGGTTGAAGTCCATTCAATGGAGAACAGACAGTCTCTTTAACAAACGGTGCTGGAAAACTGGATATTCATTTGTTAAAAAATGAAACAGGATCCATACCTCACACCGTACATGAAAACCAACTCAAAATGGATCAAATACCTAAATATTAAACCTAAAACTATAAAGTTCCTAGAAGATAACGTAGGAACAAAGCTAGGGACCCTAATCTAGGCATAATGTACTATTAAGCATAACTAAAAATGCACAAACAAAAGAAGACAGACTAGATAACTGGGATCTCCTAAAAATTAACTACTTATGCTCATCAAAAGACTTTTACCAAAAGAGTAAAAAGAGCCTACGGACTGTGAAAAAAGTTTTGATAACGACTTATCTGACAAAGGTCTAATCTCCAAAATACATAGAAAACTTCAACACCTTAACAACAAAAAGATAAACAATCCAATCAAAAGATGGGCAAAGACATGAGCAGGCACTTCACCAAAGAAGACATTCAGGCAGCTAACAAACACATGAAGAGATGCTCGCAATGATTAACCATTAGGGAGAAGCAAATCAAAACTACAATGAGATATCATCTCACCCCTGCACAAATGACACTGATCAAAAAAACAAAACAAATGCTAGCGAGGTTGTGGGGAGACTGGAACTCTTACACACTGCTGGTGGGACTGTAAAACAGTACAACCACTATGGAAAAAGCTATGATGCTTTCTCAAAAAGCTAGAAATAGAAGTATCATATGATCTAGCAATTCCACTCCTAGATACATATCCTAGAAAAATAAGAGCAGCGACACGAACAGACATCTGCGCGCCCACATTCACTGCAGCATTATTCACAACAGCAAGAGGACGGAAACCACCTAAGTGCCCAACAACAGATGAATGGCTAAACAAAACGTGGTACACACATACAATGGAATGATATGCGGTGATAAATAAGACGAGTCCATGAAACATCTTATAACATGGATGAATCTAGAGGACATTATCCTGAATGGAATAAATCAATCACAAAAGGACAAATATCGTATACCACTTTTATAAAAAGTACAGAATAGGGTTAAATACAGAAAGCAACATTCTTTGATGGTTACCAGGGATGGGAGCTGGAGGGAGGGAGAAATCACTTACTGATAATAGACACATGTTAATTCTGGTGAAGGAAAAGGCAATTCACAACATGGAGGAAGTCAGCACGTGACCAAGGTAAATAAAGGCAGTGAGAAATACATAAGAATAAAGGACAACTACGGTAAACGCTATATAACATATATAATTCTGCAACAACAGTAATAACAACCAACAATTTGTGAGTGGTTACACAGGTAGATATGTGTGCTATATGGGTGTGGGAGGGTGCATGGAAGTACATGCGCATGCATATGTGCATACAGAAGTATAGTTGTGGGCATTTGTATATATGTAATTTGTATGTGCTGCATATATACTCACATATATAATACAGCACATAGGGGGCACAGTCATGGAAACTTCCTAGACAAATCCCAACACTTCATGGGACTGAGTTACTGGGCTTGAAGGCTAAGGACCATAGTCTTGGGGGACATCTAGGTCAACTGCCATTACATAGCTCGTAAAGATAATGTTCCACATCCTAGTTTGGTAAGTAGTGTCTGGGGTGGCCATCTAAGATACAACTATTGGTCTCCTCCCATCTGGAGCAAAGGAGAGCGAATGAAACCAAAGATTCAAGGAGGCAATTAATCCACAGGACTAATGGCCCACACAAACCACAGCCTCCTCCAGCCTGAGACCAGAAGAACTAGATGGTGTCTTGCTACCACTACTGACCATTCTGACCATGGACACAGTAGAAGGTCCCCATTAGAATGGGAGAAAAATGTAGAACAGAACTCAAATTCATAAAAAAGACCAGACTTACTGGACTGAGAGACTGAAGGAACCCCCAAGACTACAGCCCTAAGACACCCTTTTAACCTGGAACTGAAGCTACTCCTGGAAGTCACCTTTCAGCCAAACAATAAACAAACCTATCAAACAAACAATCACACCCGCGAGGAATCTGCTTCTTAGAACAATCAAACATACAAGACCAAATGGGCAACATCTCCCCCAAAGCAAAGATGAGCAGGCAAGGAGGGGCAGGGAAACTGGAGGCATGGAAACGGGGAAGGCAGGGTGGAAATGGGGAGAGTGCTGACACATTGTGGGGATAGTTATCAATGTCGCAGAACAATTTATGTATCAATTGTTGAATGGGAAACTGATTTGCTGTGTAAAACCCAATAAAAGGTTTAAAAGAGTGCAAGTAAAACTGAGGAAATGTGAATAAGATCGACGGATTCCATCCAAGTCAACATCATTGTACCACAGTTTTACAAGATGTTACCACTGAGGAAACTGGCAGAGGGACCTCTCTGTACCCGGAGCCCTCCCACAGAGGGGCATACCAACATGAGCAAAGGCAGCAGCGATGTAACAGGCCTCTCTGGGACCTGCAGCAGGTAAGTCTGTTCATAAACGCCTGCCATATGACTGGGCGGCCCAGACAGCAGTAGAGCAGTTCAAACACTACCGCTTCAGAAAGCAGGCAGCCCAAGCCAGATCCCACAGAGCATCAGCTTCTTTCCCCCCAAGCTAATTAACCCCCATCATATCTAGGGGATACCTCTACCAGCCACTCATCAATTATCTGGCTGAGAAGCAGAGACCCTTCGTAAGAGGGAGAAAGAAGAACTTCCCTGTGCCCCTCCTGACAGAAGCCGAGCCAAACCTTTTGGGCTGGAGCACATTTGGGGCACTGGCACAAGGGATGGCAAAATTCAAGACCCACGGCACCAGCAGCGTCCTCCACTTCATCCAGCTCGTCCTCTGTCCACTCCAGAAGGTAGCGCACCTGGTGTTGGATGGCAAAGAGAAACGGAACTTGGAACACATTCTTAGCTCCTTTCCCAGCTACAGTATCTTAAACACACACACGTTCAGTCCACTGTTCCCAAACCAGGACCTACACTTCCTCAGCCATCAAAGTAATTTGCAAATGGCTTCTGCTCCCTGGGAAGAGTGACCATGGACACAACAGAAGGTCCATGTAGAATGAGTAGAATGTAGAAGATCCATGTAGCATCTAGTAAAATGTAGAAGAGTCCTGGGAAGAGTCCAGGGGTTCACCTGAGCCCAAGCCTTTCTAAATCCTTTCAGTGCTGACATAGAAAGATTAAGCTACCATTTCTGCAACTGGTGCTAGACATTCTTTTCTACTGTCTTATCAAGAGGCGGACTGATGCTGCTTCAGGACTGATGCTGCTTCACGGTGACAGACCGCTTTAAAACCCTGGCCCCTGGGGCACCTTCTCTTGCATTATCTAATCGGATGCTTCCAACAACCTGTGAGGCAGCGCCAGACCCCTCCCTCCTTCCTAAGAGAAAGGGATCAGAGAAGTGAATGTGTTCAAGGGCACACAAATAACAAGCAGTGGTGGGAACCCCGGCTCCACACCAGTGGTCTTTCATGCTGGCCCATCGGCAAAAGCATTAAACGACCCCCAAAGAGGTCAAGTTCCTGTTCTGGTAACACAGAATATGTTCCAAAATCTAGCTTTTAGAACAATAAATTTGAAAAAAGAAAACCATGTAAATGTATTTCTAGGTCTGGTTCCAGGCACTGATGAAGCAAGCATACGCCTGCAAGGAGTGACAAAAGGTTCCAGGAAGACCCCTTCTGCCCCGAAAAGTCTCCCCTCCAGGTCCCTTCCCCATCCCTGTCAGCAGACTCTCCTGAAGGTGGACAACACCCAAGGCCTCCATGCAGGGCCTGACCTAACAGACCGGCAGGGTCAGACGAAGGGCAGCCCCTCTTCATGAGAAGAGGGGAGCAAGAACTGAGGGGCAGGTGCCTCAGGGAGGGGTTGACTGTGGCGTGTGTGGATGAGTTTGGATGGTGACCTCAGGGCCCTGGAGCGTTAAGTCTCCCTCACCTCCTTCACGAGTGGCCTCACCCCTCCTCCCCCACCCCAGCAGGAAGATGAGCAGAGGTGGCGTGACACAGAGACAGTCACAATCTGTTTTCCACACAGACTGCTGACACCATGGTTCTCAGGGTGCTAAAGAATCCCCAGGGTTCTCCTGGCGATGGTCTTCAGCCGCTGCCTCCAGGCCTCAGCGTCAGCCAGGTACAGACAGTCCTGTAGCCCCAGCGTAACTGTGTGCTGTGCTGACAGACCAATAGCTGGCTCTGGGCAAAGGCTAACATCAAAGACTACATTCAGATCCTTAATATCCCAGAGGCTGCTATACTCAGATGCCAGTCATTTCTGTCCACCACCTCCAACTCGATCATCACTGAAAAGCACTCCTGAAATATGCATCCTTGTAAAGCTCTCCTGCAATGTGATTTATTCAGAGCCCCTGATTTGGCAGAAGTCTCTAGGTGGAACAAATGGTTAATACTAACTGAATAGTGGGAGGTTCAAACCCACCCAGAGGCACCTTGGAAGTAAAGACTGGCGATCTACTTCCGAAAGGTCACAGCCTTGAAAACCCTGTGGAGCAGTTCTACTCTGCACATTTATGGTCATCATGAGTCAGAATTCCACCCCACAGCACTAAGAAGAAGTTTGGTAAGCAACAAATCCACTCCTTCCTTCAAAGTAGAAGATGTAACACATTCCACCCAGAAAGCCAAAGGCAAGCCGGGGGCACTGCTGGGGAGCTCTAATGACACCTGTCTCTGCTGTCCAGTGACCTCACGAGATGTGCCCTCACAGCGAGGACAACGCAGACAGCTTGCCTCAAGCCTGACATCCTCTCCAGGTGCCTACCCAGAGCAGCCAGCACCATCTCATCCAGGAGCTGCAGCCCTCGACGCTTCTGCAGAGCCACACACACCCTCCTCCCTCCTGGCTCTACCATCACCTCAACCACCTCACCCACTCCACCCAACCCTGTTCTCTCCTTACAACCAGGCTGTTCACCTCTCCCCTGGCTAGTGAGCCCAGGCTCAGGGCCCCACTCTGTGCCTGGACACGGGCTGGTCTGCCACATCTCACCGCCCTCCTGAAATATGAACGTCTAAGAGGCAGGGAACACGCTTCCTATGTGGCTTTGTGTCCATCCGCCTCATTACCTGAGGGGAAAACACAACACTGGCATTACCAGCTCTTCATGAGATGCACCACCTTCTGTGGGAACCAGAACGGAGAGTCCGCACAGTTCATGAGCGACTTAGAGACAAGAAACAAGAGCGACACGTGGCTGTTTGAACCCAGAGCAAGCTTTTTAAGACGCCCATGTAAAAACTCACCATTTCTAGATCTCCATCAGCAACGGCTCTTAAAAGTTTTTCTACCTTAATAAAAGGAAGAAGAATGTTAGGAAGCTGATTTTAACAATAGTATGACAACAGAAATAACAGAAACGGCACTCTGAAGACGCAGTGGCTTTCATTTGTCTCTTCCTTTGTGGAATTTTAACATCTCATTTAGTACCTCACAAACATATCCCTAAAACCGCTCAGACAGGACGTCCTGGCAAGTCGCTAGTGTGTACAGAACACATTACCGTTTAAGGTCTAAAAATCCAATAGCTGTTTATGTGGAAAGGTGAGACAATGGTCACCCTGAAGCACAGGTGCTTCCTAAGAGGTCAGCCACCCTCTGATCTAGTACCACATATGCTCAGCTTTCTTCATCCATTGGTTGATGGTGCCACAGAGGTGGACGCTCCTCCTCAAGATCTCAAGTCTTCTGTTAGACTCTAGAGCGTACCTCTTGGCTTTCTTTGCTGTGGCTTTGCCTTGAGCTGGGGGCTGTGGGAAGGAGGGAGACTAGGGCAGAGTCAGTGAGGGCTCCCCACCCACAGGGGAACAGTGGAGCCAGCTGTGGTACACCCATACAGTGGTCTGCTATTCAGCTACACAATGAGGCAGAACTACATGTGCTGTCATCAAACAAGCTCTACGATAAGTGAAAAACAAAACAAGGTATAAATCATAAGTAAGCTGTCGCACAGGATGTAAGTGGCTACATAAACTGAAGAGGTCCGGAATGATGCACCTCAAGTTGTTAGCCGGAGGTACTTACGGAGGTGGGAGATAGAAGGCAGAGAATTTCTTACTTCACGAAAGAATAATTCAGTGAACCTACAGGTGACTTTATTTGTGTATTTCTTAGAATATTCTCTCTTCTCTCTCTCTCACACACACACACACTCTCTATCCACAAAGCAAAGAGCAGCTTAGGGAGCAGACTGTAGAAGGACAAGCTGGTGACCAGCAGTGTGAGAACTGCCCAGGCTCATCTTGAGGGCACTGATGAGCCACCCCAGCAGAGACGTGGCTTCGCAGTAACGGGCGAGCAGGCTGAATGAACAGCACCTGCCAGGCTGTAGGGCTCTTTAACTGGCCGCCGTATCACCACGGCCACCGCGTCCTCGCGCTCCCACCAGGAGCCTCACCTCTCTGTAGTCCTTCTTGGCCTCCTCTTGCCTAGAGCTCACTGACACGGAGGAGAAGCTGGAAGTGGAGGACCGCTGGCTGATGGAATCCACAGAGCGCTGAGGGGACTGAGCAGGGATCTGCAGTGACAGCATCCAGACCAGAGAAGACATGGGCACAAAGACACACAAGGGCCAGAAAGGAGGCCCCCGGCCTCATATATAACCAGCCAGCACAGCCCCATTCGTTTACCTCAGAAGACTTCTGCCTCCTTTCAAAGGCTAGATGACCAGCTTCCATTATGGACAGAATCTGGGAGGATAACAAGGATATGACAACTGCTGAAATGAATGGGCAGCAACCAAGTATCATCACCCACAGTGCCCCACGGCTTGCCTGTCACCTTGGAATGTCAGCACAGCCGAGTCTCAGATGACGCAGCCCAGCCACACCTAGATACACCCAGAAAGCAAAGCCCCGGGCGGGTGGGAACATAAGCAAGACCACACAAACCCATGTGTGGGCTTCCTCCATCACACCATGGCCGAGCAGGGAGAGCTAGCACTCCCCGTGAATAGGCTCAGAGGGTAAGAGCAGCCCAGGCACAGAAAGGGCCTCAAAGGCTACCTCAGGCAGCCAGCTCCCAGACCCTCTGTGCACAAGCATAAAGTGAAACCTGTGCCCTGGCACCCACAGGTCTCACGCGGCAGGAGCACAGAGCTGAGCCAAGAAGGCAGCTTCCTCCTCTCCTCTGGGAAGGGCCGGTTGTGGAGGCTAGAGGGGCAAAGGAGCCCTCCCCCAGGGGCATCTCAGCCTCTTGGGCCAAGGGCAGCGCCAGTCAGTCCCAGGCAGACGTCGCTGCTACAAAGCAAAGGCCTTGTGAGCATCCGAGCAGCAGAGCTGACACCTCCCCTGGAGTCAGGAGCAGGGGTTTAAAAACTGTGCCACTCCCGGAAAAAGATACAAACTAACTGAAACGAGTCCCTAGCAGAGAGCTGGAAATTGTAAAGGGAGCCGGTAAAATACCAAGAGGGCCTGCGCGAAGTGAGACGACTGGATGCTTGCGTGAGAGCGGAATCACTTGTGCACGCACCTTGCTGATGTTCTGGAGGCATCAGTCTGATGGCCACGCAGGCTTCCACTTCACAGTGGCCCTACTCCTCCCCTGGCTAGCCTGCCCAGCACGCTTCTCTATGGCGTCCCGTCAGCCAGCGCTGCTGCCGGGAGACCAGGGCACCAAGACCTGGTCTCGATAAGCCGCCCCACTCCCCACCCACTCGTAAGAGGTGACTACTTTCTCTACATGTTGCCAAAAACTACACCTTTCCAGAAACTACTACCAGGAAAGAGTGAATTAACTAAATTCATTAACAAATCACTTGTGAAAGAAAATATACTCGGTGATGTTCAAAAGCGGCCAAGTAAGAAAAGGTTCCTAGGAGCTGGGGATGGAGTCCCAGGAAAACAGAGCCCCAGCACTTGCTGTGTGCCTTCCCCCCTCCCCGTGCCGGCTGTTCCGGTTCAGAGCCCTTGGCCGGTTCGCACCCACTCCATCTGCTGATAAATCGACGGCACAGCCAGAGACTGGAAGCTGCTCTAGGAACACTGCTGACAAACACTGCTAGTAAAACCGAAAATAATATAAATTAGTAAAGCCCGTTAACAGCTAGGTCCTAAATGCAGCAAAGAGGGTGCAGGCCAAGCTCTGTCCTCAGGCACTAATGCACCATGGGTCCAGCAAGGCAAAGACCTAATCTATGGACATTGATTTTTTTTTTAAAGTCATATGCTGCCCAGAGAGGAAAAACGCTACCTTGGAGTTTAATGCACACTTGAGTGGCGTTTCTTTCAGTCTGTTCTGGATCTCTGTAGACGCTCCATTTTGAAGCAACGTCTCTATGATGCCCTGGTAACCCCAACGTGCAGCTATGTGTAGGGGGGTATCTCCTTTCTCGTTACCGATATCCAGTCTGCACAAGTGCACGTCATAGTAGACCAAAGCCTTCACGCACTGCAAAGAAATGGGGAAATGCCGCCATGAACAGACATGCTGAGCCCCAGGCAGCATCTGCTCCCCACAGCCTCCATGCAGGTCCCTGTTCCATCAAACCTCCGCCCATTAAGCAAATGTGCAGTCACAGAGAGTTAGACATCAGGGGTTTCAGGTCACCTGATCAGGACACATGCCTTTTTCAAAAGCACTCAACTGCCAACTAGAAAGAAATGGCTGGATAAAACTGGGATGTGTCCACGTGAGAACAGTGACCACAGCAGCCAGGGCTGGCCCTTGGCTGGGACCTTGGATTCCAGGAGTTCCCGAACTGATAAGGGTGGTTCAGGGTGCCTGAAGGGTTTGTACAACAATGTGGTTTATGCTAAACACATGCTTTCCCTCTGGGAGTCTGGAATTTGGGGACGTGCTACGCGGAGGCCTACGTGACCAACTGCAATAAAACCCTTGGGCAGTGAGCCCCTAATAAGCTACCCTGGCAGACAGCGCTTCCCACATGGTCTTACACCTCACTGCTGGAGGAATTAAAGGCGGCCTGTGTAACCCTCTGGGAGAGGACTCTCGGAAGTTTGCACCTGGTTTTCTCCTAGCTTCACCCCATGTGCTTTTTCCCTTTGCTGATTCTGTTTTGTAACCATTAACTGTAATGAATCTTAGCCACAAATACAAACTATATGCTAAGTCCCGTGAGCTACCCTAGTGAGCCACTGAACCCGGGGGTGGTCCTGGGGACCCTGACACAATCCACAGGACAGATTCTTGTGCAGCTAGTTAAGAAGCGCTAGATCTACACGGACTGACCAGAGGATTTCCATGACAGGTTAAGTGAAGAAAGCACGTAGCATAAAAATGTACAAGGTGTGATCCCATTTTTGTGCGTGAACTACCTAACCCAGTTTACACCAACATATATTATCAGCCTATCCGTCTATCACTATGGAGAGAGAAGGGGGAGATGGCTAGGAAAAAATAACACGTATGGTAAGACGTTAACAAAATTCCTTAACGTTACTAGAAAAATATAAAATGTAAAAACTGTGTATGTACAAAGGTAAGAACCAGATGGTAGCAGTGAGGAATGAAAATGATTTAATTTCAGGATAAGATAATGGACAATTAAGCGTTGGACTGCTGTCATTTCAACATGGCTTCTGCAATAAATTTTTAAAAATTTAAATTAAAAAAAAAAAGCTGCATACCACCTGTCCCAATCACCAAACCAAACACTACATTAGACTAACTACTCATTTCCGTCCCTCCACGAGCGGTGGCGGGTAAGCACAGCCACCCCCAGAACAGCAGGGACCACTCACGTCTTCGTGGCCGTGCGCACAGGCCAGGTGCAGAGGAGTGTTGCCGTTGTTGTCCTGCACGTCGGCGCTGGCTTTGTAGTGTAACAGCAGGAGCTGCCGGAGACAGGAAGGCGGATGAGCACCAGCAAACCGGCGCAGAGACCCGGCTTCCTCAGGTGGCGTGGCCCTGAGTCTTACACAGGCGAGGTGATCTGTTTCCGTTTTAAATCTGATTTACTCATATGACTACTAAAATTATATTACCCTCATCCTTCCTTACAAAAAGTTGAGAGAGTAACGAGAAAGTCTTTAGCCCGCCGGCCCTTCCGCCCGACTATCCACCATTTTCCAATGGAAACCTAAGGACTTTGTCCCGTAAACCCACAGGGAGGTGCCCCAGACTCCCAGCCTGTCATGGGCGGCTGCAGCACAGCCGGCATGGAGTACAGGAGGCAGAACGCTGGAGGTTCCAGCACAGGACAAGCAGCAAAACTCTGAAACCGGAAGGAAGCGTCACGTCGTCTGCGCAGCTCGCGTGACGCGATGGCGCCCCCTGCTCACCGTCGCGCTCTGATAGCCCTTCTGACACGCGAGGTGCAGCGGGGTTGACCCGTGATAGTCCGTGGCGTTCACCACTGCGCCTCTGGAAACCAGGAGGTCAATGAGGGATGCCTGCCCTACAGAATAGAAGGACTTCATTACGGGGAAGGAAAGAGAAGCAGCTTTCTGAACCCCAAATATGCAACATCACCATTATTTCCTTCCTCCCCCTCCTTATTATTACCTGGCATGAAACACACCAGGAGGTGTTTTAAGCTTGAGAGGAATCAGAGCTAACGTCATGACAGGCTCTGCAGACTCAGAACATGCTGGGATGGCC
Organism: Trichechus manatus latirostris; assembly: GCF_000243295.1. Classification (NCBI taxonomy): domain Eukaryota; kingdom Metazoa; phylum Chordata; class Mammalia; order Sirenia; family Trichechidae; genus Trichechus; species Trichechus manatus. The sequence continues at coordinate 20,029,128 of NW_004443950.1, read as the reverse complement.
CTTGGAGGAGACCCAACTCAAGTCCCCACCCCAGCAACAAAAGGTTATGGAAAAGAGCTTGAGACATCTACAGAAGACTCCGTGGCTCAGCAATTCATAGGCTGGAACAGTATGCAGCCATTGAAAAAACCACATTGACAAGGAGAAATGTTCTGTATTGCCAAGTGAAACAAGCACAGTTCAGAACAGTACGATCTCCACATTATCATCTATTTTCTAGATACATAAGCACACAAGCATGCGGAAACTGTAAACAATCATAAAACAAAGTTAACTCTGGAGGTTTGTGTCTCCTACCTTGAGTGTGCACTTTAAAAGTGAATAGAAAAGGAACACCCAGAATGGAAATAATGAGAATGTCCATGCACCGTGACGAATGTAAGCAATGTTACTGAACAACTTGTGTAGAAACTGTTCAATGGGAACCTAAACTGCTGTGTAAACCTTCATCAAAAACACAGTAAAATATTATTTTTTTAAAAAAAAAAGACAATATAGAGTTGTTTTTAAAAAGCAGGGCTACAAGAACCCCAAGCGGACAATTCTGAGGTTGTTCTCATAGCTCGGATCCCAGCCTTTCCTCGCCGGCCCAGACAGCCACGGGTGGAGGCAGGCGTCTACACAGCAAGAGCCACGTGTACATGCTCTTCCAGGCAGGAAGGGGCACGTCGGCCACCACGGTCTGCAGAACATCTGTTTATTTTCCTCCTTCCAGGGAAGCCCCTCAGGGGTGGGCCCATGACGCGGCCCCTTCCACCATCCCAACTGCCACCATCCCAAGTCTGCCAGCCCTCTGCTGGGGCACCCTTGGCGCCATCCCTATCCCTCGACAAGAGTCCATACCACAGACAGCAGCTACGTGGAGTGGTGTCTGACCCCTGTCGTCTCTCGAGAATGGAGTGACAACTGAAGGATCATTCAGCCTCCTAAAACAGAGCAAAGACGCAGAAAAATCAACAGCGGGAATGGCGTGGTGAAGCCTCTCCCTGGCCTGGCTGGACATGCCAGGTCCTGGGACTAGAAGGCAGATCACAGGATGGGACCCAAGCTGTGTCTTTGCTACAGTGTCCTGGCGAGCATTGGGGCTCCTGCTCGGTCTCCCGCAGGGCCGAGGCGCCTGAGGCATCTAGTTCCAGTGTCCACCAGCCAGCCCGACCCCTCAGACCTCTACACTCAGCTAAACAATCTGACTAGGACAATGCTGTTGTTGTTGTTAGGTGCTGTCGAGTAGGTGCTGACTCCCAGCGACCCTACGTACAACAGAACGAAACACAGCCCGGTCCTGCATCCTAACAATCGTTGTTATGCGTAGGCCCGTTGTTGCAGCCACTAGGACAACGGGAAACCAGAAATGTTACCTGGCAGAAGGTGACAGTCCTCCCATACTGAAGCTCACTTTCTGAACACCCTTCCGAACCGTACACTTCCTCCTGAAGAAACGCTGGGCAGGTCCCAGACCAGCCTACCGGGATATCTAGCCCAGCCGTATACAACTATTTTTACAACCTTTATTCCAGCTGATTCCCCAGAGGCAAAAAGGGAAGATGTTGCTGTCTCCACTTTACAGCAGAAGAAGCTGAGGCGCAGCAAGGATAAACTCCTCACTCATGATTATGCAGCAAGCAAGTAGAGAAGCTGAGCCCAGGCCCCGTGTCCCTGCTCCCTGCTACCCAGAGCCTCCACGGGGGCCTCTTACCCAGAGACGAGTTTCTCACAGCCATCGCAGAAGCACAGAGGGTGACACATCTTTTGGACGACGTCTTTATCATGGCCGTCTTGGCTCAAAAGTCTTTCTACTTCTTTCTGGTTACCTGATGCAATGTGCTAAAAAGTGGCATCAACAATACTATCAATATGTAAGGAATTACTCATTTTTAAGGTGTGAATTTTCTGAGAGTTCTCATAAGAAACACATATCTAAGTATTTATCAAGTAGTGATTTGCTCTCTGGGATTTGCTTCAAATAATACCGAAGGTGGGGAGAGAGGGCAGACTGGCTACAAGACTGGCTGCATGTTGGTGATTACTGAAGTTGGGTGATGGCTACACTGGGGTTCCTCCATTATGCTCCTCCCTTTATTTTTGTAAATGTTAGAAATTTTCCATAATTAACAACAATGCGGACAAAAATCACCTAGTGAGAGGAGAAGAGGGGCAGTACATCTCTGACCCTCAGTGTGGGTTCTGACTCCTCACAGGAAAGGTCGCCATTGCCCCATCCCTCATATTCTAACAGAGCCTCAGTGTGAGGGAAAAGAGGAGAAGAGCTGCAATGAGTGGGAGACCTCATCCACAAACAGCCCTGCAGGCTCACCCTGGGCTCATCCTGTTCACCCCTGTGATCCTGGATGCACTCCCCACAGGGAGTCAGATTCTTCCCCATGGGAGGCTCTCTGGGCCATCCCAGGAAGCCCCTCTGGATCTGAGGAGCCTGGAAGCATCAGCACGCCCCTCAGTGGTAGGCCCTTATCTAGCCCCCGCAGTCAGATCAATATCTGTGCACCAAGCTGCCCAGGTGCTGGGCGAAACACCACTGAGTCTGGTGCTGTGCCCAGCGCACGCACACACAAACACCCAGATGCAGGGTTCCTCAAGTCGCAGAGAGGCATCAGCCCAGCCTGGGCTACCGGCAGAGGCGTCACGAGCTGGTCGTTTAAGAACAAGTGTTTCCCAGGTTGAGGACAGCTGAGGCAGAAGGCACAGCAGCACGGCCTCAGCAGCTTCACCAGTGTACCATCTGCACAGCTATAGCACAGCACACAGCGCACAGCGGGGGAGGTGCGGGAGACGTTAAAACCAACTTTAAAACCACAGCATTCCTACCACCCCCTCTTTGAGTACAAAACGGACTTCAGTGAATTTTAGAGAGACCCTCGAGGTGCCAAAAAATGGAGTGCCCCTCACACATCTTTGCCCCAGAGATTTCTCGGTCTTACCTTAAACAAGCAGTCAATGGGAGTTGAAGTCATCTGAGACAGCAAGTTCATTCTTTGCTTCAGGAACATTCTATCACCAAACCCCTCAGACTCCTGCAGAAAAATCCAAATGATCGGTTTTATCAAATATCATGAGACAGCAGTGCAGATCATTCAAAACAGAGGACCCTAAGAATACTCCTTGCCATTCTCCACAGAACAGGATCAGCGGTGCCCCTGCCCCCCTCTCACATCTGACTCCACTCACTGAGGTGGCGAGCAGACCCTTCACCAGGCTGGGAGAAGTGCTTCTTGATTGTCCCTTCAGGACATGCCAGCTCTAGAGACTGTTTCCCAATGGTGATCTCCACCAATGGCAGCACCCTGGCTATTTTGTGTGTGTGTGTGTGTGTGTGTGTGTGTGTGTGTGTGTGTGTGTGTGAGAGATGAGTCATGAGTCACCTCTAAGTGTGGAATGTAGCACGCACACACCACCATCTTCCAGATGGGAACTTGGAATCCTTCCATACTGTCCTGGCCTCCTCTCCCTCTCAAACATCCACGGGCCTGCATAGCCCTATCATTTGCCACTGTATCTGGGGCCCACAAACAGTAAAACCATCTGAGAGGCTGGTCTCTCTCTAGTGTCCTAGTGTCAACCAGCAGGAGGGAGGGGTCATACATTTTGAACATACTTATTAAAACAGTGGACAATATGGCCACTGGCTCAAAGTCCGTTAAGACACTGGGGGAATTCCTGACAAAGGAATTAGCAGATCACTTTCGGCATTTCAGTGAGCCACCCCAGATAATAAATTCAGATCTTCATATTACAAGTAATGTTTACCAAAATACAAAAACCTAAAAACATATTCTCACTTTATGAAATAATTTTTAACAAGACACTCCACTGCTCACTTGAACACCTGCATCTAAATTGCCTGATGACAAAGTAGCTTCTTGAAAAAGAGTCCAGGCAGGAGGTAAAAGAGACTTTTTTCCCAGCCAGCTGCTGCCAGAAGAACTCAGCAAACCCTGTCAGCGCTGTGGGAGAAGCGTCTTTCTGTACAGCGCTCTAAGTTCTGACTTCGAGGTCCAGCTAAAGATAGAGCCAAGAACATTTCAGGGGATGGGCCACCTCTAGGGTCCTCTGTCGAGGCAGGGTCCTTGATACCGGTTCCCCTAAGAGGGTTAGCTCAGCAAGTGAACATGAAGCCTCAGAATTGGAGCCACTCCTGCTCCCAGCTGTTATCTCTGCTCTAACAACCTGCTTTACACAGTGATTTATAGCCAAGTCGCTCAGGGTTGAGAAACAGCAAAGACAATAGTCATTGTTCCAGTAAATCTGGGCTCTTTCCTTAACTCGAGGTAAACATGTGAGGGGTAGTGATATAAAGAGGCAGGTCTTCTATTTATTAGAAAACCAGTAAAGTGAGAAAGACCAGAAACATGCAAAGCTGGAGCAGAAAAAGGGACAGATTCCTCCAAGGTCCCCAACCCCTGACACCTGCCCCATTTCATTTCACAATGGTGAAACTAGAGTAATCCCAGGAATGTTTATTTTCAGGAAGCTAAAACCTTCATCTACGAGCCTGATGAAAAAATGTTTATGGTCATCTCAAGTATGATTTTATCTTGGGGAGGAAATGTCTGTGAAATGACATTATATTATACGGTAAAACCTGCAAAAGCTGGAACCCGTGTAAGGCAGAATCTGTCAGAGAAGGAAAACTCAAATATTTTCCACTAATAGAGAGCAACAGAAAAGTGGTTCACACTGCATCCTGTCAAAGGCAGAAAAGTTGCGAGACCCAGAATAACAAGCAACACCGTCCCACTGAGTTCCAGCTCTCACACGTTTCACTGTATTATATTAAAGGGTCAATAGTAAAAACAATTTGATTTTCTAATACTCAGTCCTTAATAATTTTCAGCAACCTCACTTGGCTCTTTCACTAAGAAACAACACCATATACATAGCAACGGATTCACACATTCAGAATATCATCACTTAAAACAAACCAGTCGGGCAGAGCCAAGATGGTGGACCAGTCAGGCACACCAAGCCATCCCGCTGCAACAAAGTAGAACAGATAACAGACATCAATCCCGGAACCCTGAACTTTACACGAAAGGCTAAAGTATTAGACTGGAAGCCACTGAGAAGAAGAAAACTGATCGAAAACAGCAAACAAATAGAGATACGGAGTGGAGGTTCCCTGCCTACCAGCACGGCACGGCACGGCACGGCACAGCACAGCCATCTTGAGATACAGCCAAAATCTCCACACAAAGAGCACAGAAAGGCACCTTCAGAGGATTCCCAACAGCAGACAGACGACAGCGTGGACACACCCAGAGCAAAGTAAGGTCTCGCCTGCTGGCAGCAGCTCAAGGAAGGGCCTAGACACTCACACGTAACCAGAGGAGTGTACTCCTACAACCCCCACCCTTCTGGTGAGTAGTGGCAAGCATCACCCCACCCCGGCAGCCCTGACTGCTGAAAACCAGACTGCAAACCCCCCCATCTGCCCCTCCATCTAGACCCGTCCACCCCCTTTCCGCCCCCGCTCCCGGCTCACTCATCCCACCAGCCACACGCCGCTGTACTGCAGCTAAATGACCCGGTTGCACACACCTCCCTTCCTGCTGGCCAGCCCAGCTGTCTCACAGCAGAGAGGCCTGGATCCATACCCCCTCCCTCCCCACTAACTCCGAGCCGCTGCACCACAGCCAACAGACCCAGCTCCATGCCCACACCCCACCCGCCAACAGCTCCACCTCGCTGCCCCACAGCTGAGTGTCCCAGCCTGTGCCCCCCCATCTGCCAGCTCCACCCTGCTGTCCCACAGCCGAGCACCCCAGCCCATGCCCTGCCTCCCTGCCAGCTCTGCCCCACTGCCCTGCAGCCGGATGACCCAACCTGTGCCCCCTCCGTCCACACTGGCTCCACACCACTGCGTTGAAGGTGGAAGGTGGGTGACCCAGCTCCATGCCCGAGTCTTCTCCCTCGCCACTCTGTCCTGCTGCCCCAAAGCTGAGCAACCTGGCCCTGCACCCCTCCCTCACCACCAGCTCTGCCCCACTGTCCCTCAGCTGAGCGTCCGAACCCATGCCTCTCTCTCCCTGTGTGTTCTGCCCTGCTGCACCGCAACCCAGCAACCAGGCCCTGTGTCCCTCCCTCCCCATTGAGTCCCCCACACTGAGCCATAGCTGAGCAACCTAGCTCCCTGCCCCTACTGCCCCACTGCCTCGCAACTGAGAACCCGGCCCCGCACCTTTCCCTCCCAACCTGCTCTGCCCTGCTGCACCACAGCTGAGCAACCCAGCCCTGTGCCGTCCCCTCACCAGCTCCACCCTACTGCACTGCAGTTGAGTGACCTGGCCTTGCACCCCTCCCCCCAATCCTGTTGCACCACAGTTGAGCAACCCTGCCCTGTATCCGTCCCTTCCCGCCGGCCCTGTACAAATGCCCCCCAGCTGAGTGTCCCGGTCCCATGCCCTCCCTACACGACAGCCCTGCCCCGCGGCATCACAGCTGAGCAACCTGCCCTGACAATCTGGACCAGGCAGTGAGAACTATTGTGCCCACAGACAAGCAAGCAACAAAGCATGTCCAGTTCGCCTGCCCAGACATACCAAAATAAAACAAATAAGCAGGATGAAACAAACAAACATAAAATCAATAAATAAAGAAAATATCTGAATGTCTCAGAGACAGCAGACAATACAAAAACATATAAAAAAGCAGGACAAGATGGCTCCAACACGTGACCAAAATAAAGAAATCAGATGACCTTCCGGTAGAAGAAAAGGCAGTGGAACTACCTGATATGGACTGCAAAAGACTAATATTTAGGGCACTCCAAGAGATTAGAAAAGAGATTTAAAAAAACACAGACAAAACTGAGGGAAAAAATAGACAAAATCGTGGAAAACACAGGCAAAACCAATGAAAACATAGCCAAAATCAAGGAATACACGGACAAAGCAACAGAAGAAATCAGGAAAATAATACAAAAACAAAACATCAAAATAAATAAACCAGAAATCATACAAAAACAGCAACTAGAAATCCAAAAGATAAACAACAAAATTTCAGAAACAGACAACTTTAAGATTTTAGGAGCAAATCTGAAACAATGGAAGACAGAATCAAGGATACTGAAGACAAATTCACAGGTGCCACTTTGTCTGAGGAAATATCAGTGAAAAAAAATGAAGAAAACCTAAGAATCATGTAGGACACAATCAAGAACAAAAATCTGCATGCGACTGGAGTTCTAGAACAGGTGGAGAAAATGGAAAACGGGATTGTTAAATGAAAGACGAAAAGCTAATTATCCCAGAAGCTCAACGAACCCCATATAGGATAGACCCCAAAAGAAAGTTACCAAGACATCATAATCACACTTGCCAAAACCAAAGACAAACAAAGAATCCTGAGAGCAGTTCAAAAAAAAGAAAAATCATTTACAAAGGGGAAGCAGTAAGACTAAGCTCTGATTACTCAGCAGAAACCATGCAGGCAAGAAGGCAATGGGATAACATATATGAAACACTGAAGGAAAAAAAACTGCCAACCAAGAATAACATATCCTGCAAAACTCTCAAATACGATGGAGAAATTAGTACATTTCCAGATCAACAAAATAGAGAGAATCTGTAAAAATTAAACCAAACTTACAAGAAATACTAAAGGGAGCCCTTCGGTTAGAGAACCAACAACATCAGACCACAACCTGAGGCCAGGACACAGGACAGCATCAGCCAGATACCAACCCAGGCAAAGAACTCTCAATAATAAAGCAAAACTGAAAGATTTAAAACAGGGAAACAGAGGTCATTCTGTAAATGACAACATCAAAACAATAAAAGGGGGAATAAATGGTGTAGGTATGGAACTTTCAAATGGAGAAGATATCAATTAATAAATGACAGGTTTAAACTGAGGAAGATAAGTGTTAATTTCAACGTAACCACAAAGATAGTTAACAAACCTACTCATCAAAATAAAAAAGAAGAAAAACATAGAAAACTCCATAAACACAAAATCTATAATAACAGAAGAAATGAAAAGAAATTCCACAAGCAAAAGTAACACAGCCCAGGAAAGTAAGAGGAGCAAAAAGGTCAGTACCACAACAAAAAAACCAACAAAATGACAGCAGTAAACTCACACCTATCGATAATCACACTGAATGTAAAGGGCTTACATGAACCAGTAAAGAGACAGAGAGCAACAGAATGGATAAGAAAACACAACCCATCAAAATACTGTCTACAAACCATCAAAATACTGTCTACAAAAGACACACCTTACACACAAAGATATATATGTACTAAAAATCAAAGAATAGAAAAAAATATATCAAGCAAACACCAACCAAAAAAAACCAGGAGTGGCAATACTAATCTCAGATAAAATAGACTTTAAGGCAAAATCCATCATAAAAGACAAGGAAAGACATTATATAACAATTAAAGGGACAATCCACCAAGAAGACATAACCTTAATAAATACCTATGCACTCAATGACAAGGTTCCAAAACACATAAACTGTAATAGCACTGGTAAGAGAAATACACAGTTCCACAATAATAGTAGGAGACTTCAACACACCACTCTCAGTAAAGGACAGAACATCTAGAAAAAGTATCAACAAAGATACAGAATCGCTAAAGGCCACAATCAATCAACTTGACCACACAGACATATATAGAACACTCCACCTAAAAGCAGCAAAGTATACACTCTTTTTCAATGCACAGGGAACATTTTCCAGAATAGACCACGTTTTAGGCCACAAAGCAACCCTCAATAAAATCCAAAACATCAAAATAATACAAAGCATCTTCTCTGATCATAATGCCATAAAAGTGAAACCAAATAACAGAAAAGGCAAAGAAAAAAGGAAATACGTGGAAAACTGAACAACACCTTGCTTAAAAACCACTGGGTATTAGAAGAAATCAATGATGGAATAAAAAACTGCCTAGAATCAAATGAGAATGAAAACACATCATACCAAAACCTATGGGACACAGCAAAGGCAGCGCTCAGAAGTCAATAAATAATAGCAATAAACAGCAATAAATGCATACATCAAAAAAGAAGGGCCAAAATCAAAACATTAGCCCTAAACCTTGAACAAATAGAGAACAGCAAAAGAAGCCTACAGTCACCAGAAGAAAGGAAATAATAAAGATCAGAGCGGAAATAAATGAAATACAGAACAGAAAAACAATAGCAAGAATCAAGATCAAAAGTTGGTTCTTTGAAAAGATCAACAAAGTCAAAAATCATTAGCCAAACTAACAAAAGAAAAACAGGAGAGGAAGCAAATAACCCAATAAGAAATGAGATGTGGGACATTACAACAGACCCAAGTGAAATAAAAAGGTTCACAACTGAATGTAAACGGCTTACATGTACCTGTAAAGAGACAGAGAGTGACAGAACAGATTAAAAAACACGATCTTAGACATAAATACATTAAAAATCAAAGGATGGAAAAAATATATCAAGCAAACAGCAACGATACTCCAACAAATCTGAACACCTACAGGAAATGGACACATTTCTAGAAACACACTACCTACCTAAACACAAACTAAGGTAGAAAATCTGAACAGACCTATAACAAGAGAAGAGATTGAAAAGGTAATAAAAAAAAAAAAACTCCCAACAACAATAACAAAAAAGCTCTGGTCCAGATGGCTACACTGGAGAATTCTACCAAACATTCGGAGAAGAGCTGAAACCAGTACTACTCAAAGTATTTCAGAGCATAGAAAAGCGATACTCCCGAATTCATGCTATGAAGCAAGCATAACCCTGATACCAAAGCTAGGCAAAGATACTGCAAAAAAAGAAAATTACAGACCAATAACTCTTATGAATATAGATGCAAAAATTCTCAACAAAATTCTAGCCAACACAACTCAGCATCAATCAAAAAAATTAAAAAACCACAACCAAGTGGGATTCATACCAGGTATGCAAACATAGTTCAACATTAGAAAATCAATCAATGTAATCCACTACATAAACAGAACAAAACTAGAGAACCACACGATCATCTTAATCGATGACAAAAAGGCATCTGATAAAGTCCAACACCCATTCCTGATAAAAAACTCTCAATAAAATAGGAATAGAAGGAAAATTCCTTAACATAATAAAAGGCATCTATACAAAACCAACAGCCAACATCATCCACAATGGAGAGAGAGGCTGAAAGCATTCCTTCTGAAAACGGGAACAAGACAAAGATGCTCTTTATCACCACTCCTATTTAACACTGTGCTGGAAGTCCTAGCTAGAGCAATAAGGCAAGAAAAAGGAATAAAGGGCATCCAAAGTAGAAGGGAAGAAGTCAAACTATTCCTATTTGCAGATGATATGATACTATACATAGAGAAACTAAAGATTCACAAGAACTACTGGAACTAAAAGAAAGATTCAGCAAAGTAGCAGGATAGAAGATCAACATACAAAAATCAGCTGGATTCCTATACATCAACAAAGAGAACTATGAAAAGGAAATCAGGGAAACAATACCATTTATAATAATACCTAATAAAATACTTAGGAATAAATCTAACCAGGGATGTAAAAGACCTATACAAAGAAAACTACAAAACACTACTGCAAGAAACCAAAAGAGACCTACATAAATGGAAAACATACCATGTTCATGGACAGGAAGACTCAACATTGTGAAAATGTCAATCCTACCCAAAGCATTCTACAGATATAATGCAATACTGATCCAAATACCAACAGCATTCTTTAACAAGATGGAAAAACTAATCATTAGTGTTATATGGAAAGGAAAGAGACCCCAGATAAGTAAAGCATTAGTGAAGAAGAAGAAAAAAGTAGGAGGCCTCACACTAACCGATCTCAGAACCTACTATACAGTCATCGTAGTCAAACAGCCTGGTACTAGTACAATGACAGACACATAGGCCAATGGAACAGAACTGAGAACTCAGACATAAATCCATCCACCTAAGGTCAGCTGATCTTTGACAAAGGCTCAAAGTCCATTAAATGGGGAAAAGACAGTCTCTTTAACAAATGGTGCTGGCAAAACTGGATGTCCATCTGTAAAAAAATGAAACAGGAACCATACTTCACACCATACACAAAAATTAAGTCAGAATGGATCAAGGACCTAAACATAAAACCTAAAACTATAAAGATCATGGAAAAAATGAGGGATAACCCTAGGGTACCTAATATGTGGCATAAATAAGATATAAACAATAACTAACAATGCACAAATACCAAAAGATAAACTAGATAACTGAGACCTCCTAAAAATTAAATTCTTACGCTCATCAAAAGATTTCACCGAAAGAGTAAAAAGAGAACCTACAGACTGGGAAAAAAATTTTGGCTGTGACATATCCGACAAGGGTCTAATCTCTAAAATCTATAAGATACTACAACACCATAACAATATAAAGACAAATAATCCAATTAAAAAATTAGCAAAGGATATGAACAGACACTTCACCAAAGAAGACACTCATGCAGCTAACAGACACATGAGAAAATGCTCTCAATCATTAGCCACTAGAGAAATGCAAATCAAAACTACAATGAGATACCATCTCATCCTGACATTACTGGCACAAATCAAACAAACAAAAGACAAAAAATGCTGGGGAGACTGTGGGGAGACTGGAACTCTCACGCACTGCTGGCGGGAATGTAAAGTGGTACAACCCCTATGGAAAATGATCTGGCACTTCCTTAAAAACCTAGAAGTAGAAATACTTTTATGATCCAGCAATCCCACTCCTAGGAACATATCCTAGAGACATAAGAGCCGTTACACAAGTAGACATATGCACACTCATGTTCGCTACAGCATTATTCACAATAGCAAAAAGATGGAAACAACCTAAGTGCCCATCAACAGAAGAATGGATACACAAATTATTATACACATAATGTAATACTAAGCAATGATAAAGAACAATGAGGAATCTGTAAAACATCTCACAACATGAATGAATCTGGAGGGAACTAAGTCAATCACAAAAGGACAAACACTGTATGAGACCACTTTTAGTAAAACTCCAGAAAAGGTTTACATATAGAAAAAAATAATCTTTGATAGCTAAGGGAGGGGAGTGTTGAGGAGGGGAAATCATTAACTAGATAGTAGGTAAGTGTTAACCTTGGTGAAAGGAAGGACAGTGCACAATATAGGGGAAGTCAGCACAATATGACCAAGGCAAAGTCATAGAAGCTTCATAGACACATCCAAACCCTTCTGCCCAAGATTAGAAAGGTCTATAAAACAAACGATAACACACACGAGAAACATGCATCTTAGTTTAATCATGTACATGAGACCAAAAGGGCAACACCTGCCCAAAAGCAATGACGAGAAGGCAGGAAGGGACAGTAATAACAGACGGATGGAAATGGGGAATGGGGATGTGGAAGGAGAGAGTGTTGACACATCGAGAGGATTGCAACCAACGTCATAAAACAATTTGTGCATAAACTGTCGAATGAGAAACTAATTTGCTCTGTAAAGTTTCACCTAAAGCACAATGAAAACAAAAAAAAGAAAGACAGATAGCTCACATTATAGGTGAAGTCAGCACAACAATTTCAGACACATCCAAACACGCTGACGGACCAAGTTACTGGGTTGAGGGCTGGGGACCATGGTCTCAGGGGACATCTAGGTCAACTGGCATAACATAGTTCATAAAGAAAATGTTATACATCCGACTTTGGTGAGTAGCGTCTGGGGTCTTAAAAGCTTGCGAGAGGCCATCTAAGATACATCTACTAGTCCCATCCTGTCCACAACAAAGGAGAATGAAGAAAACCAAATACATAGGGGAAATGTTAGTCCAAAGGACTAATGGACCACAAGTACCACAGCCTTCACCAGCCTGAGCCCAGAACAACTAGATGGTGCCTGACTACCACCACCGACCCCTCTGACAGGGATCAGAAGAGAGGGTCCCAGACAGAGCAGAAGAACAATGTAGAACAAAATTCAAATTCACAAAAAAATACCAGACTTACTGGTCTGACAGAGACTGGAGGATCCCCAAGATTATAGCCCCTAGACACCCTTTTAACTCAGAATTGAAGTCACTCCTGAAGTTCACCCTTCAGCCAAAGATTACCACAGGCCTATAAAACAAACAATAACACACACGAGGAACATGCTTCTTACCTCAATCACGTAAACAAGACCACGTGGGCAACACCTGCTCAAAAGCAAAGACAAGAAGGCAGGAAGGGACAAGAAAACGGGACGAATGGAAACAGGGAATTCAGGGTGGAGAAGGGGAGAGTGTTGACACATTGCGGGGATTACAACCAATGTTACAAAACAATTTGTGTATAAATTGTTGAACGAGAAACTAATTGTTCTGTCAACTTTCACCTAAAGCACAATTTAAAAAAAGTTGTTGTACAAGGCAAGGTCATGGAAGCTCCACAGACACATCCAAACTCCCTGAGGGACCGAGTTGCTGGGCTGAGGGCTGTGGGGACCATGGTCTTGGAGAACATCTAGCTCAATTGGCATACCATAGTTTATAAAGAAAATGTTCTACATTCTACCTTGGTGAGTAGCATCTGGGGTCTTAAAAGCCTGCGAGCAGCCATCTAAGAAGATACTCCATGGGTCTCACCCCTTCGGGAGCAAGGGAGTATGAAGAGAACAGGATACAAGGAAAAGATTAGTCCAAAGGACTAATGGACCACAACTACCACAGCCTCCACCAGACTGAGTCCAGTACAACTAGATGGTGCCCGGCTACCACCACTGACTGCTCTGACTGGGATCACAACAGAGGGGTCCCAGACAGAGCTAGAGAAAAATGTAGAACAAAATTCTAACTCATAAAAAACCCCCAGAATTTCTGGCCTGACAAAGACTGGAGAAACCCCCAGAGTATGGCCCCCGGACAAACCCTTTTAGCTCAGTAATGAAGTCACTCCCGAGGTTCATCCTTCAGCCAAAGATTAGACAGGCCCATAAAATGAGACTAACGGGACACAACAGTTCAGGGTCAAGGACTAGAAGGCAGGAGGGGACAGGAAAGCTGATAATAGGGAACTCAAGGTCGAGACGGGAGCGTGTTGACATGTCGTGGGTTTGTTAACCAATGTCATAAAACAATACGTGTACTAACTGTTTAATGAGAAACTATTCTGTAAACCTTCACCTAAAGTACAATTAAAAACACTTAAAAAAAAAGCCGACCACTTTTTCTGGGAGTTGACATGAGAATGCTAAAAAGCACCAAAATAAAGATCTAATGAGCCGAATTAATCTCACACAAGCACACGCACACAGCCACTCACTCATTTCTGTACTTCTGCAGACTGTTTATGCTCCGTTTTGTAATCCTGGCATTAAGGGGCCGCCAAAAACATGAACTGGTTTTTATTACACACACAAGTGGAAAAAGGAGACTCACTGTCAGCATTAAAAGAACACTGTATCTGGTCACAACGAAAACACAATAAAAAAAGAAGGAGAAGGAGCCAGTCACCAAGTGAAGACAGAAGCAATATGATGGAACCACAGTGCTGGTACCGCAGAAGAGAAGGAAACCACAGTACCTGCTCTGTCAATAACAACCCAAACCAAATAAAGGTAAAGAGCATTTCCCAGGCCTGTTTCAGTCAAGAGCTGAGGGACGGGCTTCACAGCAAGCCCTGAGGGTGTGCACACCTTGTCCCAACACCTAGCAGATCCAACCACCATCAGTCAGGACCCCTTGCCCACCCAAGCGAAAGACTGTCCTTGTATCCACACAGGATTCACCAGAGAACCAAAAAGCAAGAGACACTGCAGGTGTGGGGACATTTGGAAGAGCAAGTCAGGGGCTCCTGCATCACAGCACACTTCAAAATGGTGCTTTCAAATATCACGTTTGATGCTCACAGCCACCTACCAAAGGGTGAAATAGGCAGGATTATCCCCAGTGTGGATGAGAAATGGACAGAGGCTTAGAGAAATAAACGGACTTGCCCAGGGTCAAACAGCAGACTGGACACAAACAAAGAGCCACACAAGAGGGGCCACAGCCCACAAGCTCCCCCCAGTCCCACTTGGAACATTCTCTGAAGTAAAAGCAGGTGTAAAAAGCTGACTGGTATTGTTTTCAGCCCCTTCCTTATAATCTGGCCCAAGGTCTTCAAGTCTTGGCCTTACTGTCTAAGTGTCACAGAAGGCAGACTTGCTAGGGGGAGCAAGGGGAGGGGAGCATCTTCAAGAGTTGGACACCTCCAGGTGACAAGGGATGTCCCTGGCCCCGTCGGGGCATCAGGCCAGATTCCTCTGCTGGGTGGTGGAGCAGGAGGGCAGTGCCTTCTCAGACCAGTAAGGGTGGGGGAGAGGGGGAGAAGGGTGGAAAGGAACCAGAAGGGTGGGGTGCCCCCATCTCGGGGAACCTGAATGTCAGCACAGATGAGTAAACACTGCTCCAGACACCATGAGGGTGCCACAAGGTCCTAGAACCTCACAGAAGACAACTCACACTAAGAAATCTTACTCCCCAGCCACGGGGCTGACGGCAGTTCTGATTTTGCACACACGTGTGTTCCAGAATTTGAGAGAGCGCCCCTAAATATAGAAACAAAACAAGGCTGAAGGAAACAACTTTTCAGAAAAGCCACAGCCAGCCACGTCAGAGATAGATGGACAGCCTCTAACTTCAGCTGCACATCAGCAGGGGGCCGAATCAGACCCCAGACAAGAGCAGAAATGAATTCTTTGTCAAGCACCAGGAGACTGTCAGGCTACATGGCCAGCAAGTGTGGCATGACGTCATATTCTGGTTAAAAATAAAACTGTACATGCACAAAAAAAAGCATATAGCAAAATGCTAATCGAAGTTATCCCTAGCTAATGAAGTTAGAGGAGTTTTTGTCACCTTCATGTAATTTTATTTATATTTATAAGCAAATATTATTTATAAGCAAATTTTAGTCTTCTAATTCAGAAAAAAATAAAGCTATTCTTTTAGGGGTAAGCAGTATACAATTCTATACACAATATAATCTCAATTATGCAAAACATACATACACAAGAATAAGACTGGAAAGTACATTAAAACGTTAACAAATGAATAAATTCAGGGCAATGGCTTTTTACCCTAATGGACCTGTCTGGACAGGCCTATGTTCTTTTCCAGACATTTCAATTTATCATTACCTTGAAAGATTCTGAAATCAGCAGAAAATTAAGATCAGATAAATGTCCAATCCTCAGGTTTGTAATATGGAAATCTCTTAATTTCATTGACTTAAATTTTGTGATGTCTGTGCATTGTCACGTTTTACTGGCTGTTATATATTGAAGTAGGCCAGCAATACAATCTTGATTTAAGATTTTTCCAATGCACATAGAAACAAAACCACTTCTCCAAGCTAAAGCTCACCAACTAACCAGGAAAACAAAAACAGGGCCACTGAGTCCTAAAACTGCATTCATTAAGTGTCTCATGTCTTGCCTATCATGATCAAGAAATCCAAATTCACCATTTCTGGCTTCCTTTTCTGAGAAACCACCTTCTACCCATGTCCTTTCAAAGACGACGGGGATTAACCACGGGGAAAGAGACGCTGTGGATCCCCAGGACAACCCACCCACTTTTACAATCCACTGGGTGTTTAGTGTTCCGTTTGCTGGGGAGTTTCAAGAACCACAGCCCCTCAACAGCTGAGGCCTCAATCCTGACAAACCATTCACAAATCCCTACCACACATCAGTTCTAGAACTGTATCAAATGTGCCATGATACCCACAAAGAAAGGCCAGAGCAGGAGCGAGATCTTACGGGCGGTTTAACGGAGAGGTTTCCTTGCCGAATATATTTGATTGCAGCCTCAATTGAGGTCAGGCAGTATCCCAATTCATCTTTTGCCGAGCTGCTAAACCTGAAGTTTTTGATATAACTCAAATTTGCCATCCTGATAAAAGAAAAGGGAAAACGTTTTATCGTTGTATACCCAATTATCACTTCTGCAAAAACAACGCTATCAGCTTGGCTGACTGATCGAATACCTAAAGTAAGCTGGCTTAAGCTCCAGGAAGCCACGACTGTTACCCCCTTGATCTCTATTTAGAGTGTGTGCAATTAGGAAAACAAGAAAAACTACTTGTCACCTTTCTGGAATAGGCTAGTTTTTAGAGAGCTGATGACTGTAAAGTGGGCTGTGGGGTCCTGTGGGAAGAGGATGGGTTTTCGGGTCAGACAGAACTGGCATCAGCTTCCCGCTGGGCCACTGGCTAGCTGTGTGGGCCTTGGTTTCCCACATGTAAGAAGTGACAGCCTCCCCGCTGCAGGGTGAAGGGAGTGCAGGTACAGCACCAGGCTCACAGGAAGTGCTCAATTAAAGGTAGCTCTGCCCAGAGTCACCCTAAAAACTACCAGGGTACCGTACTGCCACTTTTGTAAAAGTGTCTTAACAAAAATATTACCAGTTGGGGATCTCTGTTTTCACAAGCAAATATAACAGGACTGAGAGCAGATCATCAGCACACATGGTCTCCAAGTTAACTGAAAGGGGGAAAAATGTAGAGGCCATCATGAGACTCAAATGAAGCAACAAGCACATCAACTGCCCATCACCATCCAACCTCCAAAACCACAGTGCAGGAAGATTACACAGCAGAGACGTGACTACACACTTTTCTGTGTGGTTCCTGTCTAGGTGTCAGATTCCAGGGGGAAAGGAATGCCTAGCATTTTCAGAACATGTACGAAAGGAGGTATATTTCCAAGCAGATCACCCCATTCCCACCCTCACGGAGAGAGGTAAAGAGCCCAGGGAAGTCGCTGACAGCGAACGCAAAGTGAAGATGGGCCCAGGGCCTTCACCAAAAGCCTCTCTTTCTTTCGGAGGTCATGTCTACTTTACACACTGTGGAGCCTAATGCCCGTGTGTAGCTTGGTTTTATTGTTGGAACTCTGTTTAAGTAATTTATTCACATGTTTAAAAATTCAGTTGGTAAAAAGAACCAACCATAAATGTCTTCTTTCCCCCAGGCTATTGCTAATGCTTCCTGCGGACCCTTCCAGAAATAGTACACCCGCACCATCATGCATACGGACATATAGGACATGCACCACTACCTATATGGATATACAGCGCACACACCACCATATATATGGAAATACAGCACACACACCACTACATATATGGATATATATATAGCTCATGTACCACCATATATATGGATATACAGCACACACACCACCATATATATGGAAATACAGCACACACCACCATATATTTGGATACACAGTGCATGTACCACCATATATATGGATAAATGGTGCCTGCACCACCATATACATGGATATACAGCACACGCACCACCATATACATGGACATACAGCACACACACCACCATATACATGGACGTACAGCACACGCTCCACCATATATATGGACGTACAGCACACACACCACCATATATATGGACATACAGCACACGCACCACCA
>NW_004443950.1:19999772-20010441 GCF_000243295.1 Trichechus manatus latirostris | reverse complement strand
CATATATATGGATATATAGCTCATGTACCACCATATATATGGATATATAGCACACACACCACCATATATATGGACATACAGCACACGCACCACCACACGTTTGGATACACAGTGCATGTACCACCAGATACATGGATAAATAGTGCCTGCACCACCATGTATGTGGATATATAGCATATGCACCACCACATATATGGATATATAGCCCTTCCCCTCTTTTTGCTGCTGTCAGAAATGTACCATATACCCTTGTTTATTTCAATTAGTATACCTAGAAGATCATCCCCAATCTACACACACAGATTTGCCTCCTCCGTATTATTTTATTCTTATTTTGTTTCACTTTACTTCTCATAATGGAACATTTCCAACATATAGGTAATTAGGGAGAAGAGCATAACAAACAGTTGAACCACGTCCACATCACCAGTTTGGCTCATTTTTAAAAGTCGCTGCTTCTCTGCCACCACTTTCTTACTCTGATCATGCCTGAGCTACCCACCCATGACTAGGCACCCCACTAATCAGAGCAGACTTGGGTGTGCTCATAACGGAATGCACTGGCTGAGCATCAGCCCCACGTGAATCACCCCTGCAGGCAGCTCTGCTCCTTGACAGGCTTTTCCAGCTGGCGGCCACGTCTACCTCGCAGCACACACCTCTCTGGCTCGGAGACTGTGTAAGTAGCTGCACCGCTTTGCGCAGACAAATCAGCTTCTGTTGAGGGGAGGTGCATCTGTTCAGCTGGGCCAGTTCTCTCTTTGCACGAGGTATGTTGAAACTGTAAAATAATTCGGGAAGTGACAGCTTAAGACCCCGGTGTCGGGGCCCTTCTTCCTTGATCTAATAACGGATCTCAAGTTATAAACTTCTTATAAGAAACCACGAGGAACGAAAAACAGAAACACAGACGTCATCTGACTTAAGTCAGGAGCAAAACACAACACGTTAAGGGCCTCGTTTGGGCTGCCAGGTAACAGAGCTGCACCAGAAATTTGGAAAATAAATAAATAAATAAGAATCCTTAGCCCCAGAGGGAAAGAAGCCCAAAGGAAACCAGAAAAAAGTTTCAATTCAAACAGTTCAGACAGTTTTGTACCCTAGTGAATCTTAAATCAACTCAAAAGTAGGCACCGCTATGGCGGGGTTCCCCATGCCAGGCAGGTGAGGAGCATGTCTGCACGCAGGACCCACCTGGGCAAGTTATGCGCCCACCTGGAGATAAGCTGTACACAGCCCCATCCTTTTTAGCTCCCATCCAGCTGGCATGCTGGCACACAGGTACAGGAGGGTGACAGCTACCTACTGGTCACCTATCAACTTCAGCCTTTTATTTTAGGTAACAGATCACCACAATGCTCCATGGCTCTAACAGCGTCACATCACTGTGCTGCCACTGTTACTAGCAGCCCTGCTCCGCGGACACCCGGCTGCTACAGCGCAGCCCTTACCTGAACTCAGGTTTCACGCCAATATCTTTCTGCTGAAGATCTTGAAGGCTTCTCGTGATTTTGTTAAAGGCAGCATCCTAACAACAGATTTTAATGAAGCTTCAAATGTCTTAAAAAGCATAGAAGAAGGCTTCTACAGGGGACAATGACTGGAACTCACCTCACTGGCCTCCATGGTCCCCACATATTTAAAGATCAGATCATAAATATCGTGATGGATGTACATCTGTGAAACAACGGACCCAATTCAGGCCGGGAGCCGGCAGCCAGGGGCTGTCCCAACCAGGGCCACCTTCTGCTCCCTTGCTGCCTCAGCCTCTTACCTCTACTGCCTGCTTCATCAGGTTCATCTGGGCCTCCTGCTTGGCAAGCACTTTCTAGGACAAGAAAAGTACAGTCAACAAGTTTGGAGCTGGATGTGGGCAAACTGCAATGCTCTCGTTTAAATGTCTCGCACGCTCACCAGGCGGGAGTCTCTCAGAAGCTGCTGGAGGCATTTGGTGTAGAGCGCGTTCACCGAGTCCTGTGCAACACAGACCAGAGACACAGGTCACTCTCAAAGTCGGAGGCCACAATGCAAAGATCAGAATGCATAACACAACACCTCACAAAATGGAGCTCCCGGGTGACAAGCTGTCAGCACTAATACAAGATTATCAATTAATTTTTTTATTTTACAAATCAAGGCCTTTCTTCCATTTTGCAGGTAACACGCACGGGGAGTAGGAAATCACTTCCCTTGGGGTTAACGCAGGTGACTGTAGCAGTCACCTTTACACTCTCCGTGATTTTCACGTCTTCCAAAGTGGCTTTTATTACTTTTATAACAAGAATGAAACATGTAAACAAAACTTCCGACAGCAGAAGCAGCGACTAAAAAAGCCATGGAATAAACTGAGAGGACTCCTGGAGCCCGGGTTAGCCTGGGACAGGGTCCATTAAGCCTGGCAGAGCAAGACACAGCTACTGACTATGTGGTGCCGGAGGCTCTTCCTCTCACACTCTCTGAAAGTTCGGTGGAAAGAGGCGATGCTCCTGTCAAATTTCTCCGCATGTCGTCCCAAAAAGTCTCTCACATCTTCAATGGTTTTCAGAGACAAAGGATCTGGGGATGTTGAAGGCTCTTCTGAAAAAGAGACAGAGGGTCAGGCTGGCTGAAGACTTCATTGTTTTCTGATGGAAAAAGTGCCACATCCTTTGCCATAACCTACAAACACGAGGTGCTCCCACAATGTCTGAAGCCCCATCTTCCAGCACAGGAAGCAGGGATAGGGAATGTCCTTTTTTCAAGATACTACCCAAGAAAAGCCCAGTCACAGGACAGGGTAGGGTCCAGAGAGCCTGGCCCTCTTGAGGCCTTTTCCTGGGACAAAACTGGGACTATCTGGGATTCTGGGTATGACCTGTGAGGTTCAAGTGAAGGAGCCCTGATTCCTGGCAATAAGGCTTTTACCAAGAGCCTCAGAGAGCATCTGGCACCTCAAGTGTTACCTCAACTTCCTGGGGTGACTGAAGAATTTTTATTCATTAAAAATAATGAGATATCAAAGAGGCGCAACAGTGGGGCTGGATAGGTAACAATGCTACAAAGAGCAAGCCCTAAAGCCGAGCCCCAGATGCAAAGCCAGGGCTACAGCCATGCGTAATTCCAGGGGGTGACACCCACGGTCTATCATAGGTACATGAAGTGAATGACGCCCCCCTAGAATTGTGCAGTATCCAACCTGGGCAACCATACGCAGCAGCCCCATCCAAACTTCCTTAGCTCAAGACGACTTTCTGTTTAAGTTCTAGGGAAAATAATTGTAAACAGTTAAGCAGAGTTTTAGTGGTCTCTGGAATAGTTTATGGTATGTTTCAACTATAGTTTTGCTGAGCCAGAACCAAGTCGATGGCACCTAATGACAACATGTTTGCAACAGCTGCATCAGGAAGTTCAACAAACACATTTCTCTGAATGAGGAAAAAGGGTAATACCTGAACTCTCTCTCTTTTCCAAAGGATGGGCTATACACAGTATGCTGAAGCTCTCTTCTCTTTCATTGTAGAAGGTTTCTTCAAAGAGAATGGGCACTGAGAGAAGGTAGGCAAAACCAGTTCCTAATTTAATCCTGTTTCCTTGTATGAAGACATCCTGGAACAAGAAAGCCATCAGCGCACCATCAGCCTCCTCTATGGCGCTTAGCCAGACCCTGTCCTGCCCCTCACTCCATAGCGCTTTGCTGGGGCACAAAACTCTTCTGTTTTGCTCTTTTTGATCCTAAACTGTCATCTTCTCTCCTCCTTGTTCACCCTGTAGCTATGGCCACAGGGTACCCTGATCCTTTCTAAATGATGTAGCAGAAATAGCATTAAGCTGTTCCTTGGAGTGGAACAAATCCTGTACCTTTTGGGAAAAGAAAAAGAAGCCTCTCCTATCTGACCAAGATCAAAACGATCTGTGCTCTAAAGTGGACGGGACTGAAGAACATGCCCTACAGTCCCCTCTCTTGCTCATCAAGACACGACCCCTCCAGGCCCATGCTGGCCACAGCCAGGGTGCCCAGGGCAGACCAGCCACGGTGAGCCAGATTCCTCTGTTCCCTTTTCAGTTCTGTTACCAAAAGAGAGCAAATAAACTAACAAGTAGCCGACAGCTATGGTGAGCAGAAAAGAGCCACATGCCTCGGAAGTCACAGGGCTGCTTAGCCCGAGCCCACGCTCTGGTCCCTGTCCCTCTCCTCCCCTCCCAATGCCCACGAGCCTCGGCTACCAAGTCTGAGGGGCCAGACCACAGTCGCTGCCTTGGTGTGGACACCCTCGACTGTGGGTGAGGCGGGAACAGAGCCAGCACTGACTAGAATGTAACCTCCCCCTCAGGACCTACCAGCTTCTACTTTGAGAAAATGCCCGCATGCCCCAAAGTTAATGTCAACAGTAACGTGACGACTGCCAGCACGTGTCTCCTGACGCGATGCACTGAGAAAGACAAAACGCCCTTCTGTGGCACCCTACCAAAAATACGCAACTGCAGTCTAATCACGAAGGAGCGCCAGAGAAACCGCAGAGGGACCGTCTACAAAACAAAACACCTATGTTTTGAAAGACAGAAATACTGAGGAGCTGCTCCAGACTACAGAAAGGTAAAATGATTAATAACCAAATGCACTGGATGATCCTGGATGGGAAAAGAAAAAAAAATACTTTTGCTATAAAAATCAGCAAAATGTGTATAAGGCCTGTAGTCTCGATAATAGTACTGTATCAGTGTTAAATTTTCTGAATGTGGTGAGTGCACTGTGCTTATATAAGAGAAAGCTTGTTTTTAGGAGATACACACTGAATTATTTAGGGGGAAAGAGACACAATGTCTGCAACCTACTCTCAAAAGATTCAGAAAAAATGATAACAATATATGTATACAGAGAGAGTAATAAAACAAACGTGGCAAAAATGTTAACGTTGGCCAGTCCCAGGGAAGGGCACACGGGTGTTCTTTGTACCTTACCGCAACTTTCTGTAGGTCTGAAATTATTTCAAAACAGAGGTTTTAAAAACTAAAACCTCACCCCTGATGTCCAATCTGTGATCAAGAAACCAATCAGCTTTCCAGGCACTGGGACAAAAGAGCTTCCTCTGACAGAGATGTCATTGAGTAAGAAGCACTTGAGGGACTCACGGGCAGAAACCCCATCCTGAGGGAGGGGTACCCGGCCCCTCCTCGCCCTCCAGGGCAGCGGCCGGGCTGGCTTACCGTCACCTTCTCCTCTTTCCTCACAGACTCCCCGACAAAGGCAAGGGTCCCTCCAGCCCCATCCCCAGGGCCGCTGTGTGGCGCCAAAAGCCATCATTTAACGTAGGTATGAAAGGATGAGGAGTGGATTCTCTTCCCTCCCGCCCAAACACTGAGCGAGTGACCCTGGTTACCCCAGGAAGCGATGGTCACCTTTCCATTTAAGGTCTGAAAATGTTCTTCCACTGGTATCAAAATGTAGGATTCAAACTGACAAGTAGACTGGACATTGCTCGACAGACTTCCTTTGCAGGGTACTAAGACCTGGAAGAAAATAATCAGGATGAATACTAGAGAGACATGCCACTTACAACTTCAGCAGAACAAGATGTATCCAAAGACACTCCAGCTGGAATTGCTTTGGGGACCTACTGGCAGAGAGAACGCCTGGGGTCACTTGCCAAAATGGCAGCAGCCGCCTGCCAGCTGAATCGGTTTGTTGTTGTGATGGGAGCAGACGCCGCCCCACCCGCCATGGGAGACGGAGGGCAGCCAGCTCCTTTTCCGCCTTCACACGGGTAGACCGGCGGGCTCAACCCCACACTCACTGGGTCCCTCCACATAGCTAACCCCACACACTCCACTCAGTTCTCAAGAGTCCAGTCACAGGCACCAACAGGCTCAGGAATGACTCCAAAGAGGGGACAGTTTGGAACGTACAGAAGAGTGAACTAAAAAGTCACACATAATCCCATCACTCCAGACACACACTCGACACTGGGACCGTTTCTTCTGATTGTTTTTGTTTTTTTGTCTTTTTAAACCCTCGCTGTGATCGCAGTCTTGTAAGGATGCTGTTACGGACTGAACTCTGTTCCCCAAAAATATGTGTTGGAAATCCTAACCTCTGTGCCTGTGGTTATAATCCCATTTGGGAATGGGATGTCTTTGTTATGTTAATGAGGCAGGATTAGTGTAGGGTATGCCTTGAGTCAATCTCTTTTGAGATATAAAAGAGATTAAACAAACAAGCGAGAAGCAGAGATGGGGGAAGAAAGACGCCAAGCCACATGAGACCACCCAGGAGCAGAAACTAAGAGAGACAAGGACCTTCCTTCAGAGCCGACAGAGACAGAAAGCCTTCCCCTAGAGCTGGCACCCTGAATTAGGACTTCCAGCCTCCTAAACAGTGAGAAAATAAATTTGTCTGTCAAAGCCACCCACTTGTGGTATTTGTTAGAGCAGCACTAGATAACTGAGACAGATGCCATAAAGGCCACAGAAACACGATTTCCTATCGCAGGCTGCCACCTACACCAGAGATGTCTCAGGGTACAAGGCTCTCTCTGGGGTAGATTCAATCTAAAACGTGCAGCACTGAATTCTGGGCGGGCTGCAGCCCGGCCACTATGCCGACCGGGCATCAGTGAGGCCAGCTTCCCTGCACAACACAGCGACGGGACAGAACTCAGCTCTCAACGCTGCTCTGCCCTGGTCACCACGTGTGGACCTGTGCTTGGCTCATAGTCACATTTTAGGAGGAATCTCTCAGACTCAAGTGTACCCAAAAGGAAGATGACCAAGGTGGTAAAGGCTTACAGAGCCCCAGCCTAAAGCAGCCCGCACAGAGCTCAAGAGGCAGGCTCCTCTGCTGGCTTCACGCTCTGCAGCCGTGTCGCTGGACACGGGGCTACTCCTCACAGCTCTGGTCTCTGCAGGTGCAGAGTGGGGCCAGGGAGACTACCTGCCACGTCAGACTGTCGGGAGGATGAAGCAGATCAGGTGATGGCCTGCCACTAGGTGGGACGCAGCTCATATCACCACGAGAGATGGTCCTTTTCCTACCGGCCCCACCAAGCTCCTGAAGCAGCCCACAAGTCCTGGGGTTTAACCAGTGGTCCTCAGAGACCTGAGGGGATAAAAGCCAGCAGCTCTGTCCTGGCTGTGTTCGTGTTGACGCTGGGTGACCCCTGGTTAGGATGGCAAGAGCGGATTCCAGCCAACGGCAGGGAAATGACTAAACGGCTCCTCAGGCCCTTCCCAACCTACCAGTGGATGATTCAAGGGTAAGACCAAAATTTAAGTTTCAGAAATCAATAAAACTCCCCTCAGATGCTAGTTTTCTAACTGCTTGAAATGAGATTGTCGGAGGCCAAAATGTGTGAGTGGGTTAACATCCAAATTCTATACTGTATTACATCAGGTTTTTGGCTGCAGTGGGAAGAGGAAACATTTTAAGGGGAAGAAATGGTCCTACTTTTCTCCAAAGTCAAACTCTGCTCTCCTTGCATGATTTTTGCAACTCTATCATAAAATTTTTCAAATATGCAGAAAAGTGGAAAATACAATGATTATCCACATAAACACACAACCAAGAATTCACAACCGTTAACAGTGTGCCACATTCTTGCATTCTTTAAATATAAGAAGAGAGGCTCTTTTAGCAATTCCATCTTAAACAGGCTTATGTAATACTGAGCAAGGGATATAATTTCTGGAGCGTTACTATGTGCTAGGGACCATGCCAAGTAGTTTACAAAGATACCACCTCAGCCCGTCAACAGTGAATGGATAAGCAAAATGTGGTATATACAAAGGAACACTACTCGGGGATTAAAAAAAAAAAGTTCTCGAAACCTCTTAAAATGCGGATGAATCTGGAGGACATTATGCTGAGCAAAGTAAGTCAATCACAAAAAAGATAAATGTTGTCTGTTCTCACTTTTATGAAAAGACATGAATAGGTAAATACACAGAAACCACCTAAAGTTCATTAGTGGTTGGGGGAGGCGGAGTACTCCCTAGGTTAAGTAGTCGCTTTTCATTTATAGAAATGAGAAAGGTGGCTCCCAACGTGGGTGAAGTTTAGAGGGCATGACCAATGTAATTCATGTCGATAAGCTGTCTATAGGGAAAACGGATGAATGGGCAAATGCTGGGCTGTGTATGGTTCTGCAACAATAACAACGACCAGAAAAGAGGAGAGGGGCTACAGATGCTGATAGTAATCAGACACAACCAATCACCTCATAGGATTAGTTCTCTTGGTTTGGGGGCACAGGGCCATGGTCTTGTGGGACGATCCAGTCCACTGGCATAATACCATTTCTTAAAGTTTATGTTCTACCTCCCAGTAAGGTGAGTAGTATCTGGGGTCTTAAAAGCTTACGAGTGGCCATCTAAGATATAACCACTGGTCTTTATTTGTCTGGAAGAAAAGAGAAAGAATGAAACCCAAGAATCAGAGAAGGAACTGGACTACAGGACTTGTTGTCTCATGAACCACTGCCTCCTCCACCTTGAGACCAGAAGAACTAGATGGTGCCCAAGCACTGCTATTGAACATTCTGATTTTTCCAGGACACAGTAGATGAATCCTGATAAAAAGGGAGAAAAATATGGAACAGAAGTTCAAATTCTTAAAGAATTCAGATTTACTGGACCTACTGAAGCTGGAGGAATCCCTGAGAGGCTCCTCAAACCTTTAATTGAAACTACCCCCTAAAGTCATCTTTAAACTAGGTAACAGTTTAGCCCAAAGAGTAAAGATTGTCACCTTTGAGTACTGTGATTCTTTTATATATATATATAAATATATATACACACATACATCGTCTATATAAGACCATAGGTCAACAGCTATTTTAAAGCATAGATGAGACAGCTAGGGGGCAGGGAGATTAAATAAATGGAAGTAAAAAACTCTAGAAGAAATAACGAGAATGTTGACACAATGTGAAGAATGTAACCAATGTCATGCTGATCATTATGTCTAGAAACTGTGAAACGGGAGCTGGTTTTGCTGTGTGTATTTTCACCAAAAAAAAATTAAATATTAAAAAAAAAATATATATATATATACACACACACACACATATATATATATATCTCACCTCAGTAAATGCCTTCAGTTTCTGTACTATCCCATTTTACAGGCTAGGAGACTGAGGCTCAAGGGTGTTAAGGAACTTGACCAGGATCATAGAGCCAGCAAGTGGCAGAGCCATGATACAAACTCCAGCCACGTTCCTGACCACTGCCCTGTCCTGCTGCCTCCTGGACGCCAGTGCTGGCAACAGGGCCCGGCGCTGGATGCAGGGCCCAGTGCTAGAAGCAGAGTCCAGTGCTGGACACAGAGCCCAGGGCTGGGAGCAGGGCCCGGAGCTGGGAGCAGGGCCCAGTGCCTGCTGGGGTTCCCTCAGCGGAGATGCTCTACCACTCCACCTGGCGTCTTCGAGAGGGGCTGTCTCGGGAACTTCCTCGAGGAGGCTGTGAAGAGCTGCAGGGCCTCCCTGCCCCCACAGAGACACGCCAATTCTTCACAGCAGAAAATGGGGGCACTTGCCAATGGAAGAACACAACCCTGACCAGGAAGTGAGCCAGCCCTTCCTCAGAAAGACCAAAACGGAATCAGATCAAGTGTCTAGATTCAACTGTCAATTTCTGGAAATACAGAGAACAGAGGAACATCACAAGACCGCAAACGGCAAAAGCCAGAATGCAGGAAATTCTGCAGGATAAACGATACGGTTTCTTCTAAAAATAAATGGAAAAGAAAAGGAGAAAGAAAAAGGTGGAAGGGGAGCCGTAATAAAGGAAGACTTAAGACCATGGTAGTGGCGCAGTGGTTAAGGAGCTCAGCTGCTAACCAAAAGGTCGGCAGTTCGAATCCACCAGGTGCTCCTTGGAAACCCTATGGGGCAGTTCTACTCTGTCCTAGACGGTTGCTATGCGTTGGAATTGACTGGATGGCAACGAGCTTTTCTTTTAATACACATGTCAAAACTGATCAAGTGTTCCACTATGTGTGTGCAGTTCAGTGTACTTCCCTGTAGCTCAAAAGAGTTAGAAGAGGGGTTCCGGCTAAATGGCGCTCTAGGCAGAAGCACCACGCCGTCCCTCCACTGCAAAGATCTGAAAAACTAAGCCAAACAGAGAATACAACAATCCTGAAACCCTAAAACATCAAATGAAGAGATAAAGAACTCAGCCAAGCATCAAATGGAGTGAGAAAACTAACAGAGAAAGGAGACCAAAGAGAGATTCATGCAGAGGTCCCCTACCAGCTAATGCAACACGGATCCGACATCTTGGACTCCTATCGGAGACCAGCAAACAGGGGGTACAAGAAAGCAGCCTCACGGAGCATCCAGCGGGAGACAAAACAACCGTTTCTCATCTCTCTATATCTTCCTTCTCTTTCTGTTCCCTGAATACCTGGCATTGTATACCTCTACGCCTTCTAGCCAGGCTGTACTGCAACACCTGAGAACAACTTCCCGAGACCTCATAGCTGCACCGGTGGGATCCCTGGGAACTTTCCAGTTCTTTAACCTTTCCGATCTTTATTTATTCATTCTTTTCTTCCTCTTCCCCTTTCTGTTTTTCTCCATTTCATAGTCTCATCTCTCCACTCCAACGGCAAGCTCCCCTAGCATTCTTTTTTGTTTGTTTGTATGTTTTTGGCTCCTGTTCCTCTCTCCTCTCTCCCATATCCATCTTAGCT
>NW_004443950.1:19932801-19993610 GCF_000243295.1 Trichechus manatus latirostris | reverse complement strand
TGGAAGAGCATAGTCAATGTCACTGAACTGTGCATGTAGAAATTTTTGAAATGGTGTATCTTTGGCTATGCGTATTTTCACCAAAAAAAAGGTTGAGAAGTTAGAGAGTTGACATGTTGTAGGGTTGTTAACCAGTGTCATAAAACAATATGTGTACTACCGTTTCATGAGAAACTATTTGTTCTGTAAGCCTTCACCTGAAATACAATAAAAAAAAAAAAAAAAGTTAGAAGAAAAAAGGGATTTAAAGACATATCAATCAAATATAATGTGTGGGTCTCATTTGGCTCGTGGAGTTACAAACAAACTGTAAAACAAAAAATTATGAGACAACTGGGGAAATTGGAACAGTGACTAGGTATTTGACAATATTAAAGAATCATTGAGGAATTTTTTTTAGCTATGATAATGGCATTGTAGTTAGGTGTTTTAAGAGCCCTTATCTTTTAAAATGAAATTCCTAATTACAGATGAAATGATATGATTCTCTTATGATTTTCTGGGATTTGCTTCAAAATAACCCAGTGGCTAAGGGTGGAGGGCAGGAAGAGGTAGAGATGAAATGTGGGCTGGCCACTGAATGCGTAATTATTGAAGCCGGGTGACAGGTGCCTGGGGGTTCCTTATACTATCCTTTCTACTTTTATAGTTGTTTGAAATTTTCCATAATAAAAAATTAAAGAGAAGGGAGGCCCTTGGGTATCACTGTAAAAGTGAGAAACAATCTCGCAGCTTCCAGATGGCTTCAAGGCCCAACGGGCACAGCGAGGAAGAAGGTCCTAAAGACCTCCCCAGGCGACAGTCTTGGCAACGGGCATGGGGACACGATGAAACAGGAAACGGAGCTCAAACAGTCCTAAACCAGGTGCCACTGAGTAGATTCCGACTCACGGTGACCCCATGCGTGTCAGAGTAGAACTGTGCTCCGTGGGGTTTTCAATGACTGATTTTTTGGAAGTAGATCACCAGGCCTTTCTTCCAAGGTGCCTCTGGGTAGATTCAAACCGTCAACCTTTTGGCTAGCAGCCGAGTGCTTAACAGTTTATGCACTGGTCTCACTCCAGCTATACAGATGAAGGAGTCACACAAGTCCCTTACAAGGATGGGCCTTCATCTGGCCCCAGTGGGATCACGAACTTCTGAGGCACTTCAGAGAATTCCACCCCAAGTGTAATTATATTCTATCTACTTGTTTACATACACATTTTCCATTTTCCCACCTTGAATAAAAACTCCAGGAGGAGCCAGAGCAGGACCGGCTCCCGTTCTATCGTACCCCCACTGCTAAACACACTGCCTGAAACACAGTGGGTGCCCCATCAGCGTTTGCCGAGTGACTAGGGGACCCCCAACTCCAGGATCCCCGCCCCCGTTTTTAGGCAGACATGAAAAGTGGCTCCAGCTCCTCCCACTCCCAGGGAGTGGCCCTGCTGCCCAGAGCACCACACCGCAAACCGAAGCCAGAGCTGGTCCCTGTGCCTCCATCCACCTCATCGGAGCCCTGCCACCTCCACCCATCTCCATTGGAGCCCTGCACCTCCGTCCACCTCACCGGAGCCCCACGCCTCCGTCCACCTCACCGGAGCCCCGCCCCTCCGTCCACCTCACCGGAGCCCCGCGCCTCCGTCCACCTCATCGGAGCCCTGCTGAGACAGCAGTGAGGAAGCCAGCCCCGGAGGACACGGGCGGAGCGGCCAGGCTGCCCACGGGAGATAAGATCAGCTGTCCTAAGAGGGAACTTCAGACTCTTTGTGGCAGAGATGGCACAAAGTGTGGACAGCCCATGTGGAGTACACAAAGTTTACAGCTACCGTGTAGACCACAAGCTGGGGGCTCACTCATTTCAAAGCTTAACAATAAAACTTTATTTCCTACTCCCTGTATAAAGAATTGTTAAAAAAAAAAAAAAAAAGAAGAAGAAGAAGAAAGAAAGAATCAGCATTAGTGACCACATACTCAGGGTAGCCTTCTGACCCCTCCCCAGGCTGGGTTAGGACCCCGAAGCAGCCCATGCCAACTTCTGCCCTAGCATCATTCCCGTGCCTTCAAACAACCTGTTTCCAGAATCCCCTGACGGCATGCTGTGTGCCCTGGGAACCAAGCGCAGGGCCTGGCACACAGCAGATGCTCAATGTTTGCTGAATGAATCTGCACTGAGAAAACCTTGAGAACTGGAATACGGACCTCAGTTCCCTTGGCTGGACCGTATAGGTACTCTACTTGGAAGTTCTTTGGAACTTGAAAAGCATGCTGTTATACATTGTGATTAAATTCCCAGGCTAGCCCACAAAAACCCACTTAACCAGTAACTAACAGCCTGAAATAAAAGGACCAAACTTAATCTCCTTTTGTTCGTTTTTTTCCTATAGACAAACAGACCCAGCCCACCATCCACCTGGGAGACCAGGAGGACTTTTGCCTGCAGCCAAGATAACACAAGAGCCCCAGGGATGCAGGCCTGCTCACCCCACCCTGAAGAAGCCACAGGCGCATAATGAGCAAGATGGTTATAAGGGGTGACTACTGGTGTCGGGGAAACCCTGGTGGCATAGTGGTTAAGAGCTACGGCTGCTCACAGCAGTTCGATTCCACCAGGCACTCCTTGGAAACTCTATGGGGCAGTTCTGCTCTGTCCTATAGGGCTGCTATGAGTTGGAATCGACTCGACGGCAACGGGTTTAATGGGTTTTTATTGGTGTGGGGGTGTCACAAGGACTCTGTGACTAGAACCGGGGAACATGAGGAGAAAGAGCCCGCGCTGCCCAGGCAGAGGGCAGGGGATCGCAGGAAGGAGTGGGAGGCAGGGTGGGAGGGGGAGGCGCACTGCGCCCTCAGCTGCCACACACACCACTGCTCCAGATCACACAGGATGAGGCAGCCCGTCCTCATCCTTGAGCTTGGCCACGGGGAGAAGTCTGAGGGCACTTAACCCCGGGGGCACACGTTTTTAAAAAGTGGTGACACCACGTTGTTTAAGAGTCCAATAAAGGACTGTGGTCCCTAGGGAAGATTCCAGAGTGGCCAAGGTTGGCCTGCTGACAACATGCGGATCCTCTGGGGGCAACAGAAAGGATGACCGCTCTCCTAGAAGCAATCAGAACATTCTATTTTTTCATCGACCAACAAACACAGACGGAGCACTGACATGGGCTGGACGAGATGAGCCGGTGCCCTGGCTCACATCCCTTCCCCCATCACAAGGCCAAGGGGGCAGGGGCCAGCCATCAGCACCTCCCCACCACTGAATTCTGCAGAGAAGTTGGTCCAGCCCGGTCTGACTGAACGAGGCCAAAGAAGGCCAGAAATTCAGTGCCACTAACATGGGCCCAAAGCAGTTCTTCCTGGGCTTGGGGAGCTCAGGAGGGCTGGAGTGAGGGCCTGGGGTGCTGCTGGGAATGGGGTGTCACATTTTAAGAAGACTCTCTCATTCCTGAGTACCAGAAAGGAAGGTGACCATGATGGCAAAGTTGTTGTACAAAATTCCCTTTTCTGCTAAAGTTAAGCCCCAGCGGGATTCCACTGCTGCAGGTTAAATGGCATCACACGGCGGTCAGTAAGACAGACAGGATGGCCCGAGCATGCTGACAAATATCAGTACTCCACAGTGTGACATTTTTAAGGACAAGGTAAAAATACATGTTATGATATGCTCCTCAGAGTCCCTGAGTGGTGCAAATGATTAACATGCTCAGCTGCTAACCAAAAGGCCGAAGGTGCAAGCCCACCCAGAGGCAGCTCGGAAGAAATGCCTGGTAATCTAATTCCAAAAAATTGAAAACCCCATGGAGCACACTTCCGCTCTGACACACACAGAGTCACCACGAGTTAGAATGGACTGAACAGCAACTGGAAATATGCTCTCATCTAGAAAGTATTTTTTAGACGTATCCTAAAACAAAGATAGGAAGCAAATACTCCCCAAATTAGGTCAGGCCCTCCCTGTTACATGGTTGCTTTGAATCCTGTACGTTTTCTTTGTGATACTTATCACAGCTGTTATTACTATGTATTTGCCCAAGTGTGTGGCCATCTCCCCCACTAGAACTTCAGCTCCAGCACCTAAGAGTACCTTGCATATTTAATAACTAGCTGTGAAACAAACAGATGGCAACAAATATCTTTGGGGAGCTTTAGGAGATTTTTATTTTCTTCTCTGGAAACAGATATCCATACCCAGTGCTGATGAGTCAATTCCAACTCATAGCAACCCTACGGGGCAGAAAACAACTGCCCCACAGAGTCTCCAATGTTAAAATCTTTACGGAAGCAGAGTGCCACATCTTTCTCCCACAGAGCAGCTGGTGGATTCAAACCATTGACCTTCCAGTTAGCAGCCGAGCGCTTTAACCACTGTGCCACCAGCACTTCTTTGGAAACAGCTATAGTTTCTATTTTACATCTATCTGTATACACACATATGTGTATACAGACAGATATAAAACAAACTCTTTAATGACCTCTTAAGTCCAAAGGAAAAAAAAAAATTGGTAAAAATACATGAATCACAACCCAATCATTAAAGCCAAAAGAGACTTCGAGAAACCAGGCTTCTGAGGGCAGAGGGATGGACTGGGTGAGGGAAAAGTTAGCCCCAGTTTTCCAGAAAGGCACGCGACAGAAGTGCATGATGAATCCCAGACAGGGGCTGAGAGTTCAGAGAAGGGATTGAACCCTGAGCCAGTGCAGTCTCAGGAGGCTTCCTGGAGGAAGCAGCCCAAGGCACCCACCCCCACCCCCCACCCCCCGTGCTCATTCACATTCCAAGCAGGCCCTGGTGGCTGGGTAACCTGAGCAGCTTTGTAACTGACTTCCTCTAACCTTAATTTCAGTCTGTGGTACTTCAGGCATCATCAGCGCCGCGTGGCCTATGCCTAACAGAGAAGGACAACCATCAGGATGGATGCACTTACAATCCCATGGGCTTGGGCCACCTTGCTGCACAAGTCGGGACGCCACTTTTGAAGAGCCAGATAGAACGGGTTTTTCAGGAGATCTTCATCATACAGAGCCATATGGCCTTCAGAGGGTCCAAAGTGGGCTTCCTGGGATGAGGGGAAAAAAAGCAATAAATGACCACATTGATATAACACAGAAAAGTCTTGATCTGGCAATTCTAAAAAGTATTCCTTAAAACAAAAAACAAAAATACTCCTGCCATGTATGATTCTACTCTATAGACTTAAACACTCCATCAGGAAATATCAAATGTAACCTACCCGTTCCAAGATGGCTTGTTTCTTGGTTAAATGTATACGTGATGTTCAGAAAATCCTGTTGAACTCCAAGACACCGCAAAAGTATAAAGCGCTAATTTCAGAACAGCAGACCTGACCGAAATCATGACATGAGAGATGATACTCATATATTCTAATGAAATGGTCTAAGCACACAGGAAAGTACAGAGTAATAATGCAAACACCCAAACACCTCCCACCCAGAATTACCAAATCTTAATGTTTTGCCTTTTTTGCCTCAGATTTTGTTTAATAAAGGATGGTAAAAAATGCGAAAGCTGGAAGCTGTGTGAGGCAGAAACCTGTCAGAGAAGGAAAACTCGGTATTTTCCACTAAAAGGAGCAACAGAAAAGTCGTAAGACCGCACCGTGTCACAGGTGAAAAACCTGCGAGACCCAGAAAACAAGGCATCTCGTCAAGCTCTGGCTCTCTGCATATCACAGTGGAGACCTTGGTGGCGTAGCGGTTAGGAGCTATGGCTGCTAACCAAAAGGTCAGCAGTTCAAATCCACCATGCACTCCTTGGAAACCCTATGGGACAGTTCTACTCTGTCCTGTAGGGTTGCTATGAGTTGGAATTGACTGGAGGGCAATGGGTATATCACAGTAGGCTGGAATCCCCACCGCCTTGTGCACCCTGCCCTAATCCCACTCTCTCCTCCCCTTTCAGACGCAACTATTATCCTGAAGTTGGTATATATCTTTCCCTGCTTCTATTCCTTTAACACTAATGTATCCATATAAACAATGTATTGTTTTGTGGGCTTTTAAATTTACATACATGGTGTCAAGCTATTAACTATTCCAGAACGTACCCTTTTCACTCAACATGGTTTCAAGTTCTAGCCGTGTTGATCCACACAGCTTTCGTTCATTCACTAATTTCTGCTGCACGGTATTCCTTTAAGTGTATATGCCACGGTTTATTTATCTAATATCCAATATTTGAGTTGTTCTACCTTTGCGGTATTCCATACAATGCTGCACTGAACACCCTTATCCGTGGTTTCTAGAGCACGGATACAGGAGTGATCCGGCGAACGCGCCATGAGGTGCGTGCGCCTGTAACCTCACCCGACGCTGACGCCGCTGAACCACCGTCTACATCCACGCAAAGCGTCTCGGCCATCCCATTCCTCACGTGACCTCCTAACCAACACTTCCTGGTGTCCTCTCACAATTTACTTCCTGCCAGTCTGTGAGTGCCAAACAGTATCTCACTAGCTTTAATTTTCATCTCCCTGACTAACGAAGCAGAACATCTTTTCCTATGCAGTATTCTGTTAATTGCTTTATCATTATCTCTTCCCCACTTTTCTACTGGGTTACTGGTCTTTTGCTTATGATTTTATGGTTCTTTAAATACCTGGACACTAATACATGTTGCAAATATCTTTTCCCAGTCTATGACTTGTCTTTTTAGTTTTTCCAATGGGTCCTTTCAAAAACAGAAGTTGTTATTTTTTATTGTTATTTTAATGTAGTGGAATTTGCCAATCTTTGCCTTTTGGGATCTTAAGAGATCTGTGGTAGGCATAACTCCCATCCAGTACGCCGCCCCTTTGCAAAATGACCTTACCGCGTCTCCTCTCAGAAACCCGTTGCGTCAAGTCAATTGCGATTCACAGCGACCCTATGGGACAGAACTGCCCCATAGGGTTTCCAAGGAGCGGCTGGTGGATTCGAGCTGCTGACCTTTGGGCTAGCAGCCGAGCTCTTAACCACTGAGCCCCCAGGGCTCCAAGGTAGAGTCTATTTCCGCACCCCTCAAATCTGAGCCAGCCCTGGGACCTACTTTAATGCACAAGATGAGACAGCAATGATGTTACATGGTCTCTGCATACCGACCTCCTGAGTGTCAGCCTCGAGAGGCCTTGGGGATTCTGAGTCTCCTGGAACCCTGAGGCTATCGTGCTGCGATGAAAGACCATGGGCCTAGGTGGTCAGCCCAACGCAGCCACATGAGCGAGTCCCGGGGAGACCAGAAGAACCACCCAGCCAACTGACACAATAGTGAGAAAAAATTATACTGTGGTTTGTTTATTACACAGCAAAGGCTGTCTGAAACAACGTCATTTCCAACTCCAAAGTCATAAAGATAGTCTCCTATGTTTTTTGCTAAGAATCTTAAAGTTTTGCTATTCATTTTTAGGTCTTCAATCCATCTGGATTTTATTTTTATATGTGCTATAAATCTGGAAACCTAATCTTATTTTTTCCATATAGCAAGCCAACTGTCCAATCATAATTTTTTAAATAGTCTATATCTTTCACACTGGTTAATAATGCTACCTTTGTCATACTCCAAGTTTTGTATGTTTGGCCTGTTTCCGGGTTTTACTCTGTCTAGACCAACAACGTCTAACAGAAATATAATATAAGAAATATAATTTACTACTAGATAATTTCACATCCTTGGTGTTGTTGTTCCAAGTCTTCAAACTCTGGTGTGTGCTTTACATTTACAGCCCTTCTCAATTCATACCAACCACATTTCAAGTGTTCAATGACCACACTTAGCTAGTGGCTACTGTACTGGACAGTACCAGTCTAGACCATATAATTTCACATCATTACAGTTTCATAATAAGCCTTGGTATCTCATAGACAAAGGCCTCCTTGTTGTTCTCCAGAATTGTCTGGTTCTTCCTGGTTCTTTATGTTATCGCGTGAATTATAATCAGCTTGTCAATTCCATGAAAAATCCTGTTGGGGTTTTCACTGGACCTACATTAAATTTATGGACTGGAGAATCAACATCTTTATAATAATGAATCTTATCATCCATGAACATGGTATGTCTCTCTGTGTGTGCCTTTTTTATGTCCTCCAATTAAATTTTCTCCATAAAGACCATACACAACTTTTATTAAGCCTTATTATTTATATATTGTGTATAGAACTTGTTGCTGTTATAAACGGACTTTTTATACGTAAACTAGTTATTGTAGGTAAGGTTCAAAAGGAAAAGCCAAATGGGCTTATATCATAGTCATATTATACAGATAAGAATCAGCATGGAACATACCCAAAATCACCATCAGAACTGTGACTTATGAAGCCAGTTTGCCCCGATTGGATTTATGACTGACAGGTCTCTGAACAGTTGATGGAAGACTGCATGTCAATGCTTAACTCATTTTAGGGAACAAGCTTTTTGTTTGTTTGTTTTTATTTTTTGACCTTATTTTTATTGTGCTTTAGGTGAAAGTTTACAGCTCAAGTTAATTTCTTAGACAAAAATTTATACACATATTGTTCTGTGACATTAGTTGCAATCTCCACAATGTGACAGCACACTCGCCCTTTCTACTCCAGGTTCCCTGTGTCCATTCAACCAGTTCCTGTCCCTTCCTGTCTTCTCATCCTGCCTCTGGACAGGAGCTGCCCACTTGTTCTCGTGTATCTGATTGAACTAAGAAGCACACTCCTCACGTGTATTATTTTTTGTTTTATAGTCGTCTAATCTTTGTTTGAAGAGTGGGCTTCAGGAATGGTTTCAATTCTGGGTTAACAGAGCGTCCCAGGGCCATAGTCTCGGAAGTTCCTCCGGTCTGTCAGACCATTAAGTCTGATCTTTTTATGTAAATTTGAGTTCTGCTCCACACTTTTCTTCTGCTCCATCTGGGACTCTCTGTTGTGTTCCTTGTCAGGACAGTCATTGGTGGTAGCCAGGCATCATCTAGTTCTTCTGGTCTCAGGTTGGTGGAGTTTCTGGTTTATGTGGTCCGTTAGTCTCTTGAGCTAATATTTTCCTTGTGTCTTTGGTTTTCTTCATTCTCCTTTGCTCCAAGTGGGAAGGGACCAACTGATCCATCTTAGATGGCCACTCATAAGCTTTAAGATCGCAGACGCCACTCACCAAAGTGGGATGCAGAACATTTTCTTTATGAACTTTGTACGCCAATTGACCTAGACGTCCCCTGAAACTATGGTCCCCAGGCCCAGCCTCAGCTACTCTACCCCTCAAAGTGTTTGGCTGTGTCCAGGAAACTTCTTAGCTTTTGGGGAACAAGCTGTTTTAAGGATGTTGCAATGTGCTGCTAATAACAGACAAACCAAGGCCATTAATATAAACAGGTGCTCGACACGTTTTAAGAACATTCTACAGCTTATCCGCCATTGCTCCTGGCCTGCTCCCCTTACCACACATCAGTCTGGTTTTACCAAGCTATCAGAGGAGTCTGCAAAATGAGCACAGAAAAGGAGATCAGAGTTCTAGCCACGTCATTCCTCCATCTCAGTCTGTCCCACAGGGAATTCTAATACCTGCCCTTGCAGGATTTCCATGAGGATCATATACATGCCACCATCACTATTTCTGCCAGACTGCATACCAGTGGGAGTCCTGGTGGTGTAGTGGTTAAGACCCCAGCTGCTAACCAAAAGGGTGGCAGTTCGAATCCACCATCTGCTCCTAAAAAACCCTACGGGGCAGTTTTACTCTGTTCTATAGGGTCTCTCTGAGTCAGAAATGACTCGAAGGCAATGGGTTTGGTTTTGGTTTTTGGTTTGCATACCAATGTACCACTACTTACTGCTAGCCCACATGGCGCCTCTGTGAGAATGAGAAAAAGGCACCCCTTCTTCCCCGTGGATGCAGCTCTGTGCCAGGGCACATGGCTTGGTCAGGAGCTCAGAGGCTGGCTATCGGCGCCAGCTGACCACTCCCTCTGGCCAGGCGCCCCTACGTCATGAATAACCTGCACCCCTGTATACAGTGGCCTTACCATTAATGTTTGACGTTTCCCTTGAAATGCCTACTCCCTCCTAAAGCTCATTTTATAAGCAAACCTTATTACTACTTTAAATGGAAAAATAGTATCACTTACCATAAAGACAGTCTCAAAATTTTAAATGATAAAAACAATTGATTGCTTTAAAACCTTGCTAGATACTACTGTCTGCCAAAGTTCTGAGCCTGAGGCCTCTTCTCTTCATTAAAAAGAAAAAATTAGCAAATATTAAACAGCACCAAGTGAAACTTCTCCTTGATACAATCAGATAAATGAAATATGAATGAAAAACTGAATTACTTTTTCACTAAGTAACAATGTTCCATAACGCCTCCTTGGGAAGACACCAGAAGAGTACGTGTAAGTATATTATAAATTCTTTACCCTATGGCTAATGATGAAAACAGCCACCATTTGGGAGTATACTCGTCCCAGGCAGTGTGACAACTGCTATATATCCTCCTCTCCTTTTAATGCTCAAAATCACTATAGGTCAATAAGTATAATTAGTCCCACGTGGGAGACGAAGAAACTGAGGCTCAGAGAGGTTAAGCGGCTGACTCAAGATTACACAGAAGTTATAATTTATTCTAAAACTCATCCCTTTAACCACTTTACCCATCAGGTAAAACAAAAATGCAGGAAAAGGGGGTTATCTCATGAGCCACAGACGGAAAAGTCACCATGACAGACAGCCACACAGGCCCCACACCAAACTCCCTAGGTCCAATCAGAGCTGTCTTGGCTGCAGTCCCTTCTGAAAGAGGCCCTCTGCTCCCTGCAAATCCTCTTCGGGAGAAGGGCACTGCATGAAAATGGCTGCAGATAACCCCTTCCTGGGTCCCAAGGACAGCTCTGCAACCACCCAGGTATCTGAATTGCTGAATTCAATTATTACTGGAGTCCAGATAATCCTTTTATGAGTCCCTGCCAGAGCAACTGGGTAATATAATTTTGCTGGGACAGAGTCACAAGAAAACAAAATTCTTCTTGGTTTCTGACACAGCTGATTGTACATGGCAGAGAGCAAAGGTAAAGATGCTTGGAACAAAAGCCATACGAGAAACAGGATGTGATACAGTCAGATCACAGCCAGAAGCCCACACTCCTTCTGCTCCTCAGACAAGATGCTGGCAGAGCACCAACACGCCACCCTCAAGGTGGAAGTGACAGGCTGGCTTCCATGCAGGAACTAACAACCCACCTGGGAGGCAAGGAATGTGCACCAAACAAGTGAAAAACAAGCCTAAAACAGCCAAGGTCGGTTGAGGTTAAGGAACAGGTGGAAAGAGAGCAGCAGGGAAGTGGGGGGGGGGGCACCCCGACAGGGACGACCCAAAACCAAACCCACTGCCTCGAGTCGATTCCGACTCATAGTAACCCTATGGGACAGAGTAGAACTGCCCCATAGGGTTTGCAAGGCTGTAAATCTTTACGGAAGCAAACTGCCACATTCTTCTCCGAGGAGCAGCTGGTGGGTTCAAACTACTGACCTTTTGGTGCACAGCCGGGCGCTTTAACCACTGCGCCACCAAAGCTCCTACAAGGACGAGAGCAGGGACTAATGCTCAGGAGGTAGGAACAGGTTCCACGTGGAGAGCGTGCACTTTTTTTACTAGATGAGAAGATGACTTGAGGGAAGTAATGAAGATCCCAAGCAGACCAGGGCAGAGAGGTACAAACAGCAAGGTGTTGGGGAGGCCCCTGAATGCGGCATCCAGACATCCAGGTCAAATGCACCAACTGTGTAAAACCCACATGGCTCTTTGCAAGCAGTGCTGGTCAACAAGACAGAACCTGCTGTTACCTAGTCCCAAGTCACCTGCTTTCTCCAGCACATCAGTCCCCTTGGTCGCCAATGACTGAGCCCTGTCCAGGAGCAGGTGTTCAAAGAGCTCTGTCAAGCACTGTTTTCAACCTTTCTGCCCTAGTGCTAAAAATACAGAGAAATCATATTCAATTTAGTGCTTAATACCAGAGATGAATTCTTATACAGGGGGTATCTACTTTAAACATAATACCCTATCGAGTTTATGTGCCAGAATTAGCCTTCTGCTTTAAAAATGACATGCAAAGCAAACTGACTTTTTCATGGAAAACTGGAACGATGAACAAAGCCTCTTATAAATCTCCTTTAAAAAAAATGATAATTAGCCCACCCCGGCCTGAGTTCAAATGATGGGATAATTTACAGAAAAACACGTGTTACCTGAAGTTACTCTACATACAGGAGAGCCACAGGAGGCCTCAGATCAGTGTCGGGCATTTCAGGGGGCAGTGTGCACACTGGTGGTTTTGTGGTTGTCAACGGTCCTGCCGGCCAGATGAGCCTACACAGTCAAGAACCATCTGGTGACTGCACGCAGCTTGGCTGGGCAGGAGCCCAGGACAGGGCAGTCTGCACCTCCCAGAGATGCACTCCCTGCCAAAATCTCACCTGCTGTGGTTTTTCCTGCCCTTCCAGGGGCCTGACCAAAGACCCTCACCAATGATAAACCAGGTAGTTTTCCAACTGAGAGGCAATATTCTCCAGCTGGCTTAATGTGTGATTCAGAAGGAAAAGGCAAAAGAAGAAAACTTCCTATTTGTCTGTGTTTAATACCAAATGAGAGCAAGTTGATGACTGTCTTAGTTATCTAGTGCTGCTGTAACAAACATCACAAGTGTGTGGCTTGAACAAACAGAAAGTTACTTTCTCAGTTTACCAGTTGCTGTTAATTCTGATATTAGCAACCCTGCAGAACAGAGAACTGCCCCACAGGGTTTCCAAGGAGCACCCGGTGGATTCCAACTGCCAACCTTTCGGTTATACAGTGAAACGCTTAAACCACTGTGCCACCAGGGCTCCCACCAGGGCTTAGGAGGCTAGAAATCTCAATTGAGGGCACTGGCTCCAGGGGAAAGCTCTCCCCGTAGGCTCTGGGGGAAAATCCTTGTCTCAGCTTCTCTAACACCGGCATTCCCAGGTTCCTTGGCAATCTGCAAGTAGCATCTCTTCTCCCCGTTTGTGCTCCTTTGTCTCTGTACCAAACCTTCTCCTTATACGTCTTGAAAGTGACTGGGTTTAAGCCACAGCCTACACTGATATGGTCTGATTAACAAACAAAACTTTATTTCCAAATAGGATTACATCCACAGGTACGGAGGTCAGGACTCCAACACATATTCTGAGGGGACACGAGTGAATGCCTAACGATGACATAATACATAGTATT
This sequence comes from Trichechus manatus latirostris, assembly GCF_000243295.1. Lineage (NCBI taxonomy): Eukaryota > Metazoa > Chordata > Mammalia > Sirenia > Trichechidae > Trichechus > Trichechus manatus. The sequence continues at coordinate 19,980,424 of NW_004443950.1, read as the reverse complement.
ACAGTCACTTGTGTCCTCCTGGCCTGTACGGTCTGTGAGACCTTTCTCACAGCACCTGCCTGACATGCAGCCCCGTGCCTGGCTCACTGCAGGCACACAGTAACCGCTCGCCAACGGGAACGAAATGATAGTAGGGTGTTAGTGGAAGCCAAAGCTCCCAGTGAGGGGGTTATCTCTCACAGGGGCTGGAAATCCACTACCCATATCCACCGTAGGCTGAGGGTTGGCCCCAGGCAGCAGCGAAGCAGGCAGAAAGAATGATAACCCAAAACAAACAGGGTGCTCAGAGCTGGCCGAACACAGCGACAGCTGGAATGTGGAGGGTCAGAGAGGGACAGAAGGCCCCAGGGCTGGGAGGGGATGCAATCACCAAGAAAGCAGGAAAGTGTGGGGGATCACCAATGCCCCTCCCAATGCCACTCCATCAGCCTGCTCCTCAAGCTGCAGGTGGAAGCACCTGCACCCATCTCCCTGCCAGTGTGTCCGGCAGAAGAGCAGCAGCTCCGAGGGCCACTTCTACTGCTGTCTCAGATGAAGGGGCAACCTCAGGTCGGGGTTCTTCCAGTCTGAGTCCTTTCTAACTCTGGTGTCTATCATCATGGGGTCTCTTCTGCTCCTGTATGAGAGGACGAAGTTACTGGACACCAGTCTAACCCTGGCAACTCATGAACCAGGGAAAAGCGCCAGCAGAGCAGATGCCACGGAACCACTAAATGCTGAAGACATAACAATAACAAAGACCCCGAGCCACCCTCCCAAGGGCAAGAGGCACCATTAAGACCTCGACTGCAGACCCTCTGCAGACACTAGGGCCGCCAGGCAGGATTCAGGTGACAAGTCTCAGAAGACTGCCCAACATGTAAGTTGGGAACCAAAGTCTACCCACTGCAGAGCCCCAAAAGCTTTCCTGCCACCAGGTGCTGTGTCAGAAGTCTGCTCCTGCTCCATCCTGCACCTCCCCCTCCAAGCCCCACATGCTCTGCCCCCTGGATTTCACTCAAACCTGTCCACCCCACACACAGCCAAGTGATCTCTCCATCACCAAAGTGTGTGTGGTATTCTTCAATGGCTTCCCCTCGGCTCTCTACCAGATAAACTCTCAACCCTCTGCTGGCATTGAGGGTCTCTCTCTTCAGGCCTCAGTCCACCTCGGCAGCCTCATCTCCCTCTGCTGCCGCGGAAGCTCCGAAAATAGATGGGTTTCCCTCCTTCCTCCTCCCATCGGTCACAGGAAAACTCCTACTCTTTTCAAAGTCTCTGTGCAGGCCCATGGGCGGGCTTGGGAAGGAACGGCCCCCCGAAACAACCAGTTAATAGATGGACCCCCAAGTGAGGGCGAATCCAGGGACCAGCACTCTGGACCATCTCAACACCACGCCCCACCAACTGGATCCCGAAACGTTAAAATCTACCACTTTTCTCTAGGGCCAGTGGGAGGCGTATTACTTAATCAAGATGAGGGCCTCTCTCCACGAAGTCCATAAACTTAGAAAATCCCAGCTCGCGTGCAGCCGAATAGTCCTTCCAGTCTCACCGGTCCCGCGTTCCCGGAATGCCCTAAATCCTCATTGAAGCCGCAACACCCGCTCCCGCGGGCCCTGCATCTCGAGGGGTGGCCGGTGGGTCACAGCCCGGCTCGCGCGTCTCTGGGCGGCCCATTTTCAACGAAAAGAACTAAAAAGACTTCTTGGTGTGGGCGAGTTTTTCCTGGAGTAATCTTTACCCAGAAGGACCAAGGGAGCGTTCGGGCCGGTTCCGATCCGCTCACAGACCACTGAACGCGAGACGCAGGCAGGGTCTTCCCCTCGACCCCCCGCGGCGCCTTCATCACCCCAGGGCCAGAACGGCCCGACTTGAGGCTCCGAACCCCACCGTAGCCACCCCCCAAAGCCCGTCCCCCCGGCCAGCCGCCCGCAAACCGCGGAGGCGACCCCGCCCACTGTCCCCAAGTCCGAGCTCAGCGGACCCCGGCCCCGCCGGTCCTGGTCGGGAGCCGCAGGAGTCAGAGAACGGTTCCTCGCGCCCCCGGCCACGAGGGGCAGAGTCAGCAGAGAGCGCCCAGCCACCGACAGGACCAGGACAAGGCGGGGCGGCGCAGCGGAAAGGAGCCGGAGCCTTCGGGGCCTGCCAGCCCGGCCAGGGGGGGCCTGGACGCCGCGGGGCGCCGGCTGCGGCGGGGAGAGAACCCCTCCCCCCTCGCTCCGGGCCTCGGCCGGGCCTCCGGGCCCCAGGCGAGCCGTCCCGAGGGAGGGGAGGCGCGGGCGGACACACGCGGGAGGACACTTACTTAGAAAAGCTACATAGTTTCACCGCCTGCTCATCCCGGAGCGGTGGTGGCACCTTTCGGCCCCTTGGCTCGTACCTCCGCGCCGACCACTCCAGAACAGCAGCTCCGCTCCGCCGCCCATCCCACCCCCTTACTCCGCCGTTGGGCGGACTCCCGCCCAGGCCTCCGGTTGGCCCAATGAGCGGCGGCCGTGGCTCAGAGTGACGTTTGCGCAGAGCAATCATTGAGTCCGGCCCAGCCAGAGGCGGGGCTCAGGCGCTTCCTATTCGGGCTGGGCCAGCCGGGAGCCGCCGACTGCGCGTGCCCGGAACAGGAGGGGACGGGGTACGGAGTAGATCAGATACTAGGGGTGGGGTCCAACCTCCGTCGCGGAAAAGGGTCTGGACCGGGGTGGGGAAAGAGATGCCGACCCTGGGAGCGGCCCAGCCCCGCGGCTCACCCTTCACTGCCCGCTTTGGAGGACGGCGGTGCGCAGTCCTACAAGGCACACCACTCCTTGTCTCCAGCAGGGTCTGGGAGTCGGGGTCCCAGGGTCTAGTCCTTTCATTTGCATGGACGCCACGTGACCTAGGCTCCCTTTTTTTCCTGAGCCTCAGTTTCTCCAGCGGTAAAATAGGGGAGGGTTGGATCATCTGAGCACTAACATTCCAGAACTGTAATGGGTACGGGGAGGGATGAGGGGACTCACACGTGACCTCCCGCGCGGGGCCCCGCCCACTTCTGGTCCCCGGGTGGAAGCGCCCGCGAGGAAGGGCGGAGGTGGGCGTGTCCTAGGAAACCCGGCCCGACCGCCCTCGGTAGCGGCTAAAGCGGATCGCGCGGTTCTGGTGGCGGCTGGCGCCGGCGTCGGCGCTGGAGGAGCATGGGGACTGCGCCCAAGGCTTCGCAGGGAGCCACCATGGAGGCGAGGGCCATTCAGAGACGCGACGTGTGACTCGAAGCGCGTCTGGGAAGGATGGACGAGCGGACGGGAGGCAGTTAGCAGGGCTCCCTCGCCGCACCCGGTCTGCAGAGGCGCACGTCGCGTATCCCCGGCCGGCTCCGCCGACGGCAGCGGCAGCGCCGAGCGAGTCTTGGGCCATGTGGAGCGCATGGGCCGCCCGGGGAAGGGCGGGCGTCGGGGCTGGCCGCTTCCTGCAGCGCTGAGGGCTTGAGGCCGAGAGGGGCGCGGGAGATCGGGCCGCTCCGAAGTGCACTGCCATGGCGAGAGAGGAGTGCAAGACCCTGCTGGACGCGCTCAACAAGGCTACCGCCTGTTATCACCACCTCGTGCTGACTATCGGCGGCTCAGCGGACTCGCAGAACCTGCGTGAGGAGCTACAAAATACGCGCCAGAAGGCGCAGGAACTGGCGGTGGCCATCCGCGCCCGGCTGACGGCCGCGCTGCGCGACCATGGTCTGGGCGCCGAAGAGCGCTCCGAGTTCGAGCGCCTCTGGGTGGCCTTCTCCGGCTGCCTAGACTTGCTGGAGGTGGACATGCGGCGAGCGCTGGCGCTGGGTACGGCGTTCCCGCTGCACGCGTCGCGGCTGCCGCTCGTGCGCACGGGCGTGGCGGGCGTGGCGGCGCGCGCCTTAAGCTCCCGCAGCCTGCGGCACAAGGCCGACCGCGACTTCGAAGTGGCGGATCTGCGCGATCTGGAACGCGAGATCCTCCAGGTGGGCGAGATGATCCACGACATGGAGATGAAGGTCAACGTTCCCCGTTGGACGGTGCAGGCCCGGGAAGAAGCGGGCGCGGAGCTCCTGGCCAGCACCGGCGCCTCCTCGGCCGGCGGCGTGTCGGTAGAGGAGCACACGGGGCCCTGCGATCCGAGCAAAGCCCTGGCCGCCACCGTTTTCAGCGCTGTGCTGCTGGCGGCCGTGGCCTTGGTCGTGTGCGTGGCAAAGCTGAGCTGACTGACACCCGACGGCCACCTGCCGCCACTGCTGCCTACCCCGGGACACCTCTCCAGGAACGAGACTGGGGATGGGCGTGGGGTCTGTCATGTTTAAGGGAAGCGATTCTAAAGCCCGGTGTGTGCGTGTGCGCGCGCGCGTTTGAAGCGCACATCAGGCTGTGCAGGACATGGTTTCCTCTTGCTGACCCGGGAGGAGTTAATTTTGTGCGATCTGTCAGGGCTTTACAGCTAATGTCTGCAGGAGCTTTATCCTTTATCCTCTATTAATAGAAGGCCTTCGACAGTGACCCCAGATCCCTCCAAGTTAATGCGTTAGCGCGTGTGCTGCTGGGGCATGTTTACACCGAGTCGGAGCTTTGGTGCTCTCATTCCTGTCAGCGTGTCCTACTGTCCCCACTGGGCAGTGGAATGAACTGTGGAGACAGGGCTGTTTTACTCTGGCTGGTGTTGGTTTTGTTTCCTGGTCAAGCAAATGGCAACAAGATGTAAGCAGTTTTTGTTAATCCTTTGGGGCCTGAGCTTAGGAGAGTGTGCAAACAGAACTTTAGGCAGAGGGCTTTCTCTATGGTGCACGATTGTGCTTCTTGGCAGAGTTTATTCCTTAGTCACCAAAAGCAGAAAGAAGAGGCTTGGGTTCGTGACCTCCCGTAGGTACGCAGCGTCTGACTCTAGTTAGGAAGCCAGACAAGCCCCGTTGAACTCGCTCTGGTGGGCTTGGATCCACTGATACACTTACCTGCAGAAGAGGACTCTCCCCAGCCAGACCATGTGGCATGGAGGCTTGAGAAGAGCCACATGTCATTTAAACAGGCACTTTCTCCTTCTCTGGGGCTTGTCTTTGTTCCAAGAACTAGACCAGAGTGTTTGATCCTCCTTTGGGGAGTGCTGGGGAATCCTCTTTGGAGCCCTTAATCCTGTCTATTCCTTTATTTGCTTGCTGGCCAGTGGGAGCGCTGGCTTTGGAGGGGGCTGCAGAGCTCAGTAACCCGGACACTGCCCCCAAGAGGGTGGCAGTGACATCACTGGCCCACAAGGCTTGAGCCAGTGAGGTCTGAGAGTGAGTTAAAATGTAACAGCTTTAACTTGGAATTTAAAAAGGTTTTTAAAAATAATAACCATTTAAAGAAAAAATCACATGACTACATCATGTACCCTCAAAGCTGTTTTTTATAAAGGGCATTTGGCCCCGAATTCATAGTGCCAGTGGGTCAAACACAGTGGTCTTTCCACCTATACATGTTACTAAACATACATCTGCATCTATTTTTTTTTTTTTTTTAAAGCACTCCTCTTGAGAGTCATAGGTAGGTCATGGTGGAAACTACTAGAACTGCAGGTGTAGGCAGAAGGAGTTAAATGGCCCCTGTGTCTTTTGGCCATTAATAAGAAAATGTGGAAAATACCCTGGGTACCAGGCAGGAATCTGCCTGAGCAGGGCTGCCCCCTCCCACCTGGGGTCTTCAGGGAGAGGGCCCTCTGTTGCATTCTTGGGGAAGTGAGGCTGAGAAAACATTGATGTAAGTCTCTAACGGTAGTTTGGAGTAAAATCCAGGTACTTTAGTTTGGCTGAAAACTGACAAGGATTTTTAAAATATATTTTTACTCCAGAAAGGAGGAAGGGGACCAGGAGAAGGGAATTGGCAGTTTTTCAAAAGAGGCCAAAGCAAACAGCAGGAGGAGTGTGGTCTGGGCTGGATTCCTGTGAGGCCAGGCCATTTCCCCACCCTCCCACTCCTTGGCTGAAAGTATCCAGCATCAGACAAAACGTGGAACTTTTTTGTGTTTGTGATACTGCTTTTAAAAGACTCACAAAGTCTTAGGCTGATTAAAAGCTTTATGACAATTACTGATAAAAGGATGTGAATCCGAACAGGGGCCACTTCAAATTCCTTTGTACCTGACTGCCCCGGGGAACTTTAGAGATGACATAGAAAGTTTTCTAACTCCCTTCTTCCTCCACCCTCACACAAGAAAACATGGAGTCTCCCTCGCCCATCTCCAAACTCTCATCTCTCTCGGACGAGAAATAATCACTAAAACCAAGCCCTAAAGGAATTCTGCTGTTTCTAAGATTTCTTAGGAAGGTGTTTTGGTTCATTAAAAAAAAAAAAAATTGTTCAATAGAACCTACTAGAGAGACAATTCATCCGATGTTGTGTAATCCATTCAGAGCGTTTGGGGCAAACAAGTTTCTTTGTTACTGTTTCTACCCACTCAGCAGATCCCTGGGTATTTCTCTTGTGCAATCAAATGTGTACCTGATTCAGAGGGTCCCCTGTCACTGAAATTAGTGATAAAATGTTGCAAAAAAGCTGTTTTACAATAAACATTCATCCTTTGGACCTGTTAACCTAAATAGCTCTTTACATTTGAAATTTTAAACATTAGGGTTATTTGCAGTTACATTGCCTCATAGAATTTCTGCCTCATACAGTAGGCTGTTCTCTAATAGTATCTCTGTTCTTGGGTCTATATATAACCGAAGAGATTGCTTTTTTATAGAAGCCTGATTCAATTTAGATGTTTAATATCAAAGTCATTAATTTTCTGAAAATAGTAGGTATAATTTTACACCATGACAAGTGATAGAAAAACAACAAAAATTCAAAATGTACAGTATAGGGTATATAGGATGAGGTCAGTGTTAAAGTCTGCAGCAGAGAACATCTTATTCTCCCAAATTAAAGATCCAAGTTAAAGGACATGGTACTACAAATCTCCTGTTTTGTGAGGTTAAATAGGTGTAAAGAGAAAACACCTCTGGCTTCTCTTTTGGGAAAGCACCACCGCTACTTCTATCTGATACTGAAAGGACAAGAGCTTGGACTCTGAAGGCGTTTATCATGGAAAGTTTGTTTTTCAGAAGTATGTGTTCTGAACTAGTTACTGGTTTTAAAAATGTTGTAGGACAAAAAAATGCCTGGCAGATTTCTTGTTATGTGTTCTAAGAAATTGTGCTTTAATGCCACAAGAGAAAAATATTTTTTGAAACAAAATTAGAGCATAAACTTCGTGATTTACCAAAAGTTTACAGTTAAGTACGTAAAAGATGTGTGATGTGAAATGAATAAAAAGTAGTTTGGGTTGAAGAGAGTTCAGGTTTGCGTGAAGACCCTGATGATGCTGCATTTTCCTTTTCAATGTGATAGGTTTTTAGCTACTTGGTTCCTTTTCAGAATGTCGTTCTGTGTTCTGTAATGAATGCTTTTTAGGGTGTGAACCCCCAAGTGTGAGCCTGTGCGTCAGCCTGAGAACTGTGCTGGAGGACTCGCCTCTTCATTCCTTTGGGGAGCGCCTCCACCCGCTGTGATGGGCCAGGGGCTCACCTCTCTCCGGATACCTCAGAGAAGTCATTGACCTCCCTGTGCCTCACTGCCCTCATTGTGAAATGGGGGGTCCTGGCCGATGAACGCAAAGGTCCCTTCTAGAGCTTAAAACATTTAACAGAATGCAGTTAAACAAGACAGGGTTTGTTTTTGTTTGTTTGGGTGCATACAAATGGAATTTTGTAGTTTGGTGATTATTGTTGAAAAAGTCTGTTGGTAAAATCCCCTATTAATTTTAAAAATCAACATTAACTAAACTTACTGTGATTTTAGTCCATATCAGAATTAGTGCATGGACTTAACACAAATTGTGTAAATGTTATTAATTTATACTACTTGAATTAGATTAAAAGTTCTAATTCCAAGTCCAAAAAAACCCTAGTATTTGTTACGATGGTCTATTTTACGCAGCAATCAGGCCACCTAGACTGATTCTCGGAAATTGGAGACACAAAGCGCCATCATTTATCATGGAGGCTGGGAGAATTGTATTCTCTTGGTAACCTGGTGACCTCAGAAGTGTAACTGCATTGTCTGCCTCATGCTGGGAGCCTTGATCACAGCATGAGCTGTTTTTGTCTCAGCCAAGATCCCAGACGGAATTAAAGGCTTCGTGTGAACTCTTTGAGTGCTGCTTCTAACTAAAGTGTTTATTAATAATTTAAAAATTAAAGATAATATGCAGCATTTATAACTTAGTGGGAAAAGGCAGGCTCAAATGATTCCGCTATCAACTACTATGATTTAAAAAAAAAAAAAAAGTCTTACTTCTTCATGCACATTTGAATAGAAGTGAATGTCCTGATCAACGTATTTACTTTTCACAGATTTCATTACATAAAGAGATGTTCAGAAATACTACGGGATTATAACTCTCCAAGTGCTTTCCCACAATACGTTTACACTTGTCTTGTAAGACAGGATGGAACCAGGAAGAATAATAGGTCTCCACGTGAACCATCTTAGGCTGTGGTCAGCACACAGCGAGGTCATGTTTCAAATACTGTTTCTGTTGGCTTTTGGGAACTGACCAAGGGTAGATGCTGCAGCCCTGCATCTGTGATGGCAAGATAGATTTCTGGGAAAAAATGTTCCTCTCTTTCATTTACTTATTGCTCATCCCCTCCCACACAGGATTCTGGGTGTTTTCTTTGTAGTACTAGGAAATTTGGGGCATCTTTGTTCTTTGGTTTTTTAAAGTTTTAGAAGTTTAAAACCTTAAGGCTTATACGACAAATGTAAATAAATGAGAGAGCCAAATGGCAAAATGATTTGAGACATTTTAATATGCTATTGCTAGAAAGCAAAGTTGAGTGTCCTCTGACTGTATGTGTGTGTCATGCATATGGAGAAAATCTACAAGGAGAGATACAGAAATAAAAGTATTTGTTAAGGCGGTGGGATTACAAATGGCGTTTTTTTAGTATTTTCATTTAATGTTGTCATTGTTTTTATAATAAAACTTTGAATACTTTTGTCATCTAGAAAGTGTTATTTTGTCATTAAAATGTAAATTTTAACCGTCAGGGTCTCAAGTATCATGAAAAGTAATTTCAGAACCTTTCAAAAAGCAAAGCATAACACTTGGAATCTTAACAGGGGAATCAAAAGCATGTTTTGAAATGCTGTATCAACACAGGATAGCATAGAGGTTAACAGCATGGAATATGGGATCAGGCACACCTGGGTTCAGATCAGATCTCACTGAAGAAATTCCCTAATCCCTCTGACCTCAATTTCCTTATCTGTACAATGAGAGTAATAATAGGGTATACTTCATAGGGATATTGAGGTAATACTCTCTCCTGCCACAGGGCTTAATAAATGTTAGCTGCACTGCTGTTATTACACTATTTTAGAAGTTCTAAAAATTGGGTAGCTGGGCAAGAGAAACAACATAACAAAAACATTTAACTTTCTGTAAGGCAGATAAAATGTGCTAAGAATCCATTGGAAGGTTAAAGCTGAATGTGCCCATCAAAATAAAAGAAGGTATATAATAAAAAGGTCCAGGTTACAGAGGGAAAATCAGGTTAATCTAGAATTTGGAATCCAGACAGGTTTAAAGTCAAATTGACTGAGATATAAACATGGTAAAATTCATCCTCTTCAGGTATAGTTCTGAGTTTTGACAAATGTAACCACCAACAGTCAAGGCAGAATATTTTCATCATCCGGGAAAGTTCCCTCAGGCCCTTTTGTAGCCAAGCCTTTCCTTGCACCCTCAGACTCTGACACCACTGATGTGGTTTTTGTCCCTATTGTTTTGCCTTTTCCAGAATGTCATGTAAATGGAATCTGTACATTTTGAGAAAACAATTTTGTGAAACTTTTCAAAATGAACATTTTGAGAAACAGTTTTTATGTGGTGATTCTTTGGAGCACAGGATCTGACTGTCATTCATAGGTGAATTTTGTTCAACCCCACTGAAATGTCTTGGTTTCAAACAGGCAGGCTGAGCCACCTCTCCTGCGGCTGGTGAATGATCTCCAAGCTGAGGTCATCTCTCCATAGCTAACCCTGCAGATCCTGTCCCTCGGTCTTTCTCTCAACAGGAAAACCTGATGAAGTAGATGATGAATAACAGAACTGAGTTTAGGCATGCTGAACTAAACCTGGAGTGTTAAGTATTCTTACATTGAAACGACAATGTTTAGAAAGGTTTTGTTTGTTTGTTTTTTCTTTCAGGGTTATGCAATATTCTAGTAATAAAATAAAGAAATTTCTTATTGTAGAGATTGCAAGGGAGGACTACTGGAACAGAAGAATGAAGAGTCAAGTGTCTTTAGCTATGAAGTGAGCCACTTACAAAGCGACTCCCTTTCTCGTGACCGGCGAGTGGCACAGGGTGATTGCCTAGTGCTGGGAGGGGCTGGCTGCATGTACTCGCTCTCAGTCCTGGGGCGGCTAACACCGTGCCACCTGCAGAACAGGGCAGGACACTCTGAGAACACGTGGGTAGGTTTTGAGACAAATTCGGACATTGCTGGCTTTGTGACCTTGAGTAAATCACTATGAACTGTCTTCTCATGTCTTGCCCATTTTTCTACACAGTTGTAAGTTTTTTCTTCTCCACCTTTCTAAATTCTCGAATCCTTTGGGACAGGTATTACAAATATAGTGTTCTTTTTTTTGTCATAATAAAGCTATATATGCATTGTCACGGATTGAGTTGTGTCCCCCCCAAATACACGTCAACTTGGCTAGGCCATGGTTCCCAGTATTGTGTGGTTGTCCTCCATTTTGTGATCTGATGTAATTGTCCTATGTGTTGTAAATCCTAATCTCTACCTTTGGTTAATGAGGCGAGATTAGGTTATGTTAAAGAGGGTTAGGGTGGGATGCAACAACCTTACTCAGGTCACAGCCCTGATCCAATGTAAGGGGAGTTTTCATGGCATGTAGCCTGCATCATCTTTTATTTTACAAGATAAAAGAAGAGCCGACAGAGAGGGGCCTACTACCAAGAAAGAAGAGCCAGAGCGATAGCGTCCTTTGGACCCAAGGTCCCTACACTGAGAACCCCCTAGATCCAGGGGAAGATTGATGCCAAAACACATGGAGATCTCCAAGGAACACCAGGCCTGCAGACGTTGAAAGCAGACAAGGACCTTGCCCCAGAGCCGACAGACAGACAAAGCCTTCCCCTAGAGCTGGCGCCCTGAATTCGGACTTCTAGCCTCCTAAATTGTGAGAATAAATCTTTTTTTTAAAGCCATCCGCTTGTGGTTTTTCTGTTACAGCAGCACTAGATAACTAAGACATATATACATATACAAAGAGTCAAATTGATCAATCTTTTCCCTTATGGCTCATAGATTTTGAGTCAAAGATTATAGGAGAATTTGCTTGTTTTCTTCTGGTACTTTAGTGGTTTCATTTTTCTATCCACTGTAATAACCAGCCTCACAGAGACCCTCAGTGATCCCTACCTTTGGTATTTTTGTCCTGGTGGTACAGTTGTTAAAGCACTCAGCTGCTAACCAAAAGGCTGGTGGTTCAAACCCACTAGCCGCTCCACGGGAGAAAGATGTGGCAGTCTGCTTCTATGAAGATTTACAGCCTTGGGAACCCTACAGGGTCGCTAAGAGTCAGAATTTTCTCAGTGGCAGTGGGTTTGGGTTGGTAGTAGCCTCTCACTTTGAATAGAGCTGACTAGTGTAACAATATGCCGAACTGTGGAAATGACAAAGTGTGACTTCTGAGTCTGGGTCATAAAAGGCATCATGGCTTCTTTCTGCTCTCTGTTGGATCCCTCTCTCTGGGGGACACTCAAGCAACCCTATGGAGAGACCTGTGTGGTGCCAAACCGAGGCCTCCTGCCCACAGCCGTGGGAGTGATCCATTGTGGACATGGACCCTCAGTCCTAGTCAAGCCGCATGATGCAATCCTGGCTGACATGCTGACCACAACCCCCCGGGGAATAGTCAGAACCACCCATTTGCAATGCTCCCAAATCCCAGATCCACAAAAACTGTGAGATGATAAATGTTTGTTGTAAGCCAATAGATTTTGGAGTAACTTGTTAACAGCAATAGATGATATATCCACAAATTATTTTGTGAGCACATTAGATTTGAGTATGATAGTTGTATCTCTTTTGCTCCGCAGTCCTTTCTTTGTTTCTCTTCTGGCTCCTGGCCACAGTGGAGATGACTGAAGCTGTGGGTGTGATCTCTGGATACATACATAAACTGGTGTTGTATCACCCCAGTCTCCGGAGTAAGACGGACAGGGCCATGTGCAGGTTTGGGGGACTATTCTGTGTTGGTTAACTGCATCTTACAACATGGATGAATCTGGAGGGCATTATGCTGAGTGAAATAAGTCAAGCACAGAAGGGCAAATACTGAATGAGGCCACTGTTATAAAAACTCATGAAAAAGTTTACACACAGAAAGAAATCATCTTTGATGGTTACGAGGGAGGGGAGAGGTGGTGAGGGAAAAATACTAACTAGACAATAGATAAGCGGTAACTTTGGTGAAGGGTAAGACAGTACACACTACTGGGGAAGCCAGCACAACTTAACCAAGGCAAAGTCACAGAAGCTTCATACACACATCCAGATTCCCATAGGGATTGTGTTACTGGGCTAAGGGCTGGGGACCATGGTCTCTGGGGACATCTAGCTCAACTGGCATAAAAGAGTTTATAAAGAAAATGTTCTACATCCTACTTTGGTGAGTAGCATCTGGGGTCTTAAAAGCTTGTGAGTGGCCATCTAAGATATGTCTACTGGTTCCACCCCATCTGGAGCAAAGGAGAATGAAGAAAACCATAGACACAAGGGAAAGATTAGTCCAAAGGACTAACGGACAACAACCACCACAGCCTCCACCAGACTGAGTCCAGCACAACTAGGTAGTGCCTGGCTACCACTACTGACTGCTCTGATACAACAGAGGGTTCCGGACAGAGCTGGAGAAAAATGGAGAACAAAATTCAAACTCACAAAAAAGACCAGACTTACTGGTCTGATGGAGACTGGAGAAACCCTGAGATATGGCCACGGGACACCCTTTTAACTCAGTACTGAAGTCACTTCTAAGGTTTACCCTTCAGCCAAAGGTTAGACAGGCCAATAAAACAATAATGCACATAGATCAACCATGAATATGAGATTAAATGGGCACACCAGCCCAGGGGCATGGACGAGAAGGCAGGAGGGGACAGGAAAGCTGGACAAATGGAAATGGAGAACCCAAGGTCAAGAGGGGGAAAGTGTTGAAATGTTGCAGGGTTGACAACCAATGTCACAGAACAGTACGTGTATTAATTGTTTAATGAGAAACTGATTTGCTGTGAAAACCTTCACCTAAAGTGTGCACGCGCACACACGCATACGCATACACACACACACACACACACACACACACACACAGAGTCTTCCTCAGGGAATATTCTACAAGTTCTCGTGACTCACTCCTATATAATCTAAGATCACTTAATAGGCAAATGTGTTTTGTCAACCTCCAGGAGGGGACTAGATTACAAAGCACTTTCCAAATTTACGTACCATAAAACTTTTTTCCCACCCTGCTAACTCAGAACTGAAGCCACTCCCAAAGTTCACCTTTCAGCCAAACATTAGACAGGCTGATAAAACAAACAATAACACACGTGAGGATCATGCTTCTTAGTTCAATCAAGCATACGAGACCAGATGGGCAATACTTGCCCAAATGCAAACACGAGAAGGCAGCAAGGGACAGGAAAACTGAACAAATGAACACGGAGAACCCAGGGTGGAAAGGCGGAGAGTGCTGACACATTCCAGGGATTGCAACCAATGTCACAAAACTATTTGTGTATAAATTTTTGAATGAGAAACTAATTTGTGTGATAAACTTTCACCTAAAGCACAATAAAATTTAAAAAAAAAAAAAGATCTGGTGTCTGTTGCTTTGCTATCTAATCCAAGACTTGATTATCTCATTCAGGAGTCACCAGCCTCTGTGACCAGCTGATGTTGAAATAAACATTTATACCACAAAACCATGGTGTTAGCAAACAGTGTGTCCTTTCTTAAGATACGTAACCCCTCTGGGAATGCCTTCTCACCTGTAAAGTTGTGATAACAGGCTCTACCTGAATGACTTTTATGAGGATTATATAATACTTACAACGTTCTTACTACCTCATACACAGTTAAGTGCTTAATATTAGCTATTATTACTCCTAGGATTATCATAACTCCTAGGATTAAAGGACTATTATTTCAACCTCCCAGGCTACAACCTTAACTCTTTCCTCTCCCTTGCTCTGCATATTCAACCAATTACCGCACTGCATCAAGTCTACCTCCGAAATGTTCCCTAGATCATTCCTGTTTCCCCATTCTACGCTTTCCCACAGCTACTCTCCTCATTCTTTCTTGCCTGGTACATCCCACGAGCCTCCAGTCCAGCCCATTCAATCGTCACCATGCTGCTGTTAGGGCAAGGTGACTTTTGTAAACATGAACTTGATCACGTCACCACCTTTCATGGCTTCCCATGGCTCATAGCGCTGGAATCACTTTGGGGGCGGGGGAGAGGTAGGGAGTTGTTAAAAATGCAGACTCCAGGGTACCACTCCAGACTCTACAATAGATTCTGAAATGATTGTGTCAGAGCAGAGTTCCATGTAGTTGAGGAGCAGATCAAGGAGGGGTCCCAAACTGTGGATCCTGTCACTCAAGGTGGATGGAAGCCAGCAGACCCTCCCAGTAGGACATGTGTCCTCCTTTGGCCTCTGGTGTTTTTCTCACTTCTGTGGCCCCATTTTGTATTTCTGGGGATACAGTCAGTGCACAAGGATTTTCACCTTCAGAAAATGATGCTTAAAAAAAAACCAACCTATATACTGGAGGTGCTATCTGTGCATTCTCCCCAGGAAATATACCACATTAAAATGGTTTGTAAATGAGGCTCAGGAGTATATTCTGTATCTTATCCAAAAATATAAGGAATGGGGGACCAATTATAAGAGCAGTTGTAGGAGAAACTGTTGACAACTGATTTAAAAAAAAAAAACAAAAAACCATTGCATCTGGTTGATTCTGACTTATGGCGACCCCATGTGTTACAGAGTAAAACTACTCCATAGTTTTTTGGCTGTGATCTTTACTGAATCAGATCACCAGGCCTTTTCTCCGCAGTACAGTTGGGTAGGTTTGAACAGCCAACCTTTAGGTTACTAGTCCAGTGTGAACTGTTTGCACCACCCAGGGACCGCTTGTAAAAGAGAAGACTCAGATTTAAACAGGCTCCTTCCAAAAGGCTGTGCTCGGAGGTCAGAGCATTCCAGCCACTAAAAAGGTGGAGCCAAGAGAAATTCACATCTCCAGGCCTGCATTAAACATTCCCCATTACAATGCAACATACCAAATAACCTAAGATGCCTAAAGTGGCTCCCCACGTGCCCTAACAGAACACAAAGCAGAGTACTCTGCGCACATAAATTAAAGGAGGCCCTTTAACACTCTGTGCAGTGGAAAATTTATAATTTGGCATCAGGTCTACTGGCAGGGTTCATGTGAAACTACAGGGCTGACACCTGCCCCTTGCTCCTCCTACCTCCTCCAAAAGAAGCACACTCACGTGTCGACCTTGGTTTAAAAAAGTCCTAGGCTTCCAGTTTTAGTGGGGTAGGTGTCATGAGGCCTGGATTTGCATCCTATTCTTACAACGGGAGGTCACGTGTGTCCCTAGGCATTTCTGCTCTCAGTCCCAGCGCCCTCAGTAGGTATGACGCGACCGCCCTCTGCCCACAGCTCTGTGACACCCCTTCCTCAGCGGCTGTAACAGCTATCGTCCCGCGAGAATGACCTAAAAAGTCACGAGAGCACTCTAGGCGATGTCTGCTCCAGTGGCCGCCACTCCCCTCCAGAAGGCGCCACTCCCCTCCAGTAGGCAGGCCCTAGTAAAGGCCGAACGGCCTGGGTTCACCGAGCACCCAGTGTGCACCTCGCCCGGCGTCTCTCTTGAGAGACACCGGTCTCGGTCCTCAAGCCCAGGAAGGCCGCCAGGAGCTCCTGCCGCGCCAGAACCCGGTACCGGGGAGCCCCGCGCCGCCGCCCCGCCGCCATGAGCGGCCCCCTAAGGTCAGGACCGAGCAGCTGGCGGCGGGCGGCCTCCGTGGTGCTGGCGGCGGGCTGGGGGCGCCCGGACCCCGCCGCCCCGTCGTTGCCCGCCGCGGGCTTCCGGCTGCTGCTGCTGCAGCGCTCCCAGCGCCAGGGCTTCTTGCCCGACGCGCACGTCTTCCCGGGCGGCGTGCTGGATGCTGCCGATAGCTCCGCCGACTGGCAGCGTCTCTTCGCGCCCCACCTCGGGCCGCCGCGCTTCGGCCTGAGCTCAGCGTTGCCCTCGCGCGCCGCCTTCCCCGTGCTGCCGGGCGACCGGCCCGACGCCGCCGACAGCGACCCCGCGGCGCTGCTGGATGACGTAGCCCTCCGCATCTGTGCGATCCGCGAGGCCTTCGAGGAGGCGGGTGTGCTGCTGCTACGGGCTCGCGGCGCCCAGCCGCACTCAGGGCCCGCGCCCGAGCCCGGCTGCGCCCTCGCGCCGCCGCCCGACCTGGAAGCTTGGCGCGCTCGTGTCCGCAGCGACCCGCGCCACTTCCTGCACCTGTGCGCACACCTGGACTGCACGCCCGACATCTGGGCGCTGCACGACTGGAGCGCCTGGCTGACGCCGTTCACGCGCCCCGGCGGCCGTCGCTTTGACACAGCCTTCTTCCTGTGCTGCCTGCGCAAGCCGCCGACCGCCTGCCCGGACATGGCCGAGATGGTGGGCTACCAGGTAGGGCGTCCTTACGGCAGGAAGTGGGGAACAACCGGAATTTGAGAATAAGGACCCGGAAAGGCTGATCCCAGAGTGGTTTAACTTCCCCAGGGTTGTATAGCCAGTAAATGACCGATTAGGGTTGGGACCCAGGCAGTCAAAACCAAAGCTATTAAGGCTTTGACCCTGTCTCCTCACGCGGTTCCCCTGAGGGGGGCGGCCAAATTCAGAGCCTCCTAGCTGGGTAGAGCGCTGATCTAGGCTCTGTCCCAAGCACTTGACATGTATTAACTCATTAAATCCCCATGGCAGCTTTATGAGGGGGTGGTGGTTGTATGCCGTCGAGTCGATTCCGACTCACAGTGACCTATTGGGTAGAACAGAACTGTCCCATAGGGTTTCTTAGGCTGTAAATCTTTACGGGAGCAGATAGCCAGGTCTTTTATCCCGCTGGGCGGCTTGTGGGTCCCAACCCCCGACCTTTTGTTACCAACTGAGCTCTTAACCAGGCTCTTTACTTTATGAGGTAGGTACTGTAATTAGCATCTGTCTAGAGTCCCTAGGGAAGCTCTGGTGGCCCAGTGGTTAAGAGCTCAGCTGCTAGTCAGAAAGTCAACAATTTGAATCCAGCGGCCGCTCCTTGGAAACCCGATGGGGCAGTTCTACTGTCTTACAGGGTCGCTATGAGTCAGAATCAACTCGATGGCAACGGGTTTAGTTGTTGTTTGGTTATTGAGTTACTAACTGTATCTCTTTGTGATTGCTCTAAACCCCAAACCAAACCAGACCCATTGCCATTGAGTCGATTCCGACTCATTGTGACCCTATAGGACAGAGTAGAACTGCCCCATAGAGTTTCCAAGGAGCACCTGGTGGATTGCTCTGGGTTTGTAATATACATCTTTGGTTTCGTAAAGTGTTAGAACGATATACTTTCATTGCTTCCCTCCTGTCCTTTATGCTACTTTTGTCAGACATTTGACTTTTATTTATAAACCCCCTAATACTCTTCATTGATTTTACTTCAGACAGCGAATCTTCTAAAGAGAGTGAAATCAGTCTTCTGTGTTTACCTCCATATTTGCCAGTTTGGGTACTTTCCATTTCTTTGTGTAGATCTAAATCTGGTATCCTTCTGCCTAAAGGCTTCCTCTCACATTTCTTGTAGTGCAGATCTTCTGGCAACGAATCCTTTCCATTTTCTTTGTCTGAAAAGACTTTATTGTGCCTTTATTTTTGAGAGAGTTTTGTTGAATAGAATTCAAGGTTGACAGTTGTTACTTAAAGGTGTTGCTCTATTATCTTCTGGTTTGCATATTTTCTGATGAGAAGTCTTATATGATTCTTACATTTTTTCCTTTATATTAATGTGTTATTTTTTCTATGGCCGCTTTGAAGATTTTCTCTTAATCATTGGTTTTCAGCAATTTGATTATGATGTTCATTGGTTTAAGAAAACCAAAAAGATTAGTTCATTATTTCTTTAAATATTTTTCTTGTTACCCTGTTTGTCTGAGACTCCAATTACACGTATGTTGAGCAACTTCTTAGTGTCCTACAGGTCGCTGGTGCTTTATTTTTTTAATCTTGTTTCTCTCTCTGCTTCTTTTTTTTAGATTCTATTGCTTTGTCTTTAGGTTCTCTTTTCTTATGTAGTATTTAATCCACTGTAAATGCCATTCCATATATTTTTCATTTCAGACATTTTTCATCTCTACAAGTTCCATTTAGTTCCTTTTTATATTTTCTATTTCTTTCATCTTGTTCATATTTCCGTTTCCATCTTTGAGCATAACCAAAAAAAACCCATGGCTGTCAAGTTGATTCCAACTCATAGTGACCCTATAGGGAACATATTTTTAACAGTGTTCGTAATGCCCTTTTCTACTATTCCATGTCCTTCATTTTTGCGTCTATTTCTATTGACTGATTTTTCTCCTAGTTATGGGTCATATTTTCCTGCTTTGTCATATGTCTAACAATTTTTGGTCAGATGTTGGATTTTGTGATTCTGTGTTGTTGAGTGTTGGATTTTGTTGTATTCCTTTAAGGAGTGTTAGACTTTTCCTGGCAGTCAGTTAAGCTTAAACCTATGAGTCAAAATCAACTCGATGACACCTAACAACAAGAACAATTGCAAATTAACTTGATCTTTTTGAGGTTTGTTTTTAAAGTATTTTGGGGTAGGCCTATAGTAGCCTTTATTCGAGGGCTAATTCACTGCACTGCTAACCTGTGACCCTTCTGGGATTTACTGAATGTGTCTTATATTTAGCAGGGTCTCTCCATGGTGGTTCGAGAGAATTAAAAAAATTCCTGGCCTTAGGTGAGCTCTGGGAACTGTCTTACACCCCCTAGGTAATTGTTCTTTCCTCAGAAATCATTTTTTCCAAGTCTCGCATGGTTTCACTTTATGCATGCATAGACTAGTGTTTATAAAGTTGAGCCTACGAGCTTGGCCTAGAGTCATCCAAGGCAGAAATCTTCAATTTCAACTTCCTTCTTGGGCATCAGTTTTCCCCAGTGTAAGTGGATATTTAGTAAACCAATTAAGGAAAGACCTTTTTGGATTACTCCATGTTCATTGACTCAGCTCTTTTTTACCTGAATATCTATGGGAGGAGAGTTTGGGAAAAGCACATTGCAGCAGGGAGTCCAGTTGAGATAAATGGGCAAATTCTGCCTGGTTGATGCCCTGCAGAGTTCTTTCTCCCAGGTCTGTAGACTGAGCTATGTCTCTTGACCTTCCTAAAAGCCCCCATTGCATCTGATTCTTCACCCCATTGTAACATGTGGCACATATCATACTGCATTTTGGTTGCTGAAGGCCCCATAAGACCTGAGAGAACTTTGTCTTGCCCACTACTACGTCCCTAGGGCCTTAGCCCAAGCACTCATTTTACGGGAGCAACAAATGGGCACCAGCTTCTCAAGCTGCTGTCATGAATTGACCCTTCAGAGTCTTCCTTTGGGAATAACCAGAACCACCTTGTGACCCTTCTGGGATCTGCTGAATGCCTCTTATACTCAACAAGGTCTCTCCATTGTGGTTCGAGGGAATTAAAAAAATTCCTGGCCTTAGGTGAGCTCCGGAAATTGTCTTACAGCTCCTAGGTAATTGTTCTTTCCTCAGAAATGCCCTGTCAGCATCTCCTGCCGCTTATGCTGGACAATTTTCCTAGGTCAACTCTTGGTGATCTCTCCTGGTTTATTTACCAGTTCTCAGGAGTGGTGTCCCAGTAATCAACTTCTTAAAGGGATCATCCCAGTTTTCTTTATAGACTCTTTTCATGGTTTTCAGAGGGATCTAGAAAGGCATGTTCTTCAGTTAGGTCTGAACTACTGGATCTCACGATCTCAAATTTCCACATTGTGGAATAAGCCTCAGGAAGCCCTACCTTGTCTCCCACAGTGGTTGTCTCCGTCAGAAGCAACGGAAAGTTTCCTATCAAAAGAAATTTGGTTGGCACCCCCACAGTTCTACGAAATAAGAAGACTAGCAAATTTCGCCTCTCTCTCAGACTTGCACAAATTTTGTTTGGATCATGCATTAGAAGGGAGGGAAAGATGGCTGCCAATCACGTTATTAACTGCAGATGGAGCACTCCAGCTTTTACCAGGTAAGCTAGTGAAGCATCAAGGCCTTTGTTAATATTCACATTTAAGGCGCTGAGCTGTATAGCCATATTGCCCAGCACAAAGACATGAATTTCAGCTTGTGTTTAAAGAGGGTATTAATTAAATACGGTGAAAGTCTAGAAAATAGTCATAGTATTTTTTATAACCAGGAATTCTGAATAATGTCACTTTATACACACAGGCACACGTGCATTTATGTAAATGTATTTCTGAACCATTACAAAGTTCTTTCTCATACGTTATCTCACTTTTTTACATTTTAATTTTGAATTAAAGAGAACCTGTAAGTTGTCAATGTATTTGAATTATGGAGAGTTTGTTGGTGGTCAGTCGTTAAATAAGCATGGAATGGAGCATCTGTGGTGGTTTAGGGCAGGGCTTTGTGGCCTGTCTGACTTCGTGGGTACCTCTCTCAGTTCCTCAGAATAGAGGTAAGATTTATTACTCAACTTACACGGGGAAAATTCTGCAGTTTTGAAGTGTAAATGATAATTTCTCTAATTTAAACATAAATTATCAAAGAGTAGCCCACATTGAAATACCAGAAGTATATGGATATCAAGACCAATATTGATATCAATATTGAATAGGATAAAGAGAGTCATGAACTAGTGTAAAACGTACAGTTCTTGATGAAAACGCACCAGTCACAAATGCTTCTGTTCTCAAAGAAAATACTTGACCAGGTGGTGGGAGGGTGGGACATTAGGGGAGAAAAATATTAAACATACAAGAAAGAAATTTATAAGCTCATTAAATTGGAGGTTATTTAACAACGATTTAAGTTCCAAACACATGAAATAGATAAAAGGAAGTACTGATTTGTGTGTCACTAATATATTGGAATGTTTTATAAATTAATGCTTTATGGAATTAAAAATTTATTATTTTTCAGGAGATGAACTATACTTGGAAGATTCAGACTACTTAGAAAATAGTTTATCCACTGAGAAAAAAATTGAAGAAATCATGAAGGAAGGCAAAAAATTTCACCGAGTAGTGATGCATGATCGCCATCTTTATAGTATCCATGTGACTGTTCCGACAAAGCATAAACACGTTTATCCGAAGACCTATGTAGTGGCTAAGAGCCGTGTGTAGGGTGTTGCTTCTTTGGAAGTTGGCCTATTTGAAGTAGTCCTAATGAATGAGGGTTGACTAAAGCTGCCTGAAACTTAAGGAAATTTGTGCCTGTAAAAGTTATAGCACATTCTTTCTTATTGCAAATGTATATACTGAACTCTCTTGCTTATTTTATTTCTTAAATCTTAGTGTACCACAACTATAAAGTATTGATGATCTTTTTACCATAATGAGAATAAATTTCACAAGAGTTTCTACTTCTGTATTGTTTTGATTATCACAAAAGCTTAAATAAGATGTTCTGCTATCATTCTTCTTCTAATTGTCCAGTGTATTCGCACTGGTCCAGTGCTTAGAAAGGTTGCTTTATGAATTCCCTAGGCTCTCTGCTGGGATTGGGTGACATAGCAGAGGGTGAACAGTAGACTGAGACAACCCATAATAATAATGTCATTATTTTCATGCTATGTCTTTAGCTTTGATGATTAAGTACAATTCTGTTTAAAAATCAAGTATAATATGTTGAGAGGGAAGTTGTGCGAGAGTCACAAAAATAACTCTTACTTATATATGGGCTCTGAAGATTCCAGCCTCTGAAAAAAATGCACAGATGTACTATGGATGCCTGAAAGATTAAAAACTTTTGAAGTAGAAGTGTATAGTAGAACTCTCCTGATTGTGAATGTGGAAATCAGTTAAAATATAGGAAGTACACCTCAGTAGCTATTACTGAATAACAGTATTTTTGTATTTTCAGTATATAATAATGTTAAAAAGCTCTGCAAAAAAAGAAAAAAGAAAATCCCAACTTTAACCTATTTTGTTACAAAAAAACCTTTTTAATAAAAGTAATTTGATTCAATAGTCTCATTATATTGTCATAAACAGGAAGTGGCTATGGGAAGAATGGGGGAAAAATGAGAGGACGGAGTCAATAGTTGCCGTTTTATTTGTGAAAATCGAGAAATAACTGTTCAATGTTTTTTTAACGCCAAAGTGCTTAATAGAAGTAGCAGCAGGAAGGTCACTTTTCCAATCAGTCATAAACAAAAGCATAATCCCTAAAGCCAAGAATAGGAAACAATGGAAATGGCAGCAAGGCATAGAAAGCAGAAAGCTTAAGATGATTGAAAGTGGGACTGGTTATCAGCCATGACAATACATAAAAATGGGTTCAATTTATTAAAAGAAAAAGCATCTCAGAGTAAATATTTTAAAACCTAATTATAAATTGCTTCAAACAATTCTACAGGAAGGCTAAGAAAAAAAGATTAGGCGGAGACACACACGGAAATACGAAGAAAGCAGGAAACCGAAACCCAAACCAAAACCATTGCCGTGGAGTCCACTCACAGCGACCCTACAGGACAGAGTAGAATTGCCCCATAGGGTTTTCAAGGAGCGGCTAGAGGCTTTGAACTGCCGACCCTTTGGTTAGCAGCATAGCTCACTGTAGCTTTTAATCACAGACGAAGCAGAACTCTAGAAATAAAGCAACTGTGAAAGACCACTCTAAAACTGAGGCACTTGGCATAAGGAAAATGGCCGGCAAAGGTCTGAACTTGACTCCATTTTGTCCTATGCCCCGGCTTCTGTTTCTTACTATGTGACCTATGACTACACTCTTGACCAAAACATTCTGACGCGGCCCACACAGATTGTTGCAGGAACCAACTCCAAGGTAGGAAACTGTGGCTAAGGTTGAGTGCCCCAGCCAATAGTAATTCTTGATAAATGAGCCCTACGGGGCATGTTGAATGGCAACCAATCAAACGTACCCTGTACTCTTTCCCCACCTTGTACAAAGTTCTGATGAAAGACGTGTGCTTATGCGACCTCTTTAGGACGCCATTTTGAACTTTCATTTTGGCGCTTCCCGGTATGCAAATCTTTGAATCTAAATAAAACTCTTATTTTATAGAAAGTCTTTCATTTTTAACACAGTAAATGAAACAGATATCAATTTTATTTTGATAGTGTAAAATTCAAAACGAAAATCTGAGAATCTTCTTACAGTGAATAACAACATTAAGATGAAAAAAATGCATTGGAAATGCAAGGATAATCTGATGTATAATAGTGGGAACCATGAACAAGGTTTTCTGTGATGGACATATTAAGTCCATAAAAGATAACTGAGGTGTCTGGGAAAAACATTTGGGTTGAATGCCATATACACAATGTCCAGTCTCTTAGCTGATGTAAAATGGGTGAGAAATAAACCAAAATTCTCTTTTAAAAAAATCAGCTGACAAAATGGTCAAGCCAGTTTTCGAGACAAACTTGCTTTTCATCCTTTTTGTAAAAACGATGAGAATATTTTAAAACTGGGGAAGTGCAGACTGCCTTTTACAACTGATGACTCCAAGGCAAGATAATTTGAAATCCATGTGGAAGAGGAGGGATCTGGGAAGGAGAGAGGGAGAAGGTCCTCCTGGTGCCCATTTGTAAGAACTACGCCAGTTCTGTAAAACTTGGATCAACCGCTGTCTTCTCCCCAACCCCACCTGGTCACAGGCACGCTGATGGGAGAAACTGAGCCTGACTGAAGGTTTCGCTGTCCATGACTCCCCCTTCTGCCATTCCTAAAGTTTTGCCTTCTCTCCCTCTCCCCCTTCTCTTCGGGCTTGAAAAATGCTTTTAGGTGGAGAGCAAACAAATATAAAAATAAGAAAATACTCCGTGCAGGCCCCTTGCAGAACCAGAATATCATTCCCCATAGTGGGAGAGACACTAATATTCTAACAGCCTCTAGTCAGGCCATGGTGCCTGGAAGAGCCAGTCTGCTCATAGCAGCCTTAGAAACAATTGTTGGTTGTTTGCTAAGCCATGACCTGGCCATATTTGTGACTGAACAACAGTATTAAACCTTCCTTGCGTTACTGGATTAAGGTTTACAGCCTACTTGGCCATGTCGTTAGGTGCCATCAGATCAGTTTGAACTCATAGCAACCTCTGCACAACAGAACAAACACACTGCCCAGTGCTGCGCCATAATCACAGTCGTTGCTACCTTTGAGCCCACTGTTGTAGCCACTGTGTCAATCCATCTTCTTGAGGGTCTTCCTCTTTTCCACTGACCCTCTGCTTTACCAAGCATGATGACCTTCTCCAGGGACTGGTCCTTTCTGATGGCGTGTCCTAAGTATGTGAGACAAAGTCTCGCCATCCTCACTTCTAAGGAGCATTCTGGCTGTACTTCTTCCAAGATAAATTTGTTCATTCTTCTGGCAGTCCATGGTATATTCAGTATTCTCCGTCAACACCATAATTTGAAGGTGTCAATTCTTCTTCGGTCTTCCTCATTCATTGCCCAGCTTTCGCATGCATATGAGGCTTGGGTCAGACGCACTTTAGTCCTCAGAACAACATCTTTGCTTTTTAACACTTAAAGAAGTCTTTTGCAGCAGATTTGCCCAATGCAATACATCATTTGATTTCTCGACTGCTGCTTCCATGGGCGTTGATTGTGGATCCAAGTAAAATGAAATCCTTGACAACTTCAATCTTCTCTCCATGTATCGTGATGTTGCTTACTGGTCCAGTTGTAAGATCTTGTTTTGTTTTCTTTATGTTGAGATGTAATCCTTACTGAACGCTGTAGTCTTTCATCTTCATCAGTAAGTGCTTCAAGTCCTCTTTGCTTTCACCATGCAAGGTTGTGTCATCTGCATAACCCAGGTTGTTAATGAGTCTTCTTCCAATCCTGATGCCCTGTTCTTCTTCATACAGTCCAGCTTCTCAGATTATTTGCTCAGCATGCAGATTGAATAAGTATGGTGAAAGGATACAACCCCGACACACACCTTTCGTGACTTTAAACCACACAGTATCCCCTTGTTCTGTTTGAATGACTGCCTCTTGGTCTATGTACAGGTTCCTGATGAACACAATTAAGCTTTCTGGAATTCCCATTCTTCGCAATGTTATCCATAATTTGTTATGATCACACAGTTGAATGCCTTTGAATAATCAATAAAACACAGGTAAACATCTTTCTGGTATTCTCTGCTTTCAGTCAGGATCCATCTGACATCAGCAGTGATATCACTTGTTCCACATCCTCTTCTAATCTGGTTTGAATATCTGGCAGTTCCCTGTCTGTGTACTGCTGCAACAGTTTTTTGAATTATCTTCAGCAAAATTTTACTTGTGTGTGATATTAATGATATTTTTTGATAACTTCCACATTCTGTTGGATCACCTTTCTTTGGAAATTCTTCCAAATTTCTTGGCATAGACAAGGAAGCCCCTCCAGTGCTGCATCTGTTTGTTGAAACATCTCAATTGGTATTCAGTCAATTCTGGACCCTCGTTTTTTTGTCAATGCCTTCAGTGCAGCTTGGACTTCTTCCTTCAGTGTCACTGGTTCTTGACCATATGCTACCTCCTGAAATAGATGAATGTTGATCAATTCTTTTTGGTACAGTGACTGTGTATTCCTTCCATCTTCTTTCGATGCTTCCTGTGTTGTTCAATATTTTGCCCATAGAAACCTTCAATATTGCAACTTGAGACTTCAATTTTTCTTCAGTTCTTTCAGCTTGAGAAATGCTGAGTGTGTTCTTCCCTTTTGGTTTTCTAACTCCAGGTCTTTGCATATTTCATTATAATATTTTATTCTTTCTTGAGCTGCCCTTTGAAATCTTCTGTTCAGCTCTTTTATGTCATCATTTCTTCCATTCGCTTTAGCTACTCTGTTCAAGAGCAAGTTTCAGAGTCTCTTCTGACATCCATTTTGGTCTTTTTTTTTTTCTTTCTTGTCTTTTTTTTAATGACTTTCTGCTTTCCTCATTATGATGTCCTTGATGTCCTCTCACTTGGCCATAGTTTAACATTTTTTAAATTTATGCTGCATTTTACTTGGTAGCATTTGTATATTGATAAGTGAGATGAGTCTGTAGTTTCTTGCGTTGTCTTTGTTAGGTTTTGGTACTGGGATTTAACTGCCTTATAAAAATGCATTGAGAATCCTTCTATCTTTTTATATTGTGGAGTGGATTCTAAAAAAACAAAAAAACTTTTCCCATGAGTTGGAGGCCACGCAGGTGTGTTTATAAGTACAGTAGGATACTGACCCTCTTCAGCCTCAAGGGGCTGGGTGGCTAGGTGGCTGGGTGGCTGGGTGGCTGAAGCCCCAGGGCAGTTAGCTACCAATGCAGCAGTCTCAAGTGTTCATCCCAGTGTGATGTATAAATATTTCAATTTTCTGTGTGAGCCATGCTGTAAAAAAGTTTGGAATCTAGTCACAGGAAAAATATGTCCTCACACAAACTGGGAGAAGAAGGTTATGTCTTTTTGAAGACTTGGAAACCTCCCTCAACAGTGCCTGTTTAAATCAGATCCTGTCACTGCCTTTCTTTTTGACAAAGTCTCTTGCTTTCAGGTGAGTTGGCCCTGCCAGGTGCCTTAGTTGGGTTGAAGCTTGGCTAGTCCAGTTTCAGCTACAGGTGAACTTCATGCACTTTAGCAGCTGTGTTTTTCTCCTGAGTAGAAGTCCGCAGATCTATTCTCTTGGACCCCCCTGTCCGAGACTTTAAGTACATGTTTACGTGATCCTCTGTAATGAAACTTCCTTTTTAACTGGATGTTTATGTGAGCATTGTTTCCCAAATATATAAATCCATGATTTCCATGCTCTTTCTGAACTAACTGGTATAACCTCTTATCATCTTATTGGTTCCCTTGCTAGCAAATTAGCACACTTTGACGTAACCCGTTGCCATCGAGTCAATTCCAACTCAGTGACTCTATAGGACAGAGTAGAACTGCCCCATAGGGTTTCCAAGGTTGTAAATCTTTACGGAAGCAGACTGCCACATCTTTCTCCCGAAGAGTGGCTGGTGGGTTCGAACCAGCCACTCTTTAGTGACAGCCGAGCACTTTAGCCACTGCACCATCAGGGCTCCTTTTTCACCCTTTGACATAGGCTTTAGAAGTTTTGCTTTTGGACGACTGAAATGTTAAAGAATCCAGCTGTAAAACCATCTGGGCCCAGCACCCTTTTTTTTTCTTTTAAATTTGTGGTTCCTTCCATTTTCACCCCAAAAAGGTGAAGGATTTATTTTTAGTAATTTATTTTATTTGTTGTTGTTGTTGAGAATATACACAGCAAAAACATACCCCAATTCAAGTTTCTATGTGTATAATTCAGTGTCATTGATTATATTCTTTAAGTTGTGCAACCATTCACACCCTCCTTTCCCAGGTTGTTCCTTCCCCTATTAACATAAACTCACTGCCCCCTAAGGTTCCTATTTAATCTTTCAAGCTGCTATTATCACTTTGATCCCATCTAGGTAGTTCTTAAAAACGCATAATGTTCAAGGCAGACATTCTTTACTAGTTAAACTATTGTTTGGTTTTAAGAAGACTTCAGGGGATTTTTCTGGTTTAAGGTTTAAAGATGATCTCAGGACAATAGTTTCAGGGGTTCATCCAGCAACCATGGCTCCAGAAAATCTGGATTCCATGAGAATTTGAAATTCTGTTGTGCATTTCCCACTTTTGATCAGGATTCTTCTACAGAATCTTTGATCAAAATGGTCAGTAATGGTAGCCAGGCACCATTTCTTTTCGGTATCATGGCTAAACGGGCAGTTGTTCAGGAGGCAATTAAGCCACACATTCCATATCCTCTTCCGATTCCTGACTTCCTTCTTCCATTGTTGCTCCAGGTGAATAGAGACCAATTATCCTGAATGACCTAATAACGTGTTCAGTGCTTCTGTGCTACCTCCTAGTTCTTTGCATACTGCCTGGAGTCTTAAAAGCTTGTAAGTGGTTCTTTCAATTTTTAACCAAATTTTTCCACTTACATTCTTGTTTGTTGGCTGATGTCTTAGAGAGAGATCCTTGAGATAGCAATGAAGGCTTCCTTGAGGGCTTCTACGGTGCCCTTTGCTTCATATAGTGTGATCTCATCTAATTCTGACGACTCTGAGTCCCGTTGTTTTTAGAGGCTTAGAATGTTCAAAGCATAGAGAACCCTGTGCTGTTCAAAGTACAAATACAATAAAATAAATGTCGGGGCAGAACCTGGCCCATGACACCGCTGTTCGCCCCGGTGGTGGTGATACGAATGCCCATGACAGACTCGGGAAGCCCCACCAGTTGAGGGCGAGTTGGTAGGAAAACCGGGACAAGGAACTGTTCCAGAAGGAGGTCTACCATGAAGTCCAAGACCTAGGGACTCTTCCTCACTACCAGTTCTGTGAGCAAAACTTGGATATTTATTGAAGACTAACCTGTGAGCAAGGAGCTCTGGTGGTGCAGAGGTTAAGCACTGCCTACAAACTGAAAGGTTGGGGATTGGAACGCACCAGCCGCTCCAAGGCAGAAAAGACCTGGCCATCTGCTCCCGCAAAGATTATGCCTAGGAAACCCAATGGGGCAGTTCTACTCTGTCACATCGGTCGCTAGGAGTCGGAATTGATTGCATGGCACACAATAACAACATTCTGTGAGCTCTCAAGCAATGGACGAAGCTGGCCAAGAGGGAGGCTGAGGGCAGAGGGCTGGTAGTCAAAAGCATAACGATGAGCTTACTCAAGCTGGAGAGCCAATCTGCGCCCCGGGGTTAAGACCTGGGCCCTGCTTTGAGGAGGTCGTGGGACTCAGGCGAAAAAACCACTCCGCACGTCCAGCTGAGACTCCACAGCTGGGCCCTGGGCGGGTACCACGTGCGCCTCCCTGCGTGCCTCCCCGCCCTCTGCTCCTCCCGGCCGCTCGGGGGCGCTGTGCGCGGGCTGGCAGTTGTCGGGCCGTTGGGCGCAGCACGTGCTTTCTGGAAGCCTGGATGCTTGCGCCGGCCCGGGGCGGAGCCGTTGTGGGCGCGCGTGGGCGTTGGGCCACGGGGAGGGTGCGGTGGGACCGGGTAAGGCGAGCGAGGTCCTGGGCTCGCCCGTGGTGGCGTCGAGGTTGGCGGACGGAGCGCGTCGCTTGCGGGTGCGTGGCGGCCGGGGCTGCGGGGCCGGGTGGCCTGGGGTCCGGAGCTGGGCGCGCGGGTGACCGCGTCGGTGACTTGGGGAGAGGAGGTCGGAGCCCCTGAACTGGGGTCGGCAGCCACGGCGCGGACCCTGCGGAGGGCGGAGGCGCTGATCTGCCCAGGGCGCGCGGACGGCGCTGGAAGCGACTTCATTTTCCCCCAAAAAGTTCATTCCGAGTGAGAAGACGGGGAAGAACGGGAGGCGGCGTGGTCCGCCATCCCCGCGACGGTGCGCGTCTTCGCGGCTAGTCCGCAGGCCTAGCAGGGAGGCGCCGGCGAAGATGTTGGAGGTCCTGGTGCTGAAGGTGAGCTCGCGCGACACCCTTGGGGTCCCGTCCTCTGACCCGTCTCTCCCACCCGCACTCCAGGGAGGCGAAACCCGAGGACAGAGCTCCCAGATAAGATACAGGAGTCCATTCAGTTTTACATTGGATATATAACAAATGTTTAAGTATGTCCCAAATACTGCATGGGTCATACCTGTACTAATTTTTGTTGTTTATCAGAAATTGTGTTATTGGTTGTTAACCTGCGTGTCTTGCGTGTATGTATGTATATATTAAATCTGGCAACCTGACGGAGAGGGACCGACGCTAACCCGTTGCCTCCTACACACCCCCGCCTTGGGTCCGGTTTGGGTGAGGGTCCTCTCGCGCCTCTGGTTTCCTCTTTCCCTTCCCCAGCGCGGGTCCTCCGGGTGGGTTTCTGCCCTAGGACTGGGGCGGGGGTGACGTGTACCTCTCTTCCACACCTCTCCTGGCTTCACTCCTGGTGGGGACCCCTGCCTCCCCACCACGCGGGTCCGCTCAGGTGAGGTCCTCGCCCCGCGGGCTCCTTGGGGCGCCGGTCCTCGGACCCAGGGGGTGGGGCAGTGGCTTGCTCCCCGTCGTGCCTCCTGAGCGCTCGCCTGGACACCGGCTTTTTCGTTTTTTGAGTCTGGTGAGTGCTCACTGGTGATGCTGGAGACTGGGAAGCCGTGGTGTGTTCGCGATGTTACTTGGAGGAAGTTTACAAACCAGAGCAAAGGGGTGGGTTTGGATTGTTGGAAAAAAGAAATGTAAGACCCTTAAAAAAATCATTTTAGTGGGCAGAGAAGAGGGACATAGCAAATGATAGGAAATTTTAAACCAACCTTCATGTTCTTATTTTATGTCTTACGTAGTTTATGAGTACAGATTCACACACATTTGGAACAGCTGCCTCTTACTGAGGATTTACTCTGAGACTTCAGAGGTCCAGCTGGCAAGCTGTGCTCCACCCAGTAGGTGCTGTCCATCAGTCGTAACTGCTGCTAGTCGATTTCTCCCATAACAAGACGGGACTCTTCTGGGCTGCCTATCCTGCCATGGACAGAACCTTGGCAGGAGGACCTGGACTCACTGCCTTGTGCTTGGAAACTCCTCCTGTCTCAGATGGACCCCGGGACCCCTTTGCCCCTTTTATATATCCGCTTCGCTCTGCCCCTACTTCCAGCTCTTGCCCTGCTTACCCTCTGAGCAAATTTCCTGTTCCACTTACAGGAGTATTTCTCTATGTGTGGCACAGGTACCAGTTGTAGTCCTCCAAATTGTTTTAGCTTTTACGTGGATAAAAAAAAAAATTTTTTTTTTGATATCTTAGTTATCTAGTGCTGCTATAACAAATGCCACAAGTGGATGGGTGTAACAGGCGAAGTACTTTTCTCACAGTTGGCTAGAAGTCTGAATTCAGAGCGCTGGCTCTAGGGAGGAACGTTCTTGTCTCTTCAGCTTCTGCTTCTCGGTTCCTTGATGATCTCCATGTGTCTTGGCGTCTCTCTTCCCCATCTCTGCTTTTCTTTTATCTTCCATCCGACCATTTAAGACGAAACACTTGTCAATTTGTTAGATCGCTTAGAAACAATTATCATTCTAAGGTTTATTATTTTGTGGCTCTACTTTTAAGTCGTGCATTGTTTTGTTTGTCTTTTTAAATTTTTACAGATTGAAGATCCAGGTTGCTTCTGGGTTGTTATAAAAGGATATAGTCCCTTTTTGGATCATGAAGTTGACTATCAGAAACTAAATAGTGCCATGAATGACTTCTATAACAGCAGGTGTCAGGATAGAAAAATAAAACCATTGCTGTTGGAAGAAGGGCAGGTATGTATCTAAGTGTGCTTTAAACGCATGTTTTGAAATACTATTCAGAATGTAAAATATTTTGGCAACTAAGAAAATAAAAGCTTTTAAAGGATTTTAATTGCTTATAATCATTGTCTTGTACTAAGTTCTTTTGGTTGCACAAGTCTGGGCAGTTCCCGGAAGTGGTGTAAGGTTTATGCGGGGCGGTGAGATGGGCTCTCATCTAAATCCATCCTCCTGGAGCTGGGAGTAAGGGGGGTTACTGTAGATGCAGCACAGGTGTAGGGACCGCAGCAACGAGCACAGGGGTCTTCAATCTAGGACTGATGCCCACCTTTTGGTTGCTGTGGTGACTTCGGCCAACTCATGCTTCTTTATTTCCCTCATGCTGTATCACGGCCCTTCTTCCTTTCTACCTCAGCTCTCTCTGCCTGTTGTCTGATTCTTTCCATGGATCAGTTATTTTTCAGATGAGTTTGAATTTTTGTAATAGTGTTATAGAAAAATCTTTGTAAACTATGAACGAAACTAGAAATAATTTGACTGCCTTTACCGTTCCCTCCAAAAAATCATCAGTTATAACAATGTATTATTTTTTTTCCCACACCATTGACTTGTTGAGGAAGCACAATCAGGGAGATTGTCATTTTAAAATGTCCCACATTTTGGATAGCCTGATGGCTTCCAGATGATGGTGTTTAACTTCTATCCCCCCTCTATTTTCTGTGGACAAATGGTTAAATATGAAGCTTGGATTCGATTTAGGATCACTTTTTTTGCAAGAATGGGTGGTGCTGTGAACTCTGTCTTGTATTGAATTGAGAGACACTTTTGGGGACTTCATCTCATGTACTTTAGACGTGTTAGCAGAAGGGATCAGTCCCTGGAAGAGGATATCATGCTTGGTAAAGTAGAGGTTCAGCAAAAAAGAGGAAGACCCTCAAGGAGATAGATTGACACAGTGGCTGCAGCAATGGGCTCAAACACAGCGATGATTGTGAGGATGGCGCAGGACCAGGCAGTGTTTTGTTCTGTTGTCCATAGGGTCGCTAGGAGTCAGAACTGACCTGACGGCACCTAACAACAAGATTGCCCAGGGGGTTCAGATGGTGACCGCTCTGTCCCTCCTTTGTGGCATCGCTGATCAGCTTTTCATGTAATGATTTTTCGTTCATGGACTTCCACTGCTCAAATCGGCTCTTTTCATTCAGGCTTATGAAATTTTTCTCATTCCTTCTGCATTCATGAGCTGGAATTTTTCTGTATAGAACTTTCCTTCATCTTCTGAGACTAATTAATCTGTCATAACATATTCATACTGGAAGGGTGGAAAAATGGCTTGATTCCTTCCTTTATCAATTTCCAGTGTAGTGACCTGTGCCTGGCTATCTCCTGCCATGTCCAGAGTTTTGTTTTGTTTTCTCGTCTCTGTCTTTGCTTTTAGTATCGTGGTGTTTTGAACTTAAGGCTTTTAATATATTCATCAGTTATAGGCATTGTACTTTTTGACGCTTAAAGTTATCTCATCTTTGGCTAGTGGAAGTCCTGATATAACACAACTCAAAGTTGAATAGCCATGCAAATTATTAACTATTCCTAGCATCCCTGTAAGGTGCTGTGACTTTAGCATTGTCTCGGGCATCTAGTGCTGCTATAACAGACATACCACAAGTGGGTGGGTTTAACAAACAGCAGTTTCTTCTCTCACAGTTTAAGAGGCACCAGTTCTAGGGGAAGGTCCTTGTCATCAGTCTTCCTCTGGTCTAGGAGCTTCTCAGCGCTGGGACCCCAGGTCCAAAGGAGCATTCCCTCCTGGCTCTTCTTTCTTGTGGGTAGGAGGTCCCTCTCCTCTCTGCTTGCTTATCTCTTTTATATTTAGAAGGAGATTGACTGAAGATACAAGCTAATCTTGTAGATTGAGTCCTGCCTCATTAACATAACTGCCTCTAATCCTGCTTCATTAACATTAAAAACAAAACAAAACAAAACATTGCCATCAAGTCGATTCCAACTGATAGCAACTGTTTAGGACAGAGCAGAACTGCCCCATAGGGTTTCCAAGGAGCTGCTGGTGCATTTGAACAGACCTTTTGGTTAGCAGCCTTAGCTCTTAATCACTGTGCCACCAGGGCTCCCATTAACATCATAGAGGTTAGGATTTACAACACATAGCATAATCCTGTCAGATGACAAGATGGTGGACAACCACGCGGTTCGGGAATCCTGGCCTAACTCAGTTGACACACATTTTTGCAGGACACAATTCAGTCCTTAACAAGCATTAAACAGAAGTACTGTCTATCCTTTATCAGAATTTCTCTGGAATCATTTGAGTTTGGAATTATTTGAGGTTCTTAGGAATCCATCCTTTGTAGAATGGCTGCCATGTATTTTCTGGTTGAAATTCCTGAGGAAAGCAATCTCCACTGGCTGGCTTCTTCCTTCTTTGGGTACAGCTGTCTCCCCACTGGACTGCTTTATAAGCCTGTGGTCGGCGTATGGTTTGCTTGTCTGTGGATTGCCGGTCAGGTCGGCTGTGGCCTGGTGGTCCTTGGTACAGTTAGGATGCCAGGGGCTGTCACTTCAGCAGGGTAGTTCCCCTCAGCAGGGGCTGTAGGCATTTATTTAGTGGTTCAACAAGTGGTATTTGAAGACTTCATATATGCCAGGCACTGTTGTAGGTGATGGAAATAACGGCCTTCAACAACACAGGCAAAAACCCACCATCCTGGAGCTGACAGCCAGTTTTGGCAGACAGTGAACAAATGTTAGAGGGTGGGACAGGCCGTGGGAAGCCAGGCAGGGAGGATGGGCCTAAGGTTGCATTTCATGTTGGTCTGATTGACAACCATTTGTAAGTTGTGTTCTCTGGTTTTAGAAGGTAAAGCAATGCATTTTTCTTATTTTACTTTCTAAAAATTGTTCTTAGTTGAGAGATTAAAACCATTTTAGAAAGAGAAACAATGAGCTAGAATTCAGATGACTTGTGTACTTACTGAGGTTCTTTTATGGACAAGCATTGTTTAGCCTGGGCAGATACAGCCTCTTTGTATCTCTTTCCTTTTCTGTAAGGTAAGATGTAGGCTGAGATGATTTTGAGAGAGTACCTTTTAGGTCTCTCATTTTTATAACTACAGATGTTAATACTGAAGTTAAAACAAAACTTTTATCTTGTAGGTTTGTGTGGTTTACTGTCAGGAGCTGAAGTGCTGGTGCAGGGCCATTATTAAGTCAATCATGTCTTCGGCCGACCACTACTTGGCAGAATGTTTCCTTGTGGATTTTGCCAAGTACATTCCAGTAAAATCTAAAAAGTACGTATGTATTTATTTTGCCTTGCACTCTGTAAGGAGACGGATGTCAGTTTTTAAGGAGAATGTCAGTTTTCAAAGTGAGGGGATAGAGGTCATTACTTTTTGAGAAAAGATGAAGCTGGAATTATTTAGCCTCAAGAAATGAAGACGTGCAGGTTCTGATTCTGCATCCACTGAGTGAAGAGAAGGTGGTCACTCTAAGGTCTCCGAAGTCTCTGGCTTGTCCTCCACCTTCCTTTCTGCAAAGGGCAGGGCAGGTGCAGCGTGTTTACTCTGCGTCTCCTTGCAGCTCTGTGCCAGCCTGCTCTCCTGGCGTGTCCTCTGACTTTTTCCTTGTGGTGAACTGGGCCCTTTAGGGAGGCTTGGCTGCAAGAGAGACATTACCAGGAGGTACAGAGACACCCTTTTCACCTGTGCAGATGGCTCTCTTTTTATAGTCTTCTTTTTTTTTTTCTTTTTATTATTGTGCTTTTAGTGAAAGTTTACAATTCGAGTTAGTCTTTCATGCAAAAATTTATACATACATTGTTTTGTGACTCTACTTGCTCTCCCTATACTGTGACAGCACACTCCTCCTTTCCACCCCAGATTACCCGTGTCCATTCAGCCAGCTCCTGACCCTCTCTGCCTTCTCATCTCGCCTCTGGACAGGAGCTGCTTATTTAATCTCATGTATCTACTTGAGCTAAGAAACGCACTCTTCATGAGTATCATTTTACGTCCTATAGTCCAGTCTAACCTTTGAAGAGTTGGCCTCGGGAATGGTTTTAGTTTTGGGCTAACAGAGAGTTCGGGAGTCAGGTCTTCCAGGGTCCCTCCAGTCTCAATCAAACCGTTAAGTCTGGCCTTCTTACTAGAGTTTGAGTTCTGCACCCCACTTTTCTCCTGCTCCGTCAGGGACTGTCTGATGTGTTCCCTGTCAGGGCGGTCATTGTGGTAGCTGGGCACCGTCTAGTTCTGGTCTCAGGCTGATGAAGGCAGATAGCTCTCTTAAAGAGAGCAGAGTATACATTGAAGTGTGTATTCCTGTTTTCATATGAACATAGCTCGCTTCACAGAGCAAGGCTGTGACTATTGCATGAGGTGGGGAGATGGTTCAGAGCGAGCCAGTAACCGGGTGGTGGCTGTACAGTCCTCACTGATTCCGGGGACACACATCACAGTCAGTAGTTGCCACAAGTCAGTGTTGATGTTTTGTGGGAATATTTTTCATAGTTTCCTGTCCCAAAGTAGGAGGTCAGTTTAATAAATAAACACGGACCCTTTTTTCACTAAAGAAAGAGCAATGCCAAATAGACTTCAGTTGCCGTAACAGATTTATCGGAAGAATTTCATGGCAGAAGGGGCTTATCAGACATGGAGAGTTTGCAGATATTTAAGAAAGCAGTAGGTACCTTTCTTTGTGATTCTGCACCTTTACAGTCATAATTATAAAAATAATTACTGTGTTTTACTGCTCTGTGAGATTTTTGTTTTTGTATTTGGGGTTTTAAGTTTAGTTTCAGGCAAGAGAATCATATGAGTAAGTAGAGCTCGGGGAGGCCTCAAGGGGCAATCAGTATAGCCACCTGTTTACTGTCCAGACAGAAGATGGCCAGGCCACCCCCATAGCGCACAGCGGGGTCCAGGGAGGAGACACAGTTCACAGTAAAATGGTATGTTAAGGTGGCCTGCCGTTTGAGAGAAGAATGGAAATGAAAATGTTGAACTTCTTTATCAAATCTCGGTCCTTCAAGTCTTTTGTGCAGAGTTAGCAAATACTAATTATTGAGACACCTGCTCGTTTACAGAAACTTTTAAGGTAATTCGAGTCATATGTTGAAACTGATATTTGAAAATATTTAATAGAATGTGCTTCACAGGTGTGTTTGTTATTACATAGTATTTTTCAACCTTTTATTTTTTTTTTATTTTCATCTGCCTATGAAGCCTTGTTAGATACTTTTTTCCTATCCCGCACCACACCATGAAATTTTAATACCTGAGATATACTATCTGTCTGTGTACTGTATGTCTTTCTGTGCTTTATACATAAGAAGAGTGAGACTTTTTTCACTCCCCAAGAACCAATTTTTACCTCCTTGAGCAAATGTATCCAAGTACTCCTTGCTGTCGGTAGCTATATTGGAAACAGGAAGAATTGTTTTTGTGTGTATGTGTTTTGTTTTGCATGAAGTATATTAGTTACATAGGTGTATTTTAAAGATTCATGACACGCATACTTCTTTTCTTATAATGGAACTATTTCTGTTTCACTGCTAAGCATCCGGGTTGCAGTGGAAGCTTTTATGCAGCTTCCCTATAGAGCGAAAAAATTTGGACTGTACTGCACGAAACCAGTTACGTTGCACATTGACATCTGTGAAGACAGTGCTGAAATCGTGTAAGTACAGCTTCTAAAATAGATTGAATCGTTAGTAAAAATTTTAAATCGAGTATATGATGTTCATACGAAATCAGTTCCTCTTTAGAAGTGCTAAGCAATTTCAAAGGTCTTTTTGTTCTTTGGGCGGCATCTTCTGAGTTTGTCCAACTGGGACGTGCAGCAGAATTTCTGGGCAGCCTCATCTGCAGAGAGGCTCTGGAGTGGGGCCTGAGCTTTTGTGTTCTTGCGTCCCTCCCTCCTTTTTTAATAGACTTATGAAAAGTTATAAAGCAAAGCAGTCATATAGTACGGGATTATGTAGTGTTAAATGTCTTTTGCGGTCTTCTCCAGCCTCAGTTTCCCCTCTCTGGGAGGCCACTATGCTCGGTTAGGCTCTGAACTTCCAGAGCTTTCAGTGCTTTCACAAACATTCATGTGCATGGACTTTTTAACCACAGTCGGAACATACTGTCTTATTTGCCAGTTTCACTTAAGCGCATATGTTGAACCTCTTTGCCAGTATGTGGCCCTCTCCTTTAGCATCTTCATTCCTTTTCACGGGCGGATATAACTCCGTAACATCGGTGTACTTGCTATTTTATAGCTAACTAGGTTGTTTCTACGCCATGCCACACTGTGTTCTCATGAGAATGCAGATAAACCTGTATAAAATAAATAGGTTCAGAGAGGTGTGTAATAAATACATCTATACGCACGCATATGTTGATGTTGTTAGTTGCCATTGAGTCGGCTCCAGCTCATGGCAGGTTCCTGGTCCTGGACCATCTTGACGACATGTGTTGTGGCTGTGTATCAGTCCATATGCACACATACATGTATGTATCTTACACACACACGCCCCTTTCTCTGTTCCTCTTAGTATTTGGCCACATTATTGATGTCTGTACAGGATGGTTTTTTTGCGCTGGGCAGTATCGTGTGAGGGGTGTGGTTGTGACCTTGTGATCTTGAACAAGCACCACCAAGTGTCTTGATTTCTGTCTCCAGTGGTCTGAGGGCAGCCCCATCCTCCCACGTGGTGCTCTTCCCCTCCTTTCCCTCCAGGACTAGAATTGGGGGAAGAACAACTACAGGGAGCAGCACAGTTCTTACTCAACTCGCATGTTCTGGTGCATTGTGCTCCCTGAACTTGGAAGCTGCCTTTCTCGTGGATGCTTCCATGAGACGTTTGGAGACCCTCTCATTCCTCATCCCACCCCACCTCCAGCCACCCACAGTTCCCCCTCACCTACAGGCCCCTGGAGGTGCTGAGTGCATCACTTTTGCGGTCAGCCTCAGAATCCTCACGTTAAGGTAACCAGCCAGCTTGTCTCTGCTGAAGCCAGCGCCCTCTGCCAGGCTGCCCAGCAACCAGCTCTCCCCATCACTGGTCTGTGGGACACACTCTAGCACCTTTGCCCTGAGGCAGTCTGAGAGTCCAGGTCCCAGTGTGGCAGCAACCCCTCCCTCCACTCTCCCTGTGACTTGGCAACAGGCTGACTCTCTCAGAGGCAATCTCTTTCCTTGTCTGTCTCGTTCCGTCTCTGCGTGACCCCCCTTCCCAGCACTCCCGCACTCTTCAGGGAACACATCTGCCAACCTTGGACACACCCAGCCTTAGGATGCCCTCCACGTAGATGAAGGACCTAAGAGTTAAGTTGTCTTACTGTGGTTCAGTTGTCGTCTTTGACAGGTGGTACCTTTGTGTTTGTGCTTCATCCAGACTTCCGTTTTAATATGTATATTACCAATTTTGATAGATTTTGTCGAATTTGCCTCCATTATTGGGCTATAGAAGGTGCCTCTTTTCCCACACAACTTTGAATATGATCAGGCTTTAAAATTTTGCGTGTATTCGCTGGGTGATAACGTTACTGTGTTTTAATTTGTATTTTTCTGAGTTGTAAAGTTGGATGTCTCTCCATGTAGTGTGTGTGTGTGTGTGTGTGTGTGTGTGTGTGTGTGTGTGTGAGAGTGAGAGAGAGAGAGAGAGCGAGCGATTGATCAGTTTACTTGTTTATATCCTAGGTTGACTTTTGTCTTGTGTTGTTTGCCTTTTTCTCATAAGGAATCTACCTTTTATTCAAATTTAAAAAAACATCCGATAATTTTTTGTGTATAGTTAGGTTTTAGGACTGCTGTCTTCACTTATTTTTTGCTTCCTTTTAGAAACCATTCATAATTCTCTTGAATTAATGTGTGCAATATCTCCTTTCTTGGTTAAAATATAAAAATAAAAACAACTAATATTTTTGAATATGGATTATGTGCCAGACACTGGGCTAATAAGTTTTTTATGTCCGTTACCTCGTTTTGATCTTTCAAACAACACAACCCATGCAGGATGGTGCTGTT
This sequence comes from Trichechus manatus latirostris, assembly GCF_000243295.1. Classification (NCBI taxonomy): domain Eukaryota; kingdom Metazoa; phylum Chordata; class Mammalia; order Sirenia; family Trichechidae; genus Trichechus; species Trichechus manatus. Next base: position 19,940,800 of record NW_004443950.1, on the reverse strand, counting down.
ATCTCTGTAGAATAAAACCAGTGGAGAAACATAAAACATACCACTCTAATCATACTCATTTTCTTTTTGTTCCTTGCTTTCAGATAATTGGTTTCTTCCGCTTTTCCACTGCCTACAGCTCTCTTGATTTTCTTTCTGAAGCAGAGGAAGGAGGTAGAAAGGGCAAGATGATAGAGAGAAAACGGGAGACAGTGAAAGGGAGCTAGAGTGGGCAGAGTGAGGAGTACCATGGGGTGATGGTGATTAGCTGTTTCTAACTCTTAGTGTTGATTTAGCCAACACGTATGAAGCCCTCACTCTGTGCCAGCCTGTGCTGGGCACTGGGCACTTGGATCTCTGCTGTAGGGAGCTTGTATTATGATTAGGGAGACATATATGTCAGAGATAACTGGGGCTGATGGCACTGGGATGAACAATGCCATGGCGGTGGGCACAGGAGAAGGGTACCTTCAGGCAAAGCAGAGCCTGTTCTCAGCAGGGCCTCTGTGACTTAGGTCCCTGCACCAGTGCAGACGGTGGTCTTGGAGAGGAACGTACTGCAGAGACGAGATGGGGCCTCGATTGTCACCCCAGCGCAGAGCCAAAGCCAAGCTCCCTGTTACTTGTATTTTATGTTCAAAATAGAACAGACATCCAGCATTTGATTTACAAAGTGATATTGGTATACTAGCCTCAAATTCTTATTTAATGAAGTTGCATTTGTTCACTTTTCCAGGCCTGCCAGGAAATGGGACAGTGCTGCTATTCAGTACTTCCAGAACATTCTAAAAGGTAAGGCAAGTTGCGGTCAGTGCAGCCTGCCTCTTAGTTTTGCATAGAAGCCACAGCGCTGTAAAATAAACTTACATGCATTTTACTGAACCAGCAGTTGATGAAAAAGCTAACGTCTTTAGTGAGCAAGGGATAGTACATGGATACTTAATTGTTTAATAATCGTTATTGCTAATTTAAGATGTATGAAAGTTTTTTTTTTTTAATATGCTGTCTTAATTTTGTATTGCTGACTCTAAAATATAGCCACATTTGTGGCATCTATATAGGGTCACTATGAGTCGGAATCAACTTGATGACAGTGGGTTTCATTTTTTTGGTTATCGTAACCCCTGGCAGTGAGATGCCAAACGACTATGCTTGCCTCTTAGGACTGTTTTGAGGTGGCACCTAGTTGGGGTCCTGGCCTCTTTCCTATGCTGCTCCATTGTCTTGGTAAAGGAAAAGCCAGATATTTTGAACCTGGTAGAAATGGGAGGCTGGGAAGGTTGCTGGTTTGGGAGTTTGGGCCCTTATGAGCCCATTGGTGGATGCTTGGTGGTGAGAATAAGGTATGGAGGAGGCAGACTACCTAGTTTTGTATTCTGTCCAGCCACTTTTGTGTAGCCTCAGGCAAGTGACTTAACCTTCTTCGAGTCTGGTCTCTTCACCTGTAAAATGACGGTGACAGTACTTACCTCAAAGGGTTGTGATAAAAAATGAGAAAGTGAAAGAGTTATATTTTAAAAATATTTTTTTCATTATTTTAAATTATATTTAAACTGAAAGAATGAAATGAACTGAGGTTTAGAAAGGACTTAGCACAGTACCTGATACTTGTGAAGAGCTCAATAAATGGAGCTGCCTTATGGGTCATTAAGACTCTCATAGAGCAGTCAGGTACTCTGATCCACGGAACATTCAGAGGGATAGAATGGACTCTGAGAGGAAGATTGTGACTGGAAATTTGGATTTGAGAGGCACTGGAGGAAAAGAGAGGGCCAAGAGTTGTACTTCAGGAGGTATTTGTAGGATGGCAGGAGGAGGATGCCATTTATGGGGACAAAGGGTACATGACTTATTGCCTAGTCAGGAGAGCCTTTTCCTTAACTCACCCACCCCGGATCCGTCAGCATTAAGAGCCTGCCCTGCTGGAGGAAGCCGTTGAACACTTGATGCTGCGCGGTCTTACATGGTTAGCAGAGATTAATAGTGGGAAATAGTTGAAATTATTTCAAGTACACTCTTAATATCAGCTATAATTCATGTTTTCTTTATGCTATTTAGCTACTACCCATGTGGAAGCCAAGTTATGTGCTGTGGAAGAAGATACTTTTGAGGTTTACCTTTATGTAACTATAAAAAGTGAGAAAGTAAGTGAAAGAATTATACTTCAGAAATTGTTTTTATTATTTTAAATCTTATTTCAATGAAACAAGAATAAACATCAAGGAAAAAAATGTCATTGACTCAGCATAGAACTTTTCTTAATCTTTCAAGGTCTGGCTCAGACCAGAAATTAGCCAGGACTGTGTATTCGTCTTTTGATTACTTTAGAAAAATTACTCAATTGTTTTATTTAGGCAGCATTTTATTTAGTAATGGACAAGAAATTATTCCTACATGGGTTAGTGTGAAATGTTTTGTTATGAAAGGACATACTTTTTATACATACATGGCATTTGCTATGCTTTTAGTTTATTGCTTTTTTCCCCCCAATTTTTTTATTGTATGTAATATGTACTCATTGTAAAGAATTCAGATAAGATAAACAGAAGGAAAGTAGACTTCACATGTATACTCCCTGCCCTCTTCCTTTCTCTGTTATTAGCTGTTAATGTTTTGGCTGGACCCCTGTGTGAATCAGTCCAGGAAGACTAGCATCACCCACTTCAGCTGCCAAATTGTGTGGTGGCTAACAAACTGTGTCCTGTGGAAATCTCAGCTTCCCTTCCCTGTTCAGTTTAGACCTCAGCTGCCCATGGAGTGCTTCTGTCTCTCATCCCTATTCACTCAAGGCTAGGTCAGGGGATACCAGCTGCAAGTTGGGGAGTCCACATGGCTCTCTCTACCTCAGACCAGCTGGCCCCCAGTACTGTTTTGGGTCCTGTAATTTGCTAGAATGACTCAGAGCTCACAGGAGACACCATACCTGCAATAACAGCTTTAATATTACAAAAAAGGATACAGATGAGACACACAGGGCAAGGTGTGGGAGAGGTCACAATGTGGAGCTTCCATGTACCAAGGAGATACATGCTACCTTCTCCTGTATATGATCACCAACCAGGAAGCTCCTTGAGCCTCTATCTTCCAAGGCCTTTATGGGCCTTACCATGTGGCCATGATAGATTATATCATGCCTACTGAGGCTTAGTCAGCATTGGGCTCCCAGGTGGTCCTTTTGCTCTGGTCCTCATTAATTAGCCTCAGGTGTTGGTATGGCTTGAAAGAATTCAGAACAAAGGCAAAATGACTTTCTGAGGGGTGATTCCACACCCCGCAACACCCTTTCTGAAGGATGGCACAGGGGTGCTGTTCAAAGCCCACTGAGGGCACGCAGACCATGGGCTTTGTTTTTGAAATAATTTTAGAGTTACGGAAGAGATGCAAATATGGTACAGAGAGTTCTTGAATACGCTTCACCCAGGTTCCCTTGATGTTAACATCTGTAGTATAATTATTAAAATCAGAAAGTTAACACTGATAAAATACTATTTAAAAATCTAAAGCTATAAACCAACTAGATCTAATAGTCATATATAGAACAGTCCGCCCAACAACAGCACAGTATACATTTTTCTCTAGTGCATGGTCTGTACGTTAGGCTGCAAAGCAAGTTTCAATAAATTTAAAAAGACTGAAATCATGCAATCACAATGGAATGAAACTAGAAATTAATACCAGAAGGAAAATTGGAAAATACAAAAATACGTGGAAATTAAGCAACAGATTGTTTAAACAACCAGTGAGTCAAGGAAGAAATCATGAGAAATCAGGAAGTACATTGAGTTGAATGAAAATGAAAGCACAACATACCAAAATTTACGGGACACAGTGAAGGCAGTGCTCAGAGAGAAATTTATAGTGGTAAAAGCCTATATTAAAAAAGAAGACAGATCTCAAACCAATAACCTAATTTTACAGCTCGAGGAACTAGAAAAATAAGAGCAAACCAAGCCTGAAGCTAAAACAAGGAAATTGCAAAGATCAGAGCAGAGATAAATGAAAAGATCAGTAAACTCAAACCTTTAGTTAGACAGACAAAAAGAGAAGATGCAGATACCTAAAATCAGAGGTGAAAGTGGGGACATAACTGATCCTATAGAAATAAAAAGGATAATAAGGGAATACTAAACTGTACAACAACAGATTACCTAGATGAAATGGACAAATTCCTAGAAATGCATAAACTTCCTACATTGACTCAAAAAGAAATAGGTGATCTCAACAGACCCATACCAAGTGAAGAGATTAAATCAGTAAATCAAAAACTTCCCAATAAAGAAGAGCCCAGGACCAGATGGCTTCACTGGGGAATTCTGTCAAACATTTATAGAAGACGTGACTCTAATCTTAAACTCTTCCAAAAAATAGAAAAGGAAGGAACACTTCTAACTCATTCTATAAGGCTAGTGTTACCTTCATACCAAATCCAAAGACAACACAAGAAAACTACAGACCAATATTCCTTATGAATATAGACGCAGAAATCCTCCACAAAATACTAGCAAACATAATCAAAAAGCATATTGAAAGCAATACACACCATGATCAGATGGGATTTATCCCAAGACTGCTAAGGTGCTTCAACATTACAGAGTGAATCAGTGTAATATATAATATACCACATTAATTGAACAAAGGAAAAGAACCACATGATCTCTTCGTTGATGCAGGACAGGCATTTGACAAAATCCAACACCCTTTCTCGATTAAAATACTGAACAAACTAGAAATAGAAAAGAAATTCGTCAATATGATAAAGGGCATTTATGAAAAAATCACAGCTAATATACTGTGGAGAAAGACAGCTTCTCCTGTCAGATCAGGAACAGACAACAATGCCCGCTCTCACAGCTGCTCTTCAGCATCATTCTGGAAGTCCTAGCCAGAACAATTTGGAAAGAAAAAGAAAAGGTATCTAGATGGGGAAGGAAGAAGTAAAACTATTACTTTTTTGCAGCTGCAAACCCCAAAGAATCCATAGGAAGCTACTAGAGCTAAAAAATGAATTCAGCTAAGTGGCAGGATACAAGGTCCACACGCGAAAATCAAGTTTCTATACATCAGCAGTGAGTTTTATGAAAAGGAAATCGAGAGAAAAAATTCCGTTTACAGTAGCATCTACAAGAATAAAATACCCCAGAATAAATTTAACCAGGGAGGTAAAAGATTTGTACACTGAAAACTGTGAAATGTTACTGAAAGAATGTAAAAAAAAAAAACCCTAAATAAATGGGAGGCCATTTCATGTTCATAGATTGAAAACTTAATGTTGGTAAGATGTCAGTGTTATCCTGAGCAATCTATAGATTCAGAACAATCCCCACCAAAATTCCAACAGCCTTCTATGAAAAAATGGGAAAGCCAGTCTTCAAATTTATATGGAACTGTGAGGGTCCCCAAATAGCTAAAGCAGTCTTGAAATTGAGCAAAGTAGGACAACTCACACTTCTGATTTCAAAACATATTATAAAGCTATAATAATCAAAACATACATAATAAATTCCTTTTAAAAATTGTCTACATGAAACCAAATGGTCGAAAACTAAAGCAAAGATGAGAAGGTAAGGGGGCAGGGAAATTAGTGGAAATGGTACAACTGGAGCAGAATAAATGAGAATGATGATGCATTGTGACAAATGTAACCAGTATTACTGAATAATTTGTATAAAAATTGTTAAATGAGAACCTAATTTGCTGTGTAAACTTTCACCTTAAACACAAGAAAATATTATTTAAAAAAAAATACATGATAGACATACCTATCAATGGAATAGAATTGAGAGTCCAGAAGTAAAACCATACATCTGTGGTCAATTGATTTTCAACAACAGTGCTAAGTTTATTCAGTGGGGAGAGAATAGTCTCTTTAATAAATGTTGCTGGGACAACTGGATTTCCACATGCAGAAGAATGAAGCTGGAGCCCTCTCTTACACCACGTATGAAAATTAACTCAGAATGGATCAATAACCTAAATGTAAGAACTAAAACTAAAACTTTTGGAAGAAACGCAGGGAGTAATGATTTGGGATCTAGTTTTTGTCAATGAATTCTTAGATGTGACACTCAAAGCATAAGCAACAAAAGGAAAAATAGATAAATTGGACTTCATCAAAATTTAAAGCTTTTGTGCATCAAAATGAAGAAACAGCCTGTAGATTGGGAGTTTTGGAAACCATATATTGTTTAACATCCAGGATATATACATAACTCCTGCAACTTAATGACAAAAGACAGCCTGGTCAAAAAAACGGGCAAAGGACATGAACAGACATTTCAAACGAAGAAATACAGATGGCCCACAAGAATGTGAAAAAAAGTTCATTGTTTCTTCTCATTAGAAAGATGCAAATCAGAACTGCAATGAGATACTGATTCACACCCACTAAGATGGCTATGATTTAAAAAAAGAAAACAATGTTGGCAAGGATGTGTAGACATTGGATCACTATTGCTGGTAGGAATGTAAAATGGTACAGCCACTGTGGAAAACTTTTTGGTGTTTCCTTAAGAAACTGAGAATAAAATTACTATGAAACTGGGCAATTCCACTCCTAGGTAGATACTCCAAAGAATTGAAAATAGGAATGCAGACAGATACTGGTACAGTAATGCTCATTGCAGCACTATTCACAATAGCCAAAAGGTGCAAACAGCCTAAATGTTTATCAGCAGGTGAATGAGTAAACAAAATGTGGTATATTCATACAATGTAATATTACTCAGGCATAAAGAAAAGTGAAGTCCTGTTAGGACATGGGTGAACCTTGAACACATTGTGCTAAAATTCAGCACAGGAGAGTAAGAAGAACAAAGAAAACATCACCACGAAAAACAATATGGCAGCAGTAAACTCATACTTATTGATAATTACACTGAATGTAAATGGCTTCAATGCACCAGCAAAGAGACAGAGTGGCAGAATGGATAAAAAACTGCGACCCATCGATATGCTGTCTACAAAGAGACACAGACACACAAACAAATACATTAAAAATCAAAGGATGGAAAAAATATATCAACCAAACATAACCAAAAAAGAGCAGAAGTGGCAATAATAATCTCAGATAAAATAGACTTTAAGGCAAGATCCACCATAAAAGACAAGGAAGGACATGATAATAGTGATTAAAGGGGCAATCTGTCAAGAAAACATAACCCTAATAAATATGCATCCAGTGACTGGGCTCCAAACTATATAAAACAAACTCTAATGGCATTAAAAAGAGAAATAGACAGTCCCGCAATGATAGTAGGAGACTTCAACACACCACTGTCAGTAAAGGAGAAAACATTTAGAAAGAAACTCAAAGATACAGAAGATTTAAGGCCACAATCCACCAACTTGACCTCACAGACATAAATAGAACATTCCACCCAACAGCGGCAAAATATACTTTCTTCAATGCATATGGAACATTTTCCAGAATAGACCAAATTTTAGGTCAGAAAGCAACCCTAAGTAGAATCCAAAACATTGAAATAATGCAAAGTATTCTGTCTGATCATAATGCTATAAAAGTAGAAATCAGTAACAGGAAGAGCAAGGAAAACAAATACGTGGAAACTGAATAACACCTTGCTTAAAAACAACAGGGTAATAGAAGAAATCAAAGATCAAATAAAATTCCTAGAGTCAAATGAGAATGAAAACACATCATACCAAAACCTTTGGGACACAGCAAAGGCAGTGCTTAGAGGTTAGTTTCTAGCAATAAACGCACACATCAGAAAAGAACAGGCCAAAATCAAAATGTTAGCCCTACACTGTGGGGACCATGGTCTTGGGGAACATCTAGCTCAATTGGCATAACACAGTTTATAAAGACAGTGTTCTACATTCTACCTCGGTGAGTAGCGTCTAGGGTCTTAAAAGCCTGTGAGCAGCCATCTAGGATACTCCACTGGTCTCACCCCTTTGGGAGCTGTGGAGAATGAAGAGAACAGGATACAAGGAAAAGATTAGTCCAAAGGACTAATGGACCACAGCTACCAAGGCCTTCACCAGACTGAGTCCAGTA
>NW_004443950.1:19919210-19932468 GCF_000243295.1 Trichechus manatus latirostris | reverse complement strand
TTTTGAAATGGTGTATCTTTGGCTATGTGTATTTTCACCAAAAGAAAGGTCTTCCAAGGTGGAGAAGGGAGAGTGTTGACATGTTGTGGGGTTGTTAACCAATGTCATAAAACAATATGTGTACTGACTGTTCAATGAGAAACTTATTTGTTCTGTAAACCTTCACCTAAAGTACAATTAAAAAAAAAAAAAGTTAGCGGTACAACTTGAACAAATAGAGAACAGTGAAAGAAGCCCACAGACACCAGAAAAAAAGGAAATAAGACTAGAGCAGAAATAAAGGAAATAGAGAACAGAAAAACAATAGAATCAGCAAGACCAAAAATTTGTTCTTTGAAAAGATCAGCAAAAGTTGACAAACCATTGGCCAAACTGACAGAAGAAAAACAGGAGAGGAAGCAAATAACCCAAATAAGAAATGAGATGGGGGACATTACAACAGACCCAACTGAAATAAAAAGGACCATAACAGAATACTATGAAAAGATGTACCCCTACAAATTTGAGAACCTAGAGGAAACTTGACAAATTTCGAGAAACACGTTGCCTACCTAAACTAACTCAAACTGAGATAGAAAATCTGAACAGACTCATAACAAGAGAAGAGATTGAAGAGGTAATTAAAAAAACTCCCAACAACAACAAGAAAAAGGCCCTGGCCCTGATGGCTTCACTGGAGAATTCTACCAAATAGAGAAGAGCTCACACCAGTACTACTCAAACTATTTCAAAGCATAGAAAGGAAGGAATACTCTCAAATTCATTCTGTGAGGCCAGCATAACCCTGATACCAAAGCCAGGCAAAGACACTGCAAAAAAAGAAAATTACAGACCAATATCTCTCATGAATATGGATACAAAAATTCTCAACAAGATTCCAGCCAATACAATTCAACATTATATCAAAAAAATTGAAAAAACACAACCAAGTGGGATTCATACCAGGTATGCAAAGATGGTTCAACATTAGAAAATCAATCAACGTAATCTACTACATAAATAGAACAAAAGTAGAGAATCACATGATCATCTTAATTGATGCCAAAAAGGCATTTGATAAAGTCCAACACCCATTCCAGATAAAAACTCTCAATAAAAGTTTATGAGTAGTTACCCAGGGCAGGAGGAAGGGAAGGGGTGAAGAAGGAGTCATTGCTTAGAGGACACTTAGTTTCTGTTAAAGATGATGGGGAGAAGTGGAAAAAGATAGTGGTGACGTTTGCTCAACATGATGAATGTAATTGATGTCACTGAATTGTACACTTAAAATTTCAAATGTTAAATATATTTTTACCACACACAGGCAGTCTACAGACCTTATTTGAATTTTGCCAGCTGTCTCACTAATTTCCTTTCTCTGGTCTCAGATCCTGTCCAGGATCTCACGTGGCAAATAGTTGTTACGTCTTTGTCTTCTCCAATCTGTGACAGTTCCTGTCTTTCCTCATCTTTTATGATCTTGATGCTTCTGAGGAGTACTGGCCAGTTATTTTTTTGAATGTTGCTCAGTTTGGGTTTGTCTGATGTTTTATCATCATCTCAGTGAAGTTACACGTTTTTTGGCAAGAATACTACCGAAGTAATTTTGTGCCCTTTTCAGTATATCATAGCAGGGGTACGTGATGGTGATACATCTTATGACTGATGATGTTAACCTTGATCACCTGGTTAAGGTGGTATCTGCCAGGCTTTTCCTCTGTAGAGTTACGATTTTTTCCTTTTGAAATTAATAAGTATGTTATTGGAAGATACTTTGACACTACGCAAATACTCATGGATGACTCTTGCCTGCAAAGTTATTACGTGCTGTATTGCCTATTTCCGTTAGTCCTTTTACATTTTCATTGGAATTCTGTAGGGAAGAACTGTCTCTTCCCCCTTCCCCTTGATTGTTTATTCAACAATTACTTTATACTAATATGAAATCTTGGATATTTACTTTATTCTGGAAATTGTAATCTATTATTTATTTTCTTGCTCAAATTGTCTCAGATTTGGTCATTAGGAGCTTCTTCAAATTGGCTTATGTGTTGGATCATTGTTGGAGCACTTCCTTAACTTTCCGATATCACGAGATGCTTCAGGCTCGTTTTGTGTCTCCAGCCCCAGTCTTAGAATCAACCACTTCTCCAAGAAACCCTTTTATTAAAGAATGATAGACGCTGAGATCTGGGCGCTAGCTGTGCTCACTGAGGTGTCATTGATTGTAGGCCCTCTTGGCAGATGGATTTAGGAAAAAAAATATATACGAGAGTAAGTAAAAAAAAATATTGCTGCTAGGGTTCCAGTTCATGCATGGGCTTATTTCAAACAAAGTGTGTTTACACGTGTCTCTGCCAATAGTGGATGGCTACAGATAAGTTCTCTCAGTAATACACTTGTCTTAGTCTTGTTAGGGTGCCTTCAAAAAAAAAAAATGTGATATTTCCCGTGCCATGGAAGAAAATGATTTTGAGGTCAGGGCTAATACCGAATTTTTAAGAAAACTCAAGTGGGCACCTTCCTAAATCATTGAGGCTTTACAACGAGTTTATGGGAATGCTGCCCCACATAAAACAATTTTTAGATGGATCAGGTGTTGTAAAGGACATAGGGAAGACCTCAAAGATGAGCCAGGAGAGGGAAGGCTGCTCCTTCCTGTGGACATAAGCTTTCACTTTTCTCTTCAGCTGTTTTTTGGGATTCCAAAGAGATAATCTTGGGAGATTTTCTCAAAGGACACAGGTCGATCATGGGGGCTTATTATGAAGTTTTAAGAAAATCGAAAACTGCATTGGTGAGAAAAAGGCCAGGAAAGTTGCACTGAGAAATTTTTTTCCATCATGACGATGCACCTGCTCATTCTTTGAGGGTAAAAAGCCTGTCCTAAGAGAATTTTGTTGGAAACCTTACCGCATCCACCCTACAGCCCTAATCTTGCCCCTTCAGACTTCTTTTTTGTTTCCAAAATGCAATATTTAGAAGGAACATGATTCGAGTTCCTCAAGGATGCCAAAACAGCCATTTTGACGTGGTGTAAATCGAGCACAGAATTCTTTGGGCGAAGGGTTAGAGAGATGGAAACACTGCCTTCAGAAGTGTATAGACCTAGATGGAGGCTGTGTCGAGAAACAGTAGCTTCACATTTTGATATTTTTGTTTAATAAAGGTTTCTGTGATTTTGTAGCAATACTTTTTGACTCTCATGCACACACACACAATATCTATATTTTTATATTAATTCATCTATACATAAACTAAAAGCCATGCAGTCATACAGATGCCTCTGATTTTAATCCAGCACCATAAGGTTCCTTCTGGCCTTCCCCTTCTTATTCTTAACACCTTAATCCAGCAGTGAGAAACCTGCTCTCCTTAATCACAGTATACTTACTTGGTTAATCCTAGTATTCACGTAAGATGATTTCAGAATTGCTAACCCACATTCCTGTGAAAAACAAATTTGTCTTTTGTCTTACAGTGTGCAACCAGAATTCTGTTTTCCAAAGTTTCTTCGGTTAGTCTTCTTCCACACAGTGTGATTGTTACTCATTTGTAGGAAGGTTCATTTGTTATAGTTGGTATTGCATTTTGAGTCCTCCCCCGCGCCCCCACCGCGACACACAGACATCTTGGTTGATTTTACCTGTGACTTCCATTGTCTGTTTTATACCTTGGTAAAAATACCCAGAATGTTGGCCAGAGAACCCATCTTGTAAGACATTTTCTTTTAAACAAATTCTCTACTGACCACTTCCTTCTTGCTTTCCAAGAGTAAGCCTCTCTCTGTGTATGGTTGTGTAGTGATGGAAACTGGCCCTTCCTCCAAGGTGGTGAGATGCAGAAAGTAAGGAGGTCCGTGCTTGGCCGAGAGAGAACTTGTAATGAATGCATGAGGTCATAATTGCTAGGAAAAGAAAATAAGGGCCAACATCCCCTTTGCAGCTCCAGGGGAGCACAAAGATGTATTCTAGATGTACTCTTTTTTTTTTTTTAATCTGACTACTTTGACTCACCATAATCGTTTTACATGTGGTTGCATGTAGCAGGGATTCATTTCCTTTTATTGTTAAGTACTCTTCCGTTGTGTGAGTATACTCTAGTTTGTGAATCCATTCACCACGGGCTTCAGAGTTGTGGTCAGTTTGGGACTGTTACAAATAAAGCTGCCATGAACACTCGTGTACAAGCCTTCCTGTGGACATAAGCTTTCACTTTTCTCTTCAATAAATCCTTAGGAGCAGAACTGTTGGATGATATCATAGGTATTAAGAAACTGCCAGTTGTTTTCAAAGTGGTTGGTCGTTTTACATTCAGAACAACGACGAAAGCGAATTCGATTCTTCCACACCCTATTCAACACTTGTATGATCATTCTTTTAAATTTTAGCCATTCTGAGAGGTGTGTGGTGGTATTTCATTGTGGTTTTAATTTGCATTTGCCTAATGACTCAGTGTTGAATATCTTTTCATATGCTTATTTGCAGTCCATATATCATCTTTGATACACCTTTTGCTCATTTTTTAATTGGATAATTTGTTGTCTTATTAGTTTTATGAATCTTTATGTCTTCGGGATACACATCATTTATCAGATATATGATTTACAAATAACTGTCTCCCCGTTTGTGGACTGCCTTTTCATTCTCTTAACAGTGTCTTTTGAAGAGCGGACGTTTTAAATTTTGATGAAATCTGATTTATCAGTTTTTAATTTTATGGTTTGTGTCTTGTCTTACCACCAAATCTTTGTCTGACAGGATCTTGTTTGTGCTTTTAAGAAGATGTTTCTTATATTTCCTGCAGATTTTTATTGTTGTTCTCACCGGGAGGGTTTTGTCAGGATGCCCTGGTTTACCATTACCAGAGCAAAAGTCAAGAGAACTGTTTCTACCAAAATAATTTTTTCTAAACATTGAAATTTGGGGTTTAGTTTGGAATATTTTCTGAAGAATCGGTTGATTATATTTGTCGTGTTATTCATGAAATGTTTAAAATTTTACAGGTGTGTGTTAATGATGATCTGGTTGCAAAGAACTTCGCTTGTTATGTGTCACCCACCGAGAATAAAATCCTTGATTGTTTAGAGAAAGCAAGATTGAATATAAAATCAGCATCTTTCTCCAATAAACTCAATCCTGCACTTACTCTTTGGCCAATGTTTTTGCAAGGAAAAGCTTCTCAAGGGATAAAAAGTGAGTGGAGTCTTATCAATGTACATATTTTTTCAAATTGTCTTAATTACAGGAATCTTGGTGTATTGGTATAAATTGTTGTGCAAACTTTTCCCCTCATAGAGACGGAGACTTTGGCTTTGTGCTTGATACTTAATTTTAATCCTGGTATGAGTCGCAGGCGCCTTGATGGCAACAGGCGTTGATACCTGTGACAGGTTTCAAGGCCTTAAAGCTGTTACGGAGCCCTGGTGGTATAGTGGTTAAGAGCTCGGCTGCTAACCAAAAGGTTGGTAGTTGGAATCCACCAAGCACTCCTTGGAAGTTCTGTGGGGCAGTCCTGCTCTGTCCTCTAGGGTAGCTGTGAGTCGGGATCAACTTGATGGCAGACAACAACAACACCAAAGCTGTTATGGTTTATTTTTATTTTTCAAATTTCTTAGTAACATTGAGTTATGTTTTTGGAAGTCCATATGTTTATAGTTTAAAGATATTAACAAAACAAGGTTTTGTATGTTTAGAGTTTTAGACACTTTTCTTTTTTTTTTAGACACTTTTCAAAGGGTATTTATTGCAAACACCCATAGCACAAAAACGTGAGAATTGTCGGTCATGGGGCATCGTCACAATCTTAAATGTTTCTCTGTACATTCAGTTTTCTTCAGCCCCTCCTGTTGCTCCCCTCTAGTTGGGTCTCCTGTAGTCTTTCCTGAACATTTGAGAATAAGCTGCGGACCTGATGTCCTATCACTTCCCAGTAAACTGTGTTTTTCCTAGAACCAAGGAAACAAGGACATTCTCAAAAGTATCCACGATACAACCCTCAAAAGTAGAAAGTTAAGATTGACAGATTGCAGTGCTCTAACTCTCAGACACCAAGTTTTGCCAACTGTCCCAATAATTGTTCTACAGCAGAAGGATTTAATTTAGCATCACTTGTCGCATGTCACTGTCCTGTGTCGTTAGTCTCCTTCAGTCTGGAGCAGTTCCTCAGCCTCCTTGACTTTCATGACCTAGATACTTTCGAAGATTACAAACCACTTATTTTGTAGAATGGCCCTCAATTTGGGTTTGTTTGATGTTTTGTCATGCTGAGATTCAGACCGTGCCTCTCAGGCAGGAATATCCTAGAAGGGTGCTGTGTTCTTCTCATTCCATCCTATCGTGTGGCACACAATTCTGATTTGTCCTGTCTCTCATGAAGTTCAGTCTGATCACTTGAGTAAGGTAGTGTCTTCTAGGCTCCTTCACTAAAAGTTACTCTTTGGCCCTTTGTAATCAGTAAGTATTTTGTAGGGAGTTACTGTGAAACTGTGTAAATGTCTCACTCTTTTTTATTTGCTCATTTATTTGAATTAGTATGGATTCCCATATGCAGCCCTGGAGTCAGTCATTTCTCTAATTAGCCATGTCCCCTTTTAATGGAGCATGGCATTTGGAAGCTAAGATCTGGGAGCTAAGTGTGCTCATGGCTCTTGGCGCATCGTTGCTTCCCAGCACTCTTAAGTGGACAGAGAAAGGGACCGTGTGTGTGTCTGTACATGTTTATACACATGTATACACACATATCTATGTATTGAAAAGTGAGAGTTTATATGTGTGTGCATTTACATCTGTATAAATTTTATACCTATAAATACTCTGGAAACAAGGAGCTCACACCAGTACCTCTTAATTGCAATCCAGCCTCTGAGTTTATTCTAGTTTGCTGCCTTTCCAAATTTTAACCCCCTTCTCTGACTGTAGGAGCCCTAGTGGCGCAGTGGTTAAGAGCTTGGCTGCTAACCAAAAGGTCAGCAGTTAGAATCCACCAGCAGTTTTGCTCTATCCTATAGGGTGGTTCTGAGTCAGAAGTGACTCGATGGCATGTAACGACACCACCTCTGACTGTGAGAATCCTATCTTCCATTATCCTTAATATACTTATTGGATCAGTCCCCCTAGATGTAACCAATCTTTCATTGCCATCCTTACCCCTTCTCTTGTGTGGATGTCCTCCTCACCCAGCTCAGACATCAAAACCCTGTGCCTGGTCACTCACCCAGTTCAGGCTGTGATACCCCATGGGCTTTCCACTCACCACCACCGTATGGATGCTTTCCTCGTTTCACTTTGGCTCAGACACCACTGTCCTCTCCCTACTTTGGCTCTGAGTTCCCACATTGCGTTGCCCCGCCCCCCACCCCCATTCTTAACCCTGCAAAGGCAGCCTCTTCACCCTGCTTGGGTTCTTAACACCCTGAGCTAGGCCACCACCATCCACCCCCATGGATGCTCACCCTACTCCACTTGGACTCTGATATCTGCTCTGGGTCCCCGTGGCACCCTTCCCCACCAGTGCAGACCACATGCCTTCTTTTCTCTTCCCTACCTGACAGTTTCAGGTCTGAGTTGTGTGGAAGGGATATGGGCTTCCAGTATAATCTTATGGCTCTGTTTAGTTCTTCTGGGTGGCACAGGTAACCATTCATTTACTAACCAAAAGGTTGGTGGTTTGAGTTCACCAAGAGACACCTGAGATGAAAGTCCTGGTAATCTAGTTCCGAAAGGTCACAGCCATGGAGCACAGTCATACTGTGACACGGGTTCGCAATGAGTTGGAATCAACTCAGTGGCAACTGTTTTTGGTTTTTTAGTTCTACCGATCACCTTTAAGATGAGTATAGGAACACCACCAGTTTTGCTCTTCCCCTTCCCATTTTCTGTCATGAGTACTTTATATTGTTTATAGTCTGTTCTGTACCCATGATTAATATGCTTTGTTCTTCCCTATAGATTGAGTTTTTAAAATTTAAGATTGGTAAAGGTAAGTGTCGTAGTTACCTAGTGCTGCCATAATGGAAATATCCCACAAGGGTAGCTCTAAAGAACAGAAATTTATTTTCTCACAGTTCTAGAGGCTGAAAGTCCAAATTAGAGTCTCAGCTGTGTTGATTCTTTCTGTGGGCCTCTGTTTTAGTTTCTGGTATCTGCCAGCAATCTTTGGGGTTCCTTTGCTTGTAGACAGGTTCTCACACATGACATCTGTCTTCCACCTCTGTCTGTTCTGCTCTTTATAACTCAAAAGTGCTTAGGTTTAGGACCTGCCCTACGCTGATGTGACTCCATTAGCATAGCAAAAGGAAACCCCTGTTTCCAGACAGGATCACATCCACAGGTACAGAGGCCAGGACTTCAGTACCTATTTTGAGGTAACACTGTTCAATCCCTAACCATAAGATTACAACATTCATTTCTTCTTAGAGTTTCTAATTGCTTTTCATTTTTCTACTTACATTGTCTGTCTTTATTGACTCAAGTTGTTCCAGGTTCTCAATTGTGATATTGTATATCTGTATGATTTGATTCTTTTTAAATTTATTGAGACTGGTATTATGTCCCAGAATATGGTCTGTCTTGGAAAACGTTCCGTGTGCACTTGAGAAGAAGTCAGTTAGGTCATAATAGCTTATAGTGTTGTTCATGTCTTCTGTGTTCTTATTGATTTTCTGTCACGTTGTTCTATTAATTATTAAGAGAGATACATTGAAATCTCCAACTATTTCTATTTCTCCTTTCAGTTCTGTCAGTCTTCATTATGTATTTTGAAGCTCTGCTATTCAGGTGCAGAAACATGTAGAATTGTTACGTCCTCCTGATGAATTAGGGCTCTGTATCATCTTGAAATGACTCCTTTTATCCCAGAGAATATTTTTCGGTCTGAAATCTACTTTGATGTTAATATAGCCACTCCAGCTTTCTTTTTTATTAGTGTTAGCATAATACATATTTTGCTTTCTGTCTTAGTTGGGTTCTATAGAGCAGCAAAACCAGTGAGATGTATATATATAAATATATGGAGAGAGATTTACTTCAAGGAAATGGCTCATGCAGTTGTAGGGGTTGGCAAGTCCCAGATCTGTAGGTCAGGCGGTAGGCTAGAGACCTCTGCTGGTTTACGGGATTCCAGGGGTTGACAAAATCAAAATCTGCAGGTCAGGTGGCAGGCCAGAGACTTCTGCAGGCTTACCTCCCAAGATCCGGAGGTCAAGTGACGAGAACACTGCAGGGCTGAGAGAGAGCACGCTCTGCCAGAATATCCATTTTCCGAGGAAACTCCCCTTTCAATTGATTTGTTGATTATATCAGATCACATCATGGAGGGTGTTATATTACCTTACCTTACCTAACCTTAACCTTTACCTTTACTTTGTGAGGAATCCTGGTGGCACAGTAGTTAAACGCTTGGCTGCTAACCAAAAGGTCGGTGGTTCAGACCCACCAGTGGCTGTTTGGCAGAAAAGACCTGGCAATATGCTCCCGTAAAGATTGTAGCCTAGGAAACCTTATGGGGCAGTTCTCCTTTGTCGCTATGAGTTGGAATTGACTCAGCGGCACACAAAAACAACAGCTTTTACCTTTTCCTTTACCTTACATTACATAACAGCAACCAGTCCAGTGTCTGTCCAAACCACTGAGAATCATAGCCTAGCCAAGCTGGCGCGTAAAATTAACCCTTACAAAAATATGCAGACCCAGCAAGGTAAAATTCATTTTTTCCTGTTTCCACTTTACTCTTTCATATATTGTGTTTCAACTCTCTTAGACTTAAATTTTTTACGTATTCTTGTATTTTTTTTTTTACAGTTTAAAGATAATTAGTATCTACTTTTCTTCTTACATCAGGAACTTTACCTTTTCTCTTCTAAATTTCCCCTTCCATTTCCATTATTACTGATTTCAGTTTTAACTTTTTATTTTTGTGCGTATATACTTTGCTTTTAATTCTTGTTTATCCACGTTTTACTAATTTCTTGGCTCATTATTACTTCTTTGGAACTGAACTTCTTGGATTTGAAGCTCAGATCTGCTTCTTACTAGCTGGATAAACTCAGGTAATTTATTTGATCTCTCTTTGCCTCATTTCCTCATATGTAAAAAGAGAAAAAGATTATACCATATAGGAACCATATAGGATTCAGTAAATTCCATAGTATCTGTCATATAAGATTCAATTAGTCAAGTCATATAAAGAATTTAGAATAGTTCTTGATACATAATAAGCAATCAGTAAATGTTGGTTGGTTGTTGGTCTTGCAGAATTCTGTAATGAGATCTCTGGCATCTTCTGCAAGACCAGTGACGTATTCATTGGAAATACTTTTTTTTCCAACAATTGATGACTATACATGTGGACCACACCAGATGGATCACACATGAACCAAATCAAGAGCTAATGGAAAAGATCAGTATCATATTGAAGACAAAGCCAGGGGCTGACTGTGGAACAGACTATCAATTGCTCATATGCAAGTTCAAGTTGAAGCTGAAGACAATCAAAGCAAGTCCACGAGGGCAAAAATATGACTGTGAATACATTCCGCCTGAATTTAGAGACCATCTCAGGAACAGATTTGAGGCAGTGTTTTTAATGACTGAAGACCAGAATGGTTGTGGGATAATACAAGGACATCATACATGAAGAAAGTGAAAGGTCATTAAAAAGACAGGAAAGAAGGAAAAGACCAAAATGTGTATCAGAAGAGACCCTGAAACTTGCTTTTCAGTGCAAAATAGCTAAAGTGAATGGAAAAAATGATGAAGGAAAAGAGCTGAACAGAAGATTTCAACGGGCAGCTCAAGAAGACAAAGTAAAATATGATGATGAAATCTGCAAAGACTTGGAGTTAAAAACCAAAAAGGAAGAACACGATTGGCATTTCTCAAGCCAAAAAACTGAAGAGAAAATTCAAGCCTCAAGTTGCATTACTGAAGGAATTGATTGGCAAAAAATTGAATGACCCAGAAAGCATCAAAAGGAGATAGAAGGAATACACATAGCTACTGTACCAAAAAGAATCAGCATTCAGACATTTTAGGAGGTAGTATATGATCAAGAACCAATGATAATAAAGGAGGAAATCCAAGCTGCACTGAAGACATTGATGAAAAACAAGCCTCCAGGAATTGGTAGAATACCAACTAAGATGCTTCAACAAATGGAAGCAGTACTGGAAGTGCTCACTCATCTATGTCAAGAAATTTGGAAGACAGCTCCCTGGTCAGTTGACTACAAGAGATTTATATTTGTGCCCATTCCAAAGAAAGGTGATCAAACTGAATGTGGAAATCAGCAAATAATATCATTATTATCACATGCTAGCAAAATTTTGCTGAAGGTAATTAAAAAACGACTGCAGCCACACATCAACAGCGTACTGCCAGAAATTCAAGTCGAATTCAGAAGAGGACCTACCTAGAATGAGGTGTATCCTTGCTGTTGTAAGATGGATCTTGGACAAAACCAGAGAATACAAGAATGATTTTTACTGGTGTTTTATCAGCTCCATGAAGGCATTCACCTGTATCATTACAAATTATAGATAATGTATCCATGACAACATCATGATAATGAAGAAGAAATTGAAGTTGTCCAATGATTTTATTCTACCTGGATCAACAATCAGTGTCCATGGAAGCAGCAATCAAGTAATCGAATGATGTATTGCATTGGGCAAATCTGCTACAAAAGACCTCTTTAAAATTTTAAAAAGCAAAGATACCACTTTGATGACTAAGATGCAGTTGACCCAAGCCATGGTCTTTTCAGTTTCCTCCTATGCATGCAATAGCTGGACAATGAAAAAGGAAGACAGAAGAAGAATTGATGCATTAGAATTGTGATATTGGTTAAGAATATTAAATAAACCGTGGACTGCTAGAAGAACAAACAAACCAATCTTAGAAGAAATACAACCAGAATGCCCCTTAGAAGTGAAGGTGGTGAAACTTCAGCTCACTTACTTTGGACACATCATCAGGAAAGACGAATCTTTAGAAAAGGACATCATATTTTGTAAAGTAGAGGGTCACTGACAATGAGGGAAACCCTCCGTGAGATGGATTGATAACAGTAGCTGCAACAATGGACTCAACGATCATGAAGATGGCACAGGACCAGGCAATGTTTCATTTTTTATTGTATTTCTCTGGTGATTATCTGTAAGGACGTCTTGAGTCAGAGACAATTTGATGACAACTAACACCACCACCAAATGTTGGTTATTTTTAGAGTTATTATTGCACTACTGGTTTATTTTTCTTCTTTCTAAAGTACATACTTCAGTAGTTTTTTTCAGTAGAGGGCTGTGGATAGTATATGTTAAAATACTGCACTTTGAGTCTGAAAAGGTCTTTTTTGCCTCCATACTTAAGTAATAGTTAAGGTGTATAATATTTTGGTTCTTAGTTATTTTCCTTTACCAGGAATATAGTACATCATTTCATTCTGAAAAATCTATCAATATTTAAGTAATTTTGTAAGTAATTGGTACGTTTTGCTGCTCAGCTTTTAGATTTTCTCTTTATCCTTGGTAATATGTGCTTTCTTTATAATATGCCTAGGAGTGAATGGTTCAAAATTTATTCTGTTGATACTTGAAATTTTCCAATTACAGGATTAATGTCTAACTTGAGTTTCTGAAAAGAATTAGATGTTACATTTTCAAAGATTTTTCTCCTTTCGCTCTTCTTTCTTTTTGAATCTATTAGACATAGATTAGTGTTTCTTTATCATCCTTTTTTTTCTTATCTTCTTTTTTGTATTTTCTATCTTTCTATGTCTCTGAACTGATTTCTATAATTCATTGGCATTAATTACTTTCACAGTGTTGTGCAACCATTACCACCATCTATTCCTAAACCTTTTTCATCATCCCAAACAGAAACTCAGTGCCCATCAAGCAGTAATTCCCCATTCTCCTCTTTCCCTCAGGCCGTGGTAACCTCTGTTCTACTTTCTGTCTTTATGAATTTGCCTGTACTAGATACCTCATATAAGCGGAATCATAATATTTGCCCTTTTATTTCTGTCTTATTTTGCTTAGCATAATGTTTTCAAGGTTCCTCCATGTTGTGGCATGTATCAGAATTTTATTCCTTTTTGTGACTGACTAATATTCCATACTGATTGTATCTACAATCAGCGCCCACGGAAGCAGCAGTCAGGAAATCAAAAAATGTATTGCGCTAGGCAAATCTGCTGTAAAAGACCTCTTTAAAGTGTTAAAAAGCAAAGATGTCACTTTGAGGACTAAGGTGCACCTGACCCAAGCCATGGTATTTTC
>NW_004443950.1:19870228-19918486 GCF_000243295.1 Trichechus manatus latirostris | reverse complement strand
AAGCTAGAAATAGAAATACCATATGATCCAGCAATCCCACTCCTAGGAATATATCCTAGAGAAATAAGAGCCATCACACGAATAGACACATGCATACCCATGTTTATTGCCGCATTGTTCGCAGTAGCAAAAAGATGGAAACAACCTAAATGCCCATCAACAGATGAATGGATAAACAGACCATGGTACATACACATTGCATACAAGTACTGTTTGAGTCCCTGTTTCCAATTCTTTTGGGTATATACGTAAGAGTGAATTGCCTGGATCATGTGATAATTCAACTTTTTGAGGAACCACCAAACCATTTTCCACAGCAGAGGTACCATTTTGTGTTCCCAACAGCAGTACACAAGGGTTCTATTTCTCCACCTCTTTGCCAACACTTGTTTTTTGTTTTTTTTAAAATTATATCCATCCTAATGGGTTTGAAGTGGGATCTATCTCATTGTGATTTTGATTTGCATTTCTCTAGTGGTTAATGATGGTTGAGCATCTTTTCAGGTGCTTGTGGGACATTTGTATATCTTCTTTGGAGATAATGTCTGTTCAAGTCCTATGCCCATTTTTTAATCTTTGCCTTTTTATTTCAGAGTTGTAGAAATTCCTTATATATTCTTCATATTAAAACCTTACAGTATGTGATTTGCAAACATTTTCTCCTGTTTTGTGGGTTGTCTTTTCACTGTTTTGATAATGTTCTTTGATGCAGGTAAGTTTTTAATTTTGATGAAGTCCAGTTTATCTATTTTTCTTTTATTTCCTGTGCTTTTGGTCCCATACTCAAGAGATCATTGCCTTTTCCAAGGTGATGCAGATTTTCACCTGTTTTCTTCTCAGAGTTTTATAGTTTTATCTCTAGAGTTTTGGTCTTTGATCCATTTGGGTTAATTTTTGTATATAGCGTCAGGTAAGGGTCCCACTTCAGTCTTTTGCATGTGGACATCCAGTTTCCCCAGCACCATTCGTTGAGAAGACTGTCCTTTCTCCGTTGAGTGGCACCCTTGTCAAAAATCAACACATGAGAGTTTACCTCTGGGCTCTCAATTCTATTCTATTGGTCTATATGTCTTTCCTTATGCCAGTACCACACTGTTTAGGTTACTATAGCTGGATAGTAAGTTTGTTTTTTACTTTATTTTGTTGTTGTTGAGAATATATACAGCAAAACATAACCAATTAAACAGTTTCTACACGTACAATTAATTTAATGACATTAATTACATTCTTCAAGTTGTGTAGCCATCTCACCCTCCTTTTCTGAATTGTTCCTCCTCTATTAACATAAACTCACTGCTCCCTAAATTTACTGTTTACTCTTCCAAGTTACTATTGTCAGTTTGATTCCATATGGATAGTTCTTAAAAAGAGCACAGTGCTCAAGGCAGACATTTGTTAGTAATTAAGCTATACTGTTGTTTGGTTTAAAGAAGACTATAGAGGATGTTTTTGGTTTAAGGTTTAAAGATTATCTCAGAGCTGTAGTTTTGGGAGTGGAGCCCTGGTGGCACACAGTGGTTAAAGCATTTGTCTGCTGACCAAAAGGTCAGCAGCTCAAATCCACCAGCTGCTCCTTTGAAACCCTATGGGGCAGTTCTACTCTGTCCTATAGGGTCGCTGTGAGTCGGAATCAACTTGACGGTAACAGTAACGGGTAATAGTTTTGGGGGTTCATCCAGCCTCAGTGGCTTCAGAAAGTCTAGATTCCATGAGAATTTGAAATTTTTTTTTCTGCGTTTTCCCCCTTTTGATCAGCATTGTTCTGTAGAAACATTTCAGTAATGGTAGCAGGGTACCATCCAGTTATTCTGGTCTCATGGCAAAGGAGTCAGTTATTCATGGAGGCTATTAGCTACACATTTCCTCCTCTCATTCCCGACTCTCACTTTTCTTCTGTTGCTCCAGGTGAATAGATACCCATTGTATCTCCGATGGCCACTTGCAAGCTTTTTGAAGTTGGGAAGTATGAGTCTTCCATCTTTGTTCTTTTTTGTAAAAATTGTTTTGGCTATTTGAATTCCTTGAGATTTATATGAATTTTAGGATGGATTTTTCTGTTTCTGCAGAGAATGCTTTTGAGGTTTTGATAAGAATTGCGTTGAATCTGTAGATCACTTTAGGTAGTGTTGTCTTCTTAACAATAGTAAGTCTTCCAATTCATGAACCTGGGATTTTAAAATTTATGTTTTTTAAAATTTCTCTCAGCAGTGTTTTGTAGATTTTAGTGTACAGGTATTTTGCCTGCTAGGTTAAATTTATTCCTAAGTGTTTTATTTTTTTGATGCTATTGTAAATGAAATTTTAAAAAAATTTGCTACTCTGTTGCAGTAAAAATACAGCTGATCTTCATGTACTGATTTTAAATACTGAAACTTTGCTGAATTCATTTATTAGCTCTAACAGTTTTTTGTGAATTCGTCACAATTTTTTAAATATATGATTATGTCATTTGCCAACAGAGATAATTTTACTTCTTCCTTTCCAATTTAAATACTTTTTTTTTTTTCCTTTTTGCCTAATTTGCTCTGGCTAGACCTTCTAGTACTCTGTTTAAAGAAACAGTGAAAGTGGGCATCCTCCTATCATTTCTTAAGGGAAAAGTTTTCCGTTTTTCATCATTGAGAAGAATGTTAGCTGTGAGGTTTTCATATACAGCCTTAATCATGTGAAGGAAATTCCCTTCCATCTCTAGTTTATTGAGTGGTTTTATCATGAAAGGGTGTTGAATTTTGTGAAATGCTTTTTCTGCATCAATTGAAGTGATCTTTGACTTTTTTCTTTCATCCCATTCATGTGATTGATTTTCATAGGTTGAACCATCTTTATATTCCCAGAATAAATCCCAGTTGGTTGTGGTATATAATTCTTTTAATATACTGCTGAATTTGATTTTATAGAGAATATTTTTGAGAATTTTTGGATTTATGTTCATAAAGGGTATTAGTCAAAAAAGATATTAGTTCTTTTTTGTGGTGTCTTTTTCTGGCTTTGGTATTAGGATAATGCCGGCCTCAGAATGAGTTATGAAATGCTCCCCACTCTTCAATTTTTTGTAAGCGTTCGAGAAGGATTGGAAGTAATTCTTTAAATATTTGGTAGAATTCAACAGTGAAGCCATCTGATCCTTAGCCTTTCTTTGTTGGGAGTTTTTTGATGAGTGATTCAATCACCTTACTAAGGCATAGGTCTGTTCAGATTTTTATTTCATCTTGAGTCAGTTTTGGTAGATTGTGTACTTTTAGGAATTTGTGCATTTCATCTAGGTTGTCCCATTTCTTTGTGTACAGTGTTGATAGTATTATAATCTTTTTTATTTCTGTAAAATCAGTAGTAATGTCCCCGCTTTTATTCTGATTTTGGTAATTTGATTCTTTTCTCTTTTTTCTTAGTCAATCTAGATAAAGATTTATCAGTTTCATAGATCTTTTCCTAGAACCAGTTGCTAGTTTTGTTGATTTTCTCTAATGTTTTTTCTATTCAACATTTCATATTTCCATTCTAATATTGATTATTTTTTTCCTCCTTCTGGCTTTGGGTTTAGTTTGCTCACATTTTTCTTGTTCTTTAATGTGTACAGTTAGGTTTTTAATTTGAGATCTTTCTTTTAAATGTATGCATGTATAGCTATAAATTTCCCTCTTAGTACTGCTTTTGCTGCATCCTTCAAGTTTTGTTACGCAGTGTTTTCATTTTCATTCATCTCAAGATATTTTCTAATTTCCCTTGTGATTTCTTATTTGACCCATTGGCTGTTTGGGAGTGTGTTGTTTAATTTCCGCAAGTTATTGGTTTCTAGTTTTATTCTATTGTGGTCAGGAAAGATACTTCGTATTTATTAAGACTTCTTTGGTGGCCTAACATATTCTGGATAATGTCTCATGTACACTTGAGAAGAATGTGTATTTTGCTGCTGTTGGGTGGAGTATTCTGTATATATCTGTTAGGTATAATTGATTTATACTGTTCGTCAGGTCTTCTGTTTCCTTATTGATCTTCTTTCTGGTTTTTCTATCCATTATCGAAAGTGTGATATTGAAGTCTACAACTATTACTGTAGAACTGTCTATTTCTCGCTTCAGTTCTGCCAATTTCTGCTTCATGTATTTCGGGACTCTGTTGTTAGATGCTTCTATGTTTATAATTGTTAAATTTTCTTGTTGTATTGAATCTTTTATCAATATATGTCTTTCTTTGTCTCTTAAAACTTTTTTAAATATAAAACCTGTATTGTTAGATAATAATATAGCTACCCCAGCTCGCTTTTGGTTACTATGTGCATGAGATATCATCTTAGGCTAGGTTCTCTAGCGAAGCAAAACTAGTGAAGCGCGCACACACACGCACACAGAGAGGGAGGGAGATTTAGGTCGTGGAAGTGGCTCACGGTTGTGGAGGCTGGCAAGTCCTAAAGTCCATGGATCAGGCTTTGACTGGAGGGTTTTCCTGACTCGTGTGATTGCAGGGACTAACATATCCAGAATTGGCAGGTCAGATGACAGGCTGTTAGCTCACAGAGCTGCAGAGCTGACACATCCCAAAGTCTGCAGATCAGACTACAGTCTGCTGGCTCAGGTCCCATGAAAGGAGGTCAGATGATGACAAACTGGAAACAGGATCCAGAGCACGCAAGTGAGCTTTGCCAGAACGTCCATATATATATTGGGTGCAGGCCACACCTTCAGTGAAACTCCCCTTACAACTTATTGGCTGATCATATCAGATGACATCCCGGAGGTGATTATATCACAAAATGGAGGATAATTACATCAGTTCACAAAAACGGAGGATAATTACATAATACCGAGAGTCGTGGCCTAGCCAAGTTGACACATAACATTAACCATCACAGATACCCTTTTTCCATCCTTTTACTTTCAGCCTTTTTGTGTCCTTATATCTAAAGTGAGTCTTTAGTAGACGGCATATAGACAGATCCTGTTTTTTCAATCAAATCTGCTAGTTTCTACCTTCAAATGTTTTATTGTTGTTAGTTGCTATCAAGTTGACTCCCCCACTCATGGTGAACGTATGTCTAGCAGAACGAAATGTTGCCTGATCCTGCACTGTCTTCATGATTTTTGGTATGTTTGAGTCAGTTGTTGCAGTTATTGTGTCAGTTCATCTCATGGAGGTTTTCCCTCATTTTTGCTGGCCCTCACTTTACCAAACATGATGTCCTTCTCCAGCGATTGGCCGCTCCTGATGGTGTGTCTAAAATAAGCGAATTGAAGTCTTGAAAAATATTCTGTGATCCATAGAGTTTTACTTGGCTAACTTTTGGAAGTAGATTGGCAGACCTTTCTTCCTGTTCTGTCTTTGGAAGCTCAGCTGAACCCTGTCCACTGTGGGTGACCCCGCTGACATTTGAAATACTTGTATCATAACTTCTAGCATAATAGCAACATGCAGGCCACCACATTATGACAAAGTGATAGACAGGTGGTGTTCCCTTTTATTAAGAGAGTTTACATTTTATGTAATTACTATAAAGAAGGATTTATATTTTCCATTAGCCATTTGTTTTTTGTATGTCTTACATGATTTTTATTCTTCAAGTCTTTTATTATTGACTTTTTTTGATTTAAGTTTTTTTAGTGTACCATTTTGATTCCCTTGCTTTCTGTATATTTTTAAATTATTTTCTTAGTAGTTACCTTGGAGACTACAGTAAACATCTTAAATTTCTAACAATCTAGTTGGAATAATAATTTAGCTTTAATAGTATACAAGCTCTCTGCTTCATCCCTTCCCATTTGTATTGTTACTGTCACAGATTGTATCATTATTTATGCAGGTTAATATACATTTATAATTATTTTACATACTTGGCTTTTATATAAGAAAAATAGAGACATAAACCAAACCAGAAGTATAATAGTACCAGCCTTTATATTTATCTATGTAGTTATTTTTACCAGTGTTCTTTATTTTTTCTTATGGCTTCAAGTTACTCTCTAGTATTCTTTCATTTCAACCTGAAGCACTCCTTTTAGCATATCACATAAGGCAGGACTCCTGGTTATATATTCCCTGAACTTTTGTTTATTTGGAAACATCTTAATTTTTCCACCATTCTTGAAGGATAGTTTTGTCAGATATAGAATTTTTTCAGGACTTTAAATATATTATCCCAGTGCCTTTTGGCCTACATGGTTTCTTTTTTTTTTCTTTTTTATTGTGCTTTAAGTCAAAGTATACAATTCAAGTTAGTCTCTCATACAAAAATATACACGCACTATTATGTGACCCCAGTTGCTCTCCCCACGCTGTGACAGCACGCTCCTTACCATGTGGATTTCCCGTGTCCACTCAATCAGCTCCTGTCCCTTTTCTGCCTTCTCATCTCGCCTCCAGACAGGAGCTGCCCATTTAGTCTCACTACATGGTTTCTGAGGAACGATTAGCAGTTAATTCTATTGAGAATCCTTTCTGTATGACAGGTTGCTTCTCTCTTACTGATTTCAAAAATTATTCCTTTGTTTTGGATTTCAACAATTTGACTTTTCCTGCTGGGAGTTAGTTGAGCTTTTTGCATGTATGTATTTATATCTTTTATCAAATTTGGGGAGTTTTAAGTTATTTTTTCAAATATATTTTCTGCCCCTTTCTCTCTCTCCTCTCTTTCTGGGACTCCTATGATGTGTATGTAGATACACTTGATGATGTCTTACAGGTCCCTCAGGCTCTGTTCATTTTTCTTCATTTTTTGCCTGTTCAGATCTGCTGTTGAGCCCGTCTAGTGAGTTTTTCATCTTAATCATTGTACTTTTCAGTTCTAGAATTTCTGTTTGGTTCCTTTTCATAATCTCTAACTCTTTTTTTATATTCTCGTTTTATTCATAATCATTTTTTTGATTTCCATACTTCATTGTCCATGGTTTGCTTTAGCTCATTGAACACATTTAAGGCAGTTCATTTAACTTTTCTGACTGATGAGTCCAGTATTTGGCTTTCTTGGGGATGATTTCTGTCAATTTTTCTTTTCCTGTGAATGGGCCATAATTTCCTGTTTCTTTGTATGTTTTGTAACTTTTTCTTGTAAACTGGACAGTCTGAGTATCATATTGTGGTAACTTTGGAAATATAATACTTCCATTCTATAGGGATTGTTGATTTTTGCTCCATTTTTGACTTTTCCAAATTATTTTGCAAAGGGTATTTTCCTTGTGTGTGGTCACTGAAGTTTCTGTTCCGTTATCTCTGCAGTTAGCATCCTAACAAAGATTTCCTTAAATGCCTGACTCCCAAAAGAGGGAAAAATACTGTCTCTTTAAACCTCCTTGGCAGATGCTTTTGGGAAGCTATTTCAGCTCATGGATTTGGAATGATAGCCAGCCTCTGTGCTGACCCCTCAGTAATCAAAAGCAGCAGTCAAAATGCTCACCCCCCATTTTTGTAAGACAAGGTCCTTATTGCCCAGCCTGGCAGCAGCAAATCATACCACAAACATGGGCTGCTGGGCTGCCATCTCCACGGCTGCATGCTCTAGGGCTGGGGAGTAGAGGATGGTAGTCCTACATGAAACATGAAAATTCATCAGATGTTAAAAAAATTTACCAGCCTCTTTGTCAGGCTCTACCCTGGATGCTGCAGATGTTTAGCTAGACTCCAGAGTTCCAAAACAGTTACTTTGTACTGCTCAGTAGTACATGGAGGGATCAATTCCTAGAGCTTCCTATTTAGTTATTTTCTGTGATGTCACCTAATTGGTTCTTTTTTATGTCTCCTTATTTTTTCATATGCATCTGTTTTGTTAGAAGAATACTATTCGTTTTTAAATCTCTGTATATTTTTATTAGATTTATTTTAGAGTCCTCTTCAGACTGCAGTTATTATCTCCATTTCCTCAGGTGTGAATCTCATCCTTTCCCTTGCCTGTTACTATTTTTACCAGTTATGATGGCATTGAATTTTTTTGTAGACTTCATGATTTTTGCTTGAGAGCTTGTCTAGTATGGACATTTTCTCTTGATGTATTTCCACTACTACTAGCGATCATGGCTCCAGATCAGATTTTCTATTTTAGGCTGAATGCTCACACCCTGAAGAGATAATGTAATTCCAGACCTCAGAATCATATAATATGCAGACCTGGGCTCCAAATTGCTTTTAAGAAGAATTAAACCAGTTTACAATATCACCTTGCACTTACAGTGTTAGCTGTGGTTATTTCAATAATTTATATTATTTAATAGGTAAAAAGTGTGCATTATCATTTCAATGTGTATTTGTTTTATTAGGGGCCCTGGTGGCGCAGTGGTTAAGAGACCAGGCTGCTAACCAAAAGGTCAGCAGTTAAATCCACCAGCCACTCCTTGGAAACCCTAGGGGCAGTTCTACTCTGTCCTGTAGGATCACTAGGTGTTGGGATCGACTTGACAGCAATGGATTTTTGGGTTTTTTTCTCTTATAAACAGTTAAGAGTGAGAAGTTTTGTAGAAGTGCCTCAGTAGTTCACTTATATATGATTGCTAGTTGAATTTCTTTTGTTTTTCTTTGAAGTCACACCTCAAGTTTTTACCCATGTAATTATCCAGCTTGATTATCCATATTATTTGCTAAATAACTTTTGCACTTTCCAGAAGTCAGGTTTAGAGGAGAAGGATATTTGAAAGAGTCTGCTATAAAATTTTGGTACCTCTTTTGAGTTATTCAGATTTAGCCTGTTTTCACATACTTTTTTTTTTTTTTAAATTGTGCTCAAAAGTTTATACATATATCGTGACATTGGTTGCAGTTCCCACAACGTGACAGCATGCTCCCTGTTTCCACCATGGGCTCCTTGTGTCCATTTGTCCAGTTCCTGTCTCCTGCCTGCCTTGTTGTCTTGCTTTTGGACAGGAGTTGCCCATTTGGTCTCGTCTATTTGATTGAATTAAGAAGGACATTCCTCACTTGTGTAGTTTTTTGTTTTATAACCAAAAAAAAAAAAAAACAAAAAACCAAACCCATTGCCATCAAGTCGATTCTGACTCATAGCGACCCTATAGAACAGAGTAGAACTGCCCCATAGAGTTTCCAAGGAGTGCCTGGTGGATTCGAACTGCCGACCTTTTGTTTAGCAGCCGTAGCTTTTAACCACTACGCCACCGGGGTCTGGTCTGTCTAATCTTTGTCTGAAAAGTGGGCTTCAGGAATGGTTTCAGTTCTGGGTTAGCAGAGTGTCTGGGAGCCATAGTCTTGGGGGTTCTTTCAGTCTCTGTCTGATCTTTTTTTGTGAATTTGAATTCTGTTCTGCATTTTTCTCCTGCTTTATCTGGGACTCTCTGTCGTGATTCCTGTCAGAATGGTTGTTGTTGGTAACCAGGGACCATCTGGTTCTTCTGGTCTCACGTGGTAGAGTCTCTAGTTCAGGTGGTCCTTTAGTCCTTTTGGCTAATACTTGCTTTGTGTCTTTGGTTTTCTTCATTATCCTTTGCTCCAGGTGGGATAGGACCAATAGGTGTATCTTAGATGGCCACTTGCAAGCTTTTAAGACCCCAGACACTACTCACCAAAGTGGGGTGTAGAACATTTTCTTTATGAACTGTATTATACTAGTTGACCTAGGTATCCCTCCGAGACTATGGTCCCCAGGCCCCAGCCCCAGCTGCTGGGTCCCTCAAAGTGTTGGATGTGTCTAGGAAACTTCTGTGCTTTTACTTTGGTCCAGTTGTGCTGACTTCCCTTTATATTGTGTGTTGTCTTTCCTTTTACCGAAGTTGACCCTTGTCTGCTACCTAGTTAGCGATTTCCCCTCCCTTCCCCTCCCTACCCTCGTAACCATCAAAGAATGCTTTTTTCTGTGTGTAAACCTTTTCTTGTGTTTCACATACTTTATCTACTATGTGACTGGAAGTGAGATTCATGATTGTGATCCTGAGTCATAGCTGGACTGAGTTTGGTATTCCAGTTACTATTGCTGCGCAGCCAGCCTCCCCAAACTTAGTGGTTTAAAACCGCAACCATTTTTTAATGCTCATGGATTTTCTCATCAGAAATTCAGAGTGAGCACAGCGGGAAGGGTTTGTCTCTGTTCCACGATGTCTGGGGCCTGAGCTGGGAACACTGGAAGACTGGTGGTAACTTGACACTTGTATTCATCTGAAGACTCATTCAGTCACATGCCTGGCTGTTGATGCTGGCACCTCGGGTGGGGCTGTCATCTCCACTACCGTACCCATACATGGTTGTTCCATATTGTTTCTTGGGCTTTCTCTCAGTATGGTGGCTGGATTCCAAGAGAGCAAGTCACAAGTACATGACATTTTGGCGATCTAGCGTTCAAAGTCACATAGCATCACTTCTGCTGTTTTTCATAAGCCCACCCAAGTTCATGAGAAAGGAATAGATCCTGTCTCTCAAAGGGAGGGGTGTCATAGTCACATTGTAAGGAGAGCATGTGTGTAGAAGATATTGTGACCATTTTTGGAAAATACAGTCTGCCATAGTTTGGAAACTAAATTATGTTCGATTCTTAGTAAGCGAGTAAAGGAAAATTTACAACGTTTTTTGACAGTAAAGGTTGAGATGAGATTTATTTTTTATTTTATTTAATCCCCTCTAGTAAGGTTTGAGGAGTCCTGGGGGCTCAATTGTTGTGCACTTGGCTACTAACTAAAAGGTCAGTGGTTCGAATCTACCAGTGGTTCTGTGGAAGAAAAGATCTGGTGATCTGCTCCTGTAAAAACTGCCCATTGCCATCGAGTCAATTCTGACTCATAAAGACCCTACAGTACAAAGTAGAACTTCCCTATAAGGTTTCTAAGGCTGTAAATCTTTATGAAAGCAGACCGCCCGTCTTTCTCCCTTGGAGTGGCTGATGGGTTCAAACTGCCGACCTTTCGTTTGGCAGCTGAGCACTTTAACCACTGCCCCATCAGGGCTCCCTTCTGTAAAGATTACAGCCTAGGAAACCCCATGGGGCAGTTCTGCTCTGTCCTGTAGGGTCACGATAGTGTTGCAATGAGTTGAAATTGACTCATCGGCGCGATAACAACCACAACAGTAGTTAGGTTTAATGTAAAATCATGTTCCCTGATAATTTCACGTATTGAGATTTTATCATGGTACTTGCTCTTATTATAGTCCTGTTCTGTCCTATGTTCTATTTATTAATAGCACTCTTTTCAAGGTAGCTTTTATATCACTGTTTTTAATTTGCAGATAAAGCTGTAAAATGTAATACGGAACCAATGAAAGATTCACCTAAAAAGAAAGCTGAAAAGAAGCAGCAGTGCGTCCCTTTAAAAGGTGTAAACGAGGTTGTATTTTTAAATTGTTTATTAAATATATAATTCTTAAATGTTAATTTTAGAATATCTCCCTTAAAATCTACTAGGAACCAAAAAATATGTCTTCTTTTCAAAAATCCTTAACTATGCCAGTTACATTCATGAAAAAATATAATTGAATGTTTACTCTATTGTAAGAAAACAGGGTAACTCCAGCTTCCCTTTAGTCAAGCCCTTGTTCTTGGCCTAGTAAAACCTCTCCACAAAATCAGGTGTGTCTTTCATTTTAACAAGAGGGTAAAAATCTGAGATTCTGGGAAACTCTTTTAGTTAGATTCAAGTGTAACCTGTCCCTCAAGTCCTTCTGACAAGACAGGTGAAAGTAATGGCAGGCGATTTTAAATACCGCTTATCTGAAATGCTGGCTGCTTGCTGTTTGGACGCTTGAGTCTAGTGGTTAAAGCAGTGGTGTTATCACCCCGCTTTTCAGTTCTTTGCTTCTCCATATCTCTGTGAGTGTAAAGATGGTCTGTGGTGGCTGCTTATGAAAATAATTCCTGTGGAATTTTGGCTCTTCAAGAATGCCCATCTTGCTAGCATAGATACTCTTTCTGAAAAATATTTTTTTACAGTATGTTGAATCATCTGCATACTGGCCAACAAGAAGAGGCATAACCATTTATGCTGATCCAGATATTCCAGCAGCAAGGTATGATTTGAAAATTCAGCGATAATTGTGGACTAGAGACTTAAGTGTAATATTTTCTCGTACAGTGTTCTGTAAGATTGATGACAGAAAAATAATTCTGTTTCAAAAAAGGAGAAAAGGGTGGCCCAGGAAATTTTGATTTAACACATAGTAATTTAAAAGAAAATGCTTGGCAACTGGTTAGCAGCACAGTTGACCGAGAACTGGGAGTGGCTCTAGAGTCTGCTTGTCGGACGGGAGTCCCCTTGTTTCCTTGTTGCTGTAAGGCAGATCCCAGGAAGGTTGGCATGGAATTGTCTCGATGTAAAGGGTGGGTAAATGTGGGCCAGACGGCAACAAGCTGATTGGTTACAAGTTGGTAGAAAGCAAAGAATAGTTTGTTATCTTCCTGAAGGTGAATTTCAAAGGTTTGCCTACAACCCCGTCCTCATCAAGATACACATCAGTGACGTTAATGAAATCACAGACATGATATATCACTTCATGTGTAGTATAAGAACTTAAAATATACCTCCGTTTCTCTCCCTCCCTCCCCCCGCCTTTAGATTATTGTTACACATTTTACTTATACATATGTCAGATTCTAGAATACGTTGTCGCCGCTTTTGTTTAAACGGTTCTCTTTTAGAGATGTTAAATAATAAGAAAAACATCTTACGTATTTAACCGCGTAGTTAGCATCCAGTATGCTTCACTTTTTTTGTATAGATCTGTATTGCCATTTGATATCATTTCCTCCTGCCTGTAAGGACTCGTCTGTAATATTTCTTGTATTGCAGGTCTGCTGGTGATGAATTCTTTCAGCTTGTACGTCTGAAGAATTATTTACTTTACTTTCATCCTTCAAAAAATATTTTTGCTGGTTATAGAATTCTAGGTTGACAGTTCTTTTCTCCTGTGTTTTAAAGATGTTGCTCCATTATCTTCCTGCTTGCGTTTTTCTGATACAAAATCTGTTGTCACCTTTTTCTTTCTCTTTGCAACATGTCTTTTTCCTCTGACTGATTTTAATACGTTCTCTTAAAAGCAGTTAAATTATTATATGGCTTGATTTTGAGCAGTTTAGTTATTATATGCCTTGGTTCCCTCATGTTTCTTGTGCTTCAGTTCCGTTGAGGCTCTACGTTTGTAGGTTTCTCTTTGTTTTTTGTTTTCCTCTTTGGGATGTTTTTTCAACCATTTCTACAAATACTTTTTCTATACCGTCTCCTTCTCTGCTTCTGAGACTGATGCCACAGCAAATGTCAGATCTTTTGATACTGTCCAAAAGGTCTCTGAAGTGATTTTTTTTTACTTTTTCCGTCCTTTTTCTTACTATTCTTCAGATCGAATAATCTTGCCGTCTGTCTTTATGCTCATTGACTCTTCTGTCATCTTCAGTCTGACACTGAGCTTGTCCAGGAATTTTTTTTTTTTTTAATTTCAGCCATTGTATTCTTTTCAATTTTAAAATTTTTCATTTGATTCTTTGTTTTATAGTTTGTATAGCTATAGAGTCACTGTGAGTCGGAACTGACTTGCCGGCACCTAACAACAACATAGCTGTGATGCTGAACAGATTATCGCAGATCTTCCAGACTAAGACAGACTAGGAAGGAAAACCTGCGGATCCTACTTCCAGAAATCAGCCAGTGAAGGAAAACTGTGCGGATCACGACGGTCCTATCCCGTTGTGTATGGGGTTGCTATGAGTTGGGGGCCCATTCAGCAGCACCTAACAACAGCATCTTTTCCCATTCAAGAGTGTTCACCTTTCCTTTATCTTATGAAACACGGTTATAATAGCTGCTTTTGGTTTGATTTTGATAATTCCTACTTCTGAGTCATCTTGGGTTTGACACTTGTTGATTGTCTTTTCTTTTGACAGTTGATCTGATTTTCCTGGTTCTTCACACATGAAGTAATTTTGGGTTGTATCCTGGATATTTCTGTTGAAATCCTCTGGAGAATGTTGATGTTGTTTGTGTGTGTTGCTTCAGTATGCTGTCACAGGTCAGTTAGGATCATGCCTCAGGATCTGTCTCACCCTCTGAGGATGGTGGTTGCAGTGTTAATTCAGTTTTCAGGCCTTTGCTGCTGCTTTGGGTCTGTTCTGCCTATGCTCCAATTGGGGTGATCCTGAAATTCGTGTTGGTTCATAAACAGAAATAGGAGGCCCCCCTTTCCAGCATTCTTTGTTTTCAGGATTTTCTTCCCATTCACCAGTTTTAGGTGCCCCTTCTCCCTGTTCCTCTGGCCGGAAAGATGGGTTTTTCTCTTGGTGCTGTGCCCAAGTGATTGGGGCCACTTTTGGAGCAAAGCTGCAAGAGGAATAAGAGAAAGAAATATGAAGGCTCTCCCCTGACCCCTGCAGTCTTTGGACCACGGGTCCTCATTTCCACACTTTTCTGTCTAGAGATACAGGTGTTCTCTTGGGTTTAGGGGACCATACTGCTGTTTACATTGCAGCAGGCGAGCTGGCCTTGGAGCAGGGCTGGGAGAGAAAAAGAACAGTGGGGATTCTCCACACTCTCTGTTTTAAACGGTCCCTTTTCCTGGTTTCTAATGAGAGAGAGAATTTATTCCATATATATATGTATATTTTATGTCTGTCTCTGTCAGGAGGAGCCTTGGTGGTACAATGGTTAAAGCACTTGGCTGTTAACCTAAAGGTCAGCCGTTGGAACCCACCAGTGGCTCTGCAGGAGAAAGGACCTGACAGTCTGCTCCCATAAAGCCTAGGAAACCCTATGAGACAATTCTGCTCTGTCCTGTAGGGTCACTGTGAGTCAGAATTAACTTGACAGCACACAACAGCAACACTGCCTGTTAGGGTGGCAGTTTGAACCCACCCAGCGACTCCACAGAGGAAAGGCCTGGTGATCTGCTTCCATAAAAATTATAGCTCAGAAAACCGCATGGGGCAGCTCTATTCTGTCAGATGGGGTCGCTCTGAGTCGGAATTGACTCAGTGGTACCTACAGCAACACACCTGTCAACTCAGCTCCACGTCCCAGGTCAGCGCTAGGAGACGGGGAGGACACTGTAAATGCTCCATGCTTCTGGTTGGTTTTCGAGTTTTGGCTTTTTCCTCGTCATTCTGTGCTGTATGCAAAGTTTTTCGTTATGATCGGCGGGAGAGAGAAGGAGGTTGTAGTGGGCTCACTCCATCCTGTTCAGCACTGGTGGTGTCAGAAATTATTTTCCTACTTAAAGGGCCAGTAAAGGTATTTTCAGGATTGGGGTAAATGGGTTCACAGATTTTAATCAACGCCTTTTGATTTCTAGTGTTTTATGTCAGAAGCCAAAAGAGAAACCACTGAGATTGGCTGAGAAGAAAGAATATGATGAGAAGAATGGCTGTCTCAAGTAAGGATGGTTTTCTTGGCCTGAATGTTTTATTGAAGTAATGGTAGCAGAGTTATAAGCAGGAGGAATTTGCATATGATTTCAATTTTAATTTCCAACTTGGGTTCCCATAAAAAATTATAATACAGTTAAGTCTCCTGTAACCTTTCTGTTTGACGCTTTGTTCTCATGTAAGTAGCCATTTTCTGTCTCCCCTGTCTCATTCTCTTGGGGAATTGAGAAATTTTATGAAACGAATTGTCTGTCTAGAGCTGATCTTTCAGGCTGTTCACTTTGTATGAGTTGGTGTTCACTTTCTCCGCCATTTTCTGGTGTTAAATAGGCCTGCCCCCTGCTGGTGAAAGTATTTAATTCTTCACAGTGTGGAGCTTT
Source organism: Trichechus manatus latirostris (assembly GCF_000243295.1). Lineage (NCBI taxonomy): Eukaryota > Metazoa > Chordata > Mammalia > Sirenia > Trichechidae > Trichechus > Trichechus manatus. The sequence continues at coordinate 19,902,844 of NW_004443950.1, read as the reverse complement.
GGGATTTTTTTTTTTTTTTCTATCCTGTCAGATTCACAGAATATTCACTTGTAAGTTGCCAGCAGCAGAGTAATTATTTTATACTTATTTAAGCCACAAAACATTTCTATGCCAATTTTTGTGATTTTCGACCATACCAGCCTAAAAACCCTCTTGTTCTCCAGCTAACTGCGGCTGCTCTCAGGCCACCGGGTGACAGAGTTTCAGGCATTTCAGAGGTGGGTGGGTTGTGATGAATCCACCAGTTGACCTAGGATGACTGGGGGAGGGTGTGGACTGAAGCAACTGGGGCTACCCAGCTTTCCTAGCCAGCACGTGCCCTGCGGTATTCCGAGGCCAGGGCCTCTGAAGACTGCCGTGGAGCCCACAGATTTGGGGGTGGCTGTGAATGCACCTGATTTGACACCCCTCCTCCCAGAGCACCCCTTCACCCCCGTAACTGAAGGTTTTTCTTGTTACAAGTGGCTGTTTTCCTTGGGACCAAAAGGCCTTGCATTAGTCATGCAGCTCATTTCTTACTTTTATTACTTCAAATTATAACCTGATAAATTAATCCTGAAGTATTATATTGCCTTTTATTTTTGTATGAGAAGAGTCTGTCTCCTGTCCTGCTAAATGCCCTTTAGTTAGAATGCCCACCGGTTAAACGACATCAGTTATTCTGTCTGCCTGCTCTGAGTCTCAGAGAACCTTGAAGTGGTTCAAGACTAAACAGCAAAGGTGGCAGAAGGTGGTTGGTTCCTTAGGAACACGGTGATGACCGGGTGATCGTGCCATCTTTCTCCTTGACAAGAACAGCTGGTCCTGGGGTTGTGGGGCTGTGTCCGAGGCCTGTTGAGCCGTGTTTATGTCAGGTCCGGTCAGAATAGTGAAGGTAGCCTGGAAAAGAGACAGAGCCCAGCCTTTCCCAAGGACAGTCGGTCAGGGATTTGCAGGTGTCACATCCCCGTAAACTTAACATGGGATTATAATAGTGATACTGTGAAGAAAGAGGACACCATGACCTTGGCATGTTGCCAAAAATTCTGCCTGGCCTTAACGGTCACCTTAAGGGGGGTGTCCGTGTAGCCGCCTCTCTTTGAGGCCCATTGTTTCTCTGACACTGATGGCATTGCTCAGCCTGTCACTACCAGCAAGCCATTCTCTTCAGGATCTTTCTCGATGTCTCTCGCTTCAGACTTGTGTCCTTCACTATAGCTCATTCAGAAACCCCCAAATTTCAGTAAATCCAGAAAGAGGCCATCCCAGACTTGGTCCTCTTCCCCATTCTGGGATTACGTACTAGTTTCTCCCTTGTAATCCTGGATCCGGGGGTGGGGGTGAGGGTGGGGTAGAAGGTGTAAGGGCCCAAATCCAAAGGTTAAGGACCCACGTGGCAAATTTCTCTTTAGGGATTTTTGGATAGCCAAGAGAAGCTGGTCGCTATGAGTTGGAATTGACTGGACAGCAATGAGTTTGGTTTTGGTTCGGTAGCATAGATTGGGATTGAACCGTAACTTCTAACCTGTCATCAGTTGCCCTTGGGTATATGCTGGGAATGGTAGATAGCTCTTAACTCCGTTTGGTTGGTAGTGGCTGCCTGCAGCATAGTTTTGAAGAAGATTCTGAGACTGCAGCCAGAGGTACTGGGGAAAGTACTTATGATTTATGAAGGTCTTTGGTGTGATGTGTTGGCCCGCCTGCCACCTATTTGTCACCTCTGATATTTAATGTAAGCCTGGGGCTTTCTTTGCAGTTACCTGCCCTTCTGTCTTTTCTGTAATCTAATACTTACTATATTGTCTTAGTCATCTAGTGCTGCTACAACAGAAATACCACAAGTGGATGGTTTTAATGAAGAGAAGTTTATTTCCTCATAGTCAAAGTAGGCTAAAAGTCCAAATTCAGGGCGTCAGCTCCAGGGGAAGGCTTTCTCTCTCTCGGCCTTCTCATCAGTGTTCCCCCAGACTAGGAGCTTCTCGGCACAGGGACCCCGGTCCAAAGGACGCACACTGCTCCCAGCACTGCTTTCTTGATGGTATGAGGTCCCCCTGTCTCACTGCTCACTTCTGTCTTTTATATCTCGAGATTGCCTCAGGACACAATCCAGTCTTGTAGATCAGGTCCTGCCTTACTAACATAACTGCCACCCATCCTCCCTCATTAACATCATAGAGGCAGGTTTACAACATACAGGAAAATCACACAGTACCAGGAATCATGGCCCAGCCAAACTGATATACACATTTTTGGGGGGACATAGTTCAAACCGTGACATATATATTCTTTATTTTTCAGCTGTCTTCCTTAAACCCTTTTGGCATTTGCTTACTTTGTATTTTTGATCTGCCACTTTTAAGTGCGACTTACTTAAGATGGAAAATTTCTCTAAATGTATGTATTCTTTATAAAATTGTTTCCATATCAGACCACTTGAATGCCAGTGTTTATTTTTATTAAATAATATTTTATTATGTTTTCGGTGAAGGTTTACACAGCAGTTTAGGTTCCCATCACCAGTTTCTACATAAATTGTTCACAGACATTGGTTACATTCTCCACAATGCGTGAACATTCTCAGTATTTCCGTTCTGGTTATTTCATTTCCATTAATCTAGTTTCCCTGCCGTTTTACCTTGTCATCTTTGTTTTAAAGTGATTGTTGACCATTGGTCTCATATAGATGATTTTTTAAAGGAGCACAGTACTCATGGGTGATATTCTTTATTTTGTGAGCCAATCTGTTATTTAGCTAAAAAGTGACCTCGGGCCAGTTTTGGTTCAAGGTCTAAAGAGTTTCTCAGGACAGTAGTCTCGGGGGAGTCCTCCAGTTTCAACTGGTCCAGTAAGCCTTGCTTTGTTTTTTTTTTTTAGGAATTTGAGGTTCTGTTCCACATTTTTCTCCCACTCTATCAGGGTCCATCTATTGTGGCCCTGATCAGAATGGTCGGTAGTGGTAGCCAGGTGCCATCTCGGCTCTGGTGGTCTCACATTTAGGTCCTTGATAATATTTTGAGTCAATTTTCGTATATCCCTTTGGTGACCCATGGCCATACTGTATCCCAGCCACTTTTTATGCCTCTAGAGTTCTTCGGGAGTATACTTTTCTCGCTGAAAGTATTTGCCACCCTTCAGTGGGGACTTGCATAATGGCAGAAGGCAAAAGAAATGTTAGTTGAAGCAAAATACCTGGCGTATGAGGCTTGCAAGTAAGGTATTGCAGCCAGGAAGTGTGTAGTTGGGTAAAAATTTTGTCTCTTTCGGCTTTTGTACTCCTGGAGAGGCCTTGTAAGCATGTCTGTGGTTTCCTGTGTGATAATTCAGGAGCCCTGGTGGGCTTGGTTTTGAGTTTTTTGTGTCATATTTGAAGAACCAGAGGTTCCCCACATAACCTAATGGAAGGCGACCCGCCATATTTTCAGCCACCAAGCTTTATTGGGACACATGGTTGCCCATCAATCAGCAGGCTTGAGGATGCATAAACTTCAGTGGTAACCATGTAGTCCCAGATAATATTTCTCAAAATCCACGTTAACCAACCAAAAATTTAAACACACACCGTAACTCAGCTTATTTCCATTAATGAAAACACATGGTATAAAAAAAAAAATTCAAAGCAGAAAATAGGGTCACCAAAGGAATATGGTGTGAGATATGGATCCAATTTCATTCTTTTGCGTGTGGAAATCCATTTGTCTCAGCACCATTTATTAAAGTCCCCACTGAACGGACTTAGTACCCTTGTTGAAAATCTGTTGACCATAGATGTGTTGTTTTATTTCTAGACTCTCAGTTCTGTTCCATTGGTCTATATGTCTATCACTATACCAGTACCACAAATGGTTTGCACTTGACTACTTACTGAAAGGTTGGCAGTTTGAACTCACCCAGTGACACTGCGGAAGAAAGACCTGGCAGTCTACTTCCGTAAAGATTACAGCCAAGAAAACTCTATGGAGTTCCAGTCTAGTTTGTAACAGATGAGATCGCCATGCATCGAAATCGACTTGACAGCAACGGGTTTGTTTTGTTTTGTTTTACTAGTGCCGGACTGTTCTTATTTCTCTAGTTTTATAGTGTGCTTTGAGATCGAGAAGTGTGATTCTTCCTACTTTATCATGTCATCTGCAAAGGGGGATAGTTTTATTTCTTCCTTCCCGATTTGGATACCTTTTATTTCTTTCTCTTCCCTAATTGCCGTTTTTCATTTAAAATTTTTTTTTGTCTCTGTATGCTTGAGGTGTTCCTCAGATGTCTTGTGATCCTTGATGGTTATGCTGATATTTAAACATAGGCATCTGAGGAGCCGAGCAGGGTGTCTGAGCACATAGTGGCTTCTCGGCTGTGAGTCTGTGCAGTGAGCTGTCTTTTGGTGGGGCACCTCTGATGTCAGTCTGTGGAGTCTTTCCTCTGTGGCGGGGCGGATTTCCCAGGGAAGGCTCCTCCTGCCCTTTGCCCTAGGGATGAAGGCCTGCCTGCCAGTGTCCTGGGTGCTGAGTGGCAGAAGCTGATTAGGGTCTTATTATTTGGTAGTTGCTTGTTGGCTTACCCTCCCTCTTTTCAGACAGTGCCCCATCCTCAGTTATGCCTTGAGTGCCCAGGTCCTGAGTTTTTCTGTTTTATCCTCGCCAGAGAATCTCTGGAGGCATTCACCTGGCACTGAGAAGTGAGTTAGATGATCTCGGGATTTCTCCCTTTATTTTAGCCCACGCTGCACGCCCACAGTCAGAGGAGCCTGGTACCGCCAGTTCCCAAGCCTGTGAGGACTGTGCTGTGCAGACAGAGTTAGACCTCCCATTACTGGCTTCAGATTCAGCTTTCCTGGATCTTCAGGGTCAGCTACCACTTGTCCATCTGGTTTCTAGCTTCCAAAATTTTGTTCTGGAATATTGTCTCCTGCGGGGTTAACTTTATCCAAAGAATTTGGTCTTTGTCCTTTGCTCCCGAGACATAGCCTCGAAAACCTTGGATTTTCCCCCAAGACAATATGTAAGGGTTTATGACTCATGTTGGGCGGGAGCTGAGTATGCCAGAAGGACCCACCTTGTGCTGTCAGCCTGTGACATCAACCTAGTGACACCAGCCGACCTCAGGGGAGGGGCTAGAGTTTGCGTTACATAATGAGACCCTCAATAGAAACCCTAGACGCAGAAGCTCCATGGGCTTCCTGGTTGGTGATGGACATTGATACAGGTGGGAGGTTAGCATGCCCCTTTTTGGGATATGGAAGCTCCACTTTGGGAGCTTGCACAAGCCTTGCCCTGTGGGTCTCTTCATTTGTATCCTTTTTGCTATAATAAAACTGTGACCCCAAGGATAGCATTTTCTGTGAGTTCTTTGAGTCATTACAGCGAATTATTGAACCCGAGGGAGCATTGGGAGCCAGCAGGTCAGAAGTGAGGAGGGCTGGGAGCTTACAGCTGGCATCCTGAGGGGGTAGTGGGAAAGCCCAGATTTGTGGTCAGCAGGTCCTAGGTGATGGTGTCCTGGGGACTCCAAGCTTGCAGCTGGTGTCTGAGGTCTTGGGTGGACTTGGCGTCTGGAGGACTGTGCCCTTTAACTTAGGAGGTCTGACCCAGCTCTAGGTGGCGTTTGCAGTTGGTGTGAGATGTGGAATTATAAATAGATTTCATTGATTTCACCTGCATATTCGACATCAGATACGTGGGGTTTGATTTTTCCAGCGTCGCCTCTCTAGTTTTCTCCTTTATTGTGGCTTTTTTTTTTTTTTTTTTTAAATAACAGCTTTACTGAGATAGAATTCACATACCATAAAATTTACCCTTTTAGAGTGTACAGGTCAGTGCTTTTTACTGTATTCACAGAGTTGTTTTACCATCACCGCTGTTTAATTTCAGAACATTTCTCGTCACCTCAAAAAGAAACCCATACCCATTAGCAGTCACTCCATTCTCTCCTCTCCCCAACCCCCGGCAGCCACTGGTCTGCTTTCTGTCTTGATGGATTAGCCTATTCTAGACATTTCATGTAAATGGAATCACACAGTATATGGTCTGTGCCCCTGCCTTCTTTCACGTAATGTAATGTTTTCAGGTTCGTCTGTGTTGTAGCATAACTGAGAACTTCATTCTTTTTTATGACTTAGTAATATGGCACTGTATGGGTGTACAACATTTTGTTTATCTGTTCATCTGTTGGCGGGCATTTGGGCCTTGTGCCTTTTGCATTAAAAAATCCATTTGTAGGACTGGGGTTTAGGGAAAGAGTGTAATTTGATGTATATGTTTCATCTGCCATCTTTATCCTGAAGCCCCCTGCACCCCTGTGGTTTATGAGTTTGCTGCTGCTGTCACTAGTCCTTGCCCATTTGGGGTTGGACTAGGTCTAGAGGAAAGCACTTCCAAATGTCTTTTTCTCTCAGTTAGCAGAGATCTAGATAGTGAACAAGCCCTATCTGATCTTTCACTTTCCCGTCTGTGAAATGAAGATAATGGAGTAGACCGGGGGTTCCTAATCCTGGCTGGGCCCCTTTTCCAAAGAGATACTACATAAGGACCTGGGTGGGGGGCTGGTGCAGTACAGACGCAAGCCTGGGGCCCAGGGCTGGGGCGCATGGAACTGGCATGACCACCATGACCCTTTTATCTTACTAAACAAAACAAGTGGCAGCTGTACAGCTCTGCCTTGGGATGTGGTGTCCATTTTATCACTCTCAGGGAAGAATTAAAACAATAATAGAATTCAAGAAACAAACACTTTTTTTTTTCAAGTTCTTTTAACTATTTTACAGATTACTGCAGTTTTTAAATCCTGATCCTTTGAGAGCTGATGGAATCTCTGATCTACAGCAGGTATTATAGGCCCTCAGGAAAAGAAGGAAGGGAGGAAGGGAACTGTTTAAATCCCTCTGTCTTCTCCCTCCAGACTTGAAAAACTGCTAAGATGGGGGGACTCCCCCTTAAGATGTTCTTTTAGAAATTATCTGGTGAATTCTTGCTTAAGAGAAATTGCTCCTTAGTTCTTTTGGGTCACAGATGATCTTCCTTTCATTTTTGGTATGTTGGTGGTTTTGATAAGCTGTATATACCTAGGTTCTTAACATTGACATGAGACTGTTGTATTTTATTCATTTCTGTGATGTCCTTGATATTCTGCGCTGATATCTCAGGTAGATAATAGTTGTCTAATGTATCTATATGCTTAGTTGCAGAAGTTGAAGTTGGGTTTGCAGCAGCCCTTTGTGGTACTCGGAAACAAGATTGAGCCCTGCCTAACCATTGAGATGTCGCCACTTTCAGCAGACCTAAAAAAGGTAAAAGTACGCTTAAAACTGAACCTGTGAAGTAATACTAACTTGTTCTAACATGGAAGGATTTTTTATTGAACGGTTATATGTTTGCATTTGTATAATTTCTTTGCTTTTGAAATTTTCTTTTAAACTTCTGTTACTAACTTCACATTTATTGTTGAGTCCAGGATGACTTCTTAGAAGTGAACAGTTCTTCCGTGGAGAATTCATCGTATAACTGGAAGTGCCCTTCTGAAATGAGTTTTCCAGTGGGCCTCTGGAAAGGCTCTTAGCCGGAGCAACAAACCGCCAGGAGAGTTGTAATGTACTTCTTGGCATTCTCTGCAGAATTACCTTCCAGAGTTGATGGTTTCAACTGGTAAATTGATCATACGTGTTTATCCTTCCCGATACAAAAAAGAAATAGAAGTAAAGGAATATGTATTTTTTAAAGATAAAACCACAAGGACTGGTAGAATGAGAGAGAAGTCTTGAGTGGACAAGAGATTTCCACAGGCTTTTAGAAGTCAGGGAACAGGCAGCAGAGTATGGCTAACTTAATAGAGAAAGGATAGAGGCAGGGTTCGTTTTGGGAGAAACTGAATGGCCATGGCGAAATGACCTTGAGACGATGCTGTCTGCTGTCTGCCTGTAGTGTCGTGATGTTTACAGGGTGACACACTTTGCCCACCCACAGAGCTTCTAGTCAGCTTTTTAGTGTCTTCCTCTTAAATATGAACAGATACCAGGGATCAGTCATCAGACATTTGAAGAAAATCCTCACCTTAAAAAACAGACCCGAACGAACAAACCGTAAGAGTGGCATGGCGGCAGACCTCTTCGTCTGACTTCACCAGGAGGAAAGATAATCGTCAAGACCATCATCCGCCCAAGGCTGATTCCTGTGAGGTGAAAGTCAAACATGCCTCCACCCTCCAGCCTTTTTACCGGTTCTGACACCAGCCATCTCTCCCATGGCGCTCTCTACTTCTCTGCTTGGTTCGATAATTTGTTACAACGGCTACACAGAACTCACAGACCAAACTCACAGTTACGGGGTTTATTAGGGAAGTAACAGGTTACAATTCAGGTTCAGGATCAACTTGAAAGTAACAGAAACAACTCAGGATACAGTTCTTTGATCAGGACAGCTTCTTCTTGGCTGCTGCCACTGGGCCCCGCCCTCTCGGCTTGGGCCCCACCCTCTTGGCATGGACCCCTGCTCGGGCCTGACCTCTTAGCTCTCTAGTGTTGCCAGCAAATGCCCCCGGAGACACTCAACTCTGCCAGCCAGCCTCCTGCCTAGAGGTGCTCAGCTCTCTCGTTTCGTGGTTTGGCACACCCCCCGTAGCTGCCTCACTTCATGGGCCAGGAACCCCACTGTCATCTTGCGATGGTCTCCTGGATCTCTGCTGCGCTTGCTGCCAGTTCTCACCATCTCATGCCTTCTCCAGTGTTACAGCTCTCTGTGTCCCCTGGGTCTAGGAGATTCTTAGTGCGGGGACCTCAGGTCCAAAAGATGTGTTCCGCTCCTGGCTCTTCTTGATGGTAGTGAGGTCCGCCTTCTCGCTCTCTGGAATTGGCTCTTTTGAAACCTAGCCAAATGGCAAAACGGATTAATCCCCTGCAAGGGTTCTGTGCACCTTATTTGCATGGTCTCACCCCTACAGGGGTGCCGTGCACCTTATTTGCATTAATTAGCAGTCTCTATAATCCTCTTGGTAGGCCACAAGCACCTTATTTGCATAGCCCCACCAGTCATTTTGTGGGAGTCACAAGACCATGGTAGAAGGGCCATGTGATAGTAATTTAGTATACCACACAAACTCTGAAGGAAACAGGAAGTGCAGGGAGTAGAAAAAAGTGTTTAAAAAAATATCCTCAGAGATGAGAAGATTTAACACCCATTTAACAATACTCGGGTACTGTGAAAACGGAAACAATCAGAGAACTAGAAAAGGTCCTTGGAAATTCAAGAATAGTATAGAAACCATTATTATACTGTAGAATATATTATAGAAACAAAATACTATTTTTAGAAACACAAAAATCAGTAGTAGGGTTGAGAAAGAAAATAGAAGCTAACTCTTTGCAAGTAGAACAAAAAGAAAAAGATATGGAAAATAAGAGAGAATTTGAGGGTCAATTTGAGGCCCAATATCTGAAAATGAAATTTCTAGAAAGAAGGAGGGGGGCAGAAAATTCTCAGAGGAATAATACAGGAAAATTTTGTGGACCTAACGAACCTGGTGGCGTAGTGGTTCAGAGCTCGGCTGCTCCAAAAGGTCAACAGTTCAGGTCTACCAGGCGCTCCTTGGAAACTCTGTGGGGCAGTTCTGTTCTGTCCTGTAGGGTCGCTATGAGTCAGAATAGACTTCAGGGCAGCGGGTTTGGTTTTTTTGGTTTAACAAACATAAATATTCAAATTAAGAGAGTCTACCGCGAGCCCAGCGCAGCTAGTGAACAAAAATATTAGACACATTGTTGTGAAGAATCTAAATTTGAAGGATTCAGAGATGATGAAAGCATCCAGAGAAAAGAGACTGGTCCCACATGCAGGACCAGGAGTCAGAATAGCTCCAGACTTTTCCACAGTAACCCCAGAGGAGCCCTGACTTCAACATTCTGATGATAAGTTGTTTTCAACCTTCAGGTTCATACTCAAGAGTATCGATGAAACATGAGGGTAGAATGAAGACAGTTTCAGATGTGCAGAGGCTCAAAACAATTCACCTCCCTTGTGCTGTTCGTCAAGAAGCTACTGAGGTGTATGTTTCACCAGAACAAGGAAGTAGACCAGCAAAGGAGATGACACGGGTGACAAACGAAAGGGTGACGGTGAAGAAAGGTCGACGGATGACAGACACATGCCAAGCACAGAGAGTAGGGGTTGCAGTAGGGTTTCACGGGGGCTTTGGGGAGGGGCTACATGGAGATAATGGTGCTGATGAGTTCAGCCCTTTGGAGAATGGTGTCAGTGTGGTTGGAGAACTCTGCTAGAACATTTGGAAGGTTTTAGTGACGGCTGCATAGAAAAATAAGCAAATAAAGGCATGTTTTAAAAAAAGCTTTACAGGTGATGCTGATACACTGGCAGATTATTAGGAAGGTAAGGAGAAAAAGCCACATCCTTGCTCTAGTGAGTTTTAAGCATCTGGTTATGGGCCACCTATTGGATCCTTTTGACTTGGAACCCAGAGAAGTGAGTGAGTATCTCACAGCCGGAGTTTGGTGCTGAGAGAAGATTCATGGTGGCTGATGGATCTGGAAAATACCAGATTGAACAATGTACAGTGGTTGTTTAAGTGAAGAATGAGATGCACTTGTATTAGTTTTCCATACTTTTATTGTGTTTTTTTTTTTTTTTTTTTGGTTGTTGATGTTTTGTAGGCTCTTCAAAGAAATAAGTTTCCGGGACCTAGCCACACTGAATCTTACTCTTGGCCTCCCATAGCACGTGGCTGTGATGTGGTTGTCATTTCTCATTGTGGAAATGACCCTTTGTTGTACCTTCCACCAGTGCTTACGATTTTGCAAACAGGGGGCTGCTATAAGTCATTACCAAGTAGAAACGGAGTAAGTTCAAAACAATTTTGTTTCACAACAAAATAGATTAAATGTTTATTTTTAAATTTTACACCTAACGTGGTAGAGTTCAGGCTCTGCTACTCAATTTAGTTTCCAAAGTGCTGTGAGAAATGATCTTTTTTCTCCTCCCAGTCGTCGATCTCTTACAGCAGTAATACAGCTCACTGACCCTACATTCCCAGTGCTGTGCAACCATCCCCACTGTCTGTTGCCAGTTTTTTTTAAAACACTGCTTCCCTATTTCCCCCTCCCGTCTGCCCCTGGTAACCACTAAAGAGCATTGGTCTCTGTGCATTGGCCTGTTCTGGATATTTCATGTAAGTGGGATCATACCGTGTTTGCCCTTTTGTGTCTGCCTGATTTCATTCAGCATTAATGTTGTCAAGGTTCTTGCATGTCATGTCATGTGACAGAACTCCATTTCTCTCGATAGCTGAGTCCTGTTCCACTGTATGTCAAATCCACTTTAAAGAAATTATATTTTAACTTCTGACCTATGTGAAGATGATAGCAAACACGTAGTTATTACTCTGTACGAGGAGCTGTTCTGAATGCGTCACATGCCTGGTTCTTCGCTTTTGTCCCAAATTATGTGAATTTGTTTGTCTTTGCAGCCTCTGGCAGTCATCGTGTGCCCTGGGTGGAAAAAGGCTCAGTTCATTTTCCAGTTATTGGGAGACTATAGTATGTCGTCCAGGCCTCTTCATCCTATGTTGTTAACAATTGGACTCCACAAAGATGAAGCCAAAAATATGAAGCTTCCAAGAGGGTGTAAGCATCCGTCCCAAGCTGTTTGGTTTTCCCTACAGAAGACAGTGGAACCTTGCCCAGGGAGGCCTGGGAGCCACTGATGACCCAGAGCTTGTGTGGTGCAGCCAGTGGCCATTAGTCCAGATCTCTTTTGTCTGTTTCCAGTGGGCATAGATAATGATCGCCATGAGTCGGAATCTACTGGACAGCAACTGGTTTGTTTAGTTATAGATTATGAAGGTTTGATCTTGGCTTACATGTATTTCACTGAAAGAACTTTAATTTATCAATTATTTACTGAGCACTTACTGTTTGTTAGAAGCTGGGCACACAGTGTCAGCTAAAACCCTTCTGCCTTTCAGGAGTGGAAAACTTGGTGGGACTACAATTTAATCAGATAATTACAGTGATTAACCTGGCTAGGCAGGCCCCCTTGCCTCACCTACTTGAGTAAGAAAAATATCTTTTTGTTTGTTTAATGAGAGGGCATTTCATAGACAGCATGTGGAATCTCAGCAAAGGAAAAGTTAGGAAAACCTTTGGAAATTCTACAACGTAGATTATTTTTTCTTTTAAAATGTAGGTGATGTGATTGTTACAACACCACATAGCCTCCTGAGACTTCTTAAATATCAAAGTTTGTTATTCCTTAGAGTCTGTCACCTGATTTTGGATGAGGTGGAAGTATTATTGTTTGAAGCTAATGAACAAGTAAGTATGGCATCCATTTAGATGGCATTAACTGCTTTTAGGAATCAGGAAAAGTGTCTTGTTGGGGAAGAAGCTGGGTAAAAAAATTTCCCTTTAACTCTGTAATTAAGAAGATAAAATGCCTATTTGAAGTTTCCTGCCCAGTGTTGAAAGTTCTTCTCCTGAATTCTTTCCCAGGGAAGTTTTCTAAAATATTTTCACTAATATTTTTTTGATTATGGAAGCAATCATTTTTATTTTAGAAATTTTGAGAAATGGAGAAGAGCATTTAAAACAAACCAAAATCCACAATTGTACACTCAGAGGTAATACACCACTCTTATATTTCCTTCTTTTTTAAAAATTCCTGTTTGTTTTATGCATATAATTAACCGTATCAGGACCATCTTTTATGTACTGCTTTGTAACTTGTGTCTTTCAGTTAACAGCATTGTGAGTTGTTGCTTACTATTCCATGGCGTGATTGTTTTTGGCCGTATAGTATTGAATCCTAAGGGCATGACATAATTTATTTTAAAACCTCCTATTTTTTGTACATTTAGCATAGTTTTGTGTGTGTGTGACTAAAAAAGCATCCATCTTTCATGCACGTTTCCCTTAGGATAAATTCCTAGGAAGGGGATTAACAGAGACTGTGAATTCTTGGAAGGCATTTGTTGGAAGCAGTATGATATGGTGACCAGGAGTGTTCATTTGGGAGTGATGGCAGCCCCACATTTAAGTCCAGACTTTCTTTCTTATTGACTGCGTGGGCCTGGGCAGGGTTCCTTCCCTCCTCTAAAGTCTCAGGTTCTTATTCACAGAACTGTTATCCTGGTATACTGCATCATATAGTTCCCTTCCTGAAGCATGGGCTGGTTTTCACTCCTACACTATGCTGTGCTCCTTCGTGTAGGCGGCCTCTTTGTTAAACAGTGATACCTCATTAACTTAATTAGTCTTCCTTTAATTACTTGTTCCGTCGAACATTGATTTGTTTTGGTCATGTGTATCCATTCTGCTAAGAGTTGCTTGTTCATTTTCTTTTGTTATTTTCGGTTGGTGAGATCATCTTTTCCTAACCAGTTTTTAGAAGTTCTTATATAAGAATGTTAATCCTTTGTTGTATGTATTACCCATCGTTACCCAGGATCTGTTGTTTGTGTTTTAAGTTTGTTTATTGTGGGGTTTTAGGATGTTCAATGACTTTAAACTTAACATTTTCTTTTTTTTGTTAAGTTTTTTCCTTTTCTTTTATGATTGGAAAGACTTTCCTTACTCTGAGAACAGAAAATATGCAATCTCTTGCATTTTGTGTTCTGTTGAACTAAATTCTTATTCTCTTCTGAGATAAAAACAAAATTAATTTTACTCATTTTTTTAGATGTTTGCTATATTAGATAACTTTAAAAAAAATATAGAGATTGAAGAAAGGGAATCAGCGCCACATCAGATTATTGCAGTTGGGGTTCATTGGAACAAACATATAGACCATTTAATCAAAGAATTCATGTATGACCCCTACGTTGTGATCACGGCCATGGAAGAGGCTGCACTCTACGGCAGTGTCCAGCAGGTAATGAGGGGGGTGTGTGTGTGTGTCTGTGTGCGCGTTTTGTGTCTGTGTGCGGTGGCGGGGGACTGATGAACACGAGCAAGCAGACTTTATTTCATGGCTTAATATTAAAAGATTATAGCTTTGATTTCGTATACAAATCCCTGCTTGTGTTTAGTGTAAACTTACATGGCTTTCCTAGACATTCTTTTCTATCAAAATCATAACTTTCCTTGAAAAGTGACACTGGAGCTCCTTGAACATTTTTACAGTCAACACCGTTTCTGTATGTTGCTGCCAGGTAGTACATCTTTGCCTAGAGAGTGAAAAAACCTCTACCTTGCTCCAGACACTTGATTTCATCCCGCGTCAGGCGCAGAAGACCTTGATCTTCACCTGCTCTGCAGCTGAAACGGAAACTGTGTGTAAGGTGAGCACGTCCATCCGTGAAGAGGGCCTCGCTCTTTGTGTAAGCTGCGGTTGACTCTTGAACCACCAGAAGATTACTGGAGTAGTTGAATATGTGGCAGGGAAACAAAATTTTGCAGTCAGAAGTGGAAGCAGGTTCTGCTGCCAGGTACTGATAGCAGGAGGAAGCAGGTAGATGGGACGAGACTCTCCATTGACGTCACCGTTCTCGGGGTGGAGCAATGCTTTACGGTTTTGTCGTGGCTGACTTACAAAGCAATGCCGGCACATTCTGTCCCCTCTGTTTAAGAAGATAGCAGTAGAAATGTGATCATGTAGCCAGAAAAGCCAAATAAATAGGCTAAAGATTAATTTAACCTCATGTTATATAAATTAATGCTATAACATAAAGATATAAGACTTAGAGTATCTGCCTTTCAGCAGTGATGAGCTACACGAAGGTGTAGTACAAAGGCATCTGTTGACAACAGCCCCATATGTTTGGTGTATATGTAGCTCATATATAAACACGTACATACACGTACGTATGTATGCGTTATTTAAGGAAGGAAAATAGTTCAACCAAAAAAATAAGGATTTCGTTTGCACAAGTTTTTAAATAAACTATAGAGTTTTGGAAATAGATTTAAGTTCCCAGTCATCTCATTCTCTAGAATTACTGGGTCAGTGAGGTAATACTCTCACAGATAACGTAAAGTGGTTTATATTGATAACTGAGGGCCCTGTGTGGCCCGCGTGGTTTGTGCTCGACTGCTAACCAAGTGGAGCCCTGGTGGCACAGTGGTTAGGAGCTACGGCTGCTAACCGAAAGGTCGGCAGTTTGAATCCACCAGCTGCTCCTTGGAAACCCTATGGGGCGGTTCTGTTCTGTTTTATAGGGTCACTAAAAGTCAGAATTGACTCGACAGCAACGGGTTTGGTGTTTTTTTGAACCTAGCAGCATCATGGAAGAAAGGCAGTCTGCTGTAAAGATTACAGCCAAGAAAACCCTATGGGGCAGTTCTACTCTGTAACACATGGGGTCACCGTGAATTGGAATCAACTTGATGGTAGTGAGTTTGGGGTTTTTTTGTATTGATAGTTGCTGGCTTCAGGCATATGGTTCTGACTGAATGTTCGGTTTCATCTTCAGGTAGTTGAAAGCAGTTCAGTATTTTGCTTGAAAATGCATAAAGAGATGGTTTTTAATTTAAAAAGCGTTTTAGAACAGTGGAAGGAGTTAAGTGCTGGCTCTCACATTGTGTTGGGTAAGTGTTTTAATTTCTGTTTGTAATTTAGAGAAGGCTGTGCCAATATGAATGATATCTTCATTTATTTATCTCATCTCCAAATTTCTCATTTCACAATTTACTGAGATTTACTAGTAGTGTTAATTTCAAAATTAACAATAACCTCCACTAAGATTGTGATTTTGAGGCTCCTGGGGTTCTCAGATCAGGAGCAGTGACCCTTAGTCTAGGCATCCTCCCTGGAGTTCCAGCCGGAGGATCACCCTCTCAATAAAAATAAGAACGTATATAAACAAATAACATTATACATACATGATACGCTCTAATAATTTATACGTATAACACTTAATATGAAACGTGGTCAGATGTGATTGTTCAATTCAGTGTTAGAAGTCAGAGTGTATAAAATAAGTGAAAAATATCTGGGCAGCCTGGGTTTGTAATAGAAAAAGGCACTTTTCAAGCTAAAAGGAGGAGACCACTTTTCTCTGCATTTGATCACCGGGAATGAAGTTGTGGTAGCGTTGGGGACATGGGAAAGAGAGATAAAAAGTGAGCTGTAGTAAAGGAAGAGAGTGAAGTATGGTGATTGAACTGCATTGTACAGTGAGGTGAAGCCCCAGCCGCCTGTGAAGCTGTCGGCCTCCTTTTCTCCAGCTTTGACTGATGACTGCATACCACTCCTGGCCGTCACCGATGCCACGTGTGTGATTCACTTCAGCTTCCCGTCCTCACCAAAAATTTTTGGTGGACGCCTGTACTGCATGTCTGATCATTTTCAGAGTTTAACTGAACAGGTTTGATTAATTTTTATTTTCTTTCAATATTCCACTGGCATTTTCTGTGCAGTGACAAATTCAGAGTGCACACAGTGTCATAATGTAGACCGATAACGGATGATCCACTTCCTTTGTCCTCCCTGATTTTAAGGGGTCTGCTGTAGAACAGGGAGATAAGAAAACCAAGTCTGTTTTGCTGCTGACGGAGAGAAACGCATGCCACGCGGTGGGTGTCCTGCGCTACTTGGAGCGCGCAGATGCCAAAATCCCATCAGAGCTGTATGAGTTTACTGCAGGCG
The DNA here is from genome assembly GCF_000243295.1 of Trichechus manatus latirostris. NCBI lineage: Eukaryota > Metazoa > Chordata > Mammalia > Sirenia > Trichechidae > Trichechus > Trichechus manatus. Next base: position 19,886,297 of record NW_004443950.1, on the reverse strand, counting down.
TTCTGGAAGCCAAAGAAGAAAAAAAAGCCAAAAGGCCTCTTTGTCCCTATCTTAAGGCTTTTGGTTTTTGCAAGTAAGTCAGTGCTTTTTTATTTTATTTTTTAAATTGGCTTATAACATACAGTAAAGTGCACAGATGATAAGTTTATAGCTTGAGAATTGTTAAGCATGCAACCACCCATCTAACACAGCCCAGCTCTTTAGGGGAGCACCCGAGAGAGTCCCTCGTGCTCCTTCCCAGCTTATGCCCTTCCCAGAGGTAACCCAGCATCTGTCAGCATTGATTGATTGTGCTCGTTTTTGGAGCTTCACGTCAGTGGGATTGTACACTGTGTACTCTCTTGTGTCTGGCTTCTTTCAACCTACCATCTGTGATATTGTCTGTGTTGTTGCACGGACCAGTGTTTTAGTGTTTATTTTTGCTCCGTAGTATTACATTGTATAAATATATCACAATTTGTGTATCCATCCTTCTCTCGATGGGCTCATAAGTTCTGTCCAGTAGCTGTGAACACTCTTGTACATGACTTCTGTGGAAACGGTGCATCCATTTCTCTTGGGTATATACTTAGCAGTGGAGCTGCTGGGTCATGGGGTAGGTACATATTTAACTGTTCTGAAGTGGTTGACCATATTATGATGCTGTCAGTAGTGTATGATAGAGTTCAAGTTGCTCTGTATCCTCACCATACTTAACATTCTAATGGGGATGTAGTGGTAGTAAATTACTGTGATTTTTTAATTTTATTTTATTGTTGTATTTTAAGTGAAAGGTTACAATTCCAAGTTAGTCTCTCATACAAAAATTTATACATACATTGTTATGTGACCCTAATTTCTCTCCCTGTACTATGACAGGACACTCCTCCTTTCCACCCCTGATTTCCTGCGTCCATTCAACCAGCTCCTGACCTTCTCTGCCTTCTCATCTGACCTGCAGGCAGGAGTTGCCCATTTGGTCTCATGTATCTACTTGAGCTAAAAAAAGCACACTGTTCACAAGTATCCTTTTATGTCCCATAGTCCAGTCTAATCTTTGTCTGAAGAGTTGGCCTTGGGAATGGTTTTAGTTCTGGGATGAGAGACAGTCCGGGTGCCATGCCTTCTGGGAGTCTTCCAGTCTCAGTTAAACCATTAAGTCTAGTCTTTTTACTAGAATTTGAGTTATGCACACAACCTTTCTCCTGCTCCTTTAGGGACTCTCTGTTTTGTTTCCTGTCAGGGCGGTCACTGGTGGTAGCCAGGCACCATCTAGTTCTTGTGGTCTCAGGCTGATGGAGTTTCTGGTTTATGTGGCCCTTTCTGTCTCTTGGGCTAATACTTTCCTTGTGTCTTTGGTGTTCTTCATTCTCCTTTACCCCAGGTTGTTACAGTTTTTTGCAGACAGATATCCAGTTATGCCAGCACCATTTGTTAAAAAGACTGTCTTTTCCCCAGTAATGGACATTGGGCCTTTGTCAAATATCAACTGCTCACAGGTGGATGAATTTATGTCTGGATTCTCAGTTCTGCTCCATTGTTCTATGTATCTGTTGTTGTACCAGTACCAGGCTGTTATGACTACTGTGGCAGTATAATAGGTTCTAAAATCAGGTAGTGTGAGGCCTCCTACTTTGTTCTTCTTCAGTAATGCTTTACTTATCTGGGGCCTCTTCCCTGTCTGTATGAAGTTGGTGATTTGTTTCTCCATCTCATTAAAAAATGCTGTTGGAATTTGAATTAGGATTGCATTGTATCTGTAGATTGCTTTGGGTAAAACTGACATTTTCACAATGTTGAGTCTTCCTATCCATGAGCAAGGTATGTTAATTACTGTGATTTTAATTTGTATTTCCCTAGTGATTATTGAGGGAGCCTTGGTGGTGCAGTGTTTAAGCACTCAGCTGCTAACCAAAAGGCCAGAAGTTCGAACCCACCAGTTGCTCTGAGGGAGACATGTGGCAGTCTGCTTCCGTAAAGATCACAGCCTTGGAAACCCTACGGGGCAGCTCTACTCTGTCCTGTAGGGTCGCTATGAGTCAGAATCAACTTGCTGGCAACAGGTTTGGTTTTTTTAAAATGATTATTGATGTTGAATGTCTTTTTATATACTTACAAAACATTTGACCTTGCTGTTTTTGTGAAATGCCTGTTTAGGTCTTTTGCTCATTTTGTCAATGGGGTGCTTATCTGTTTCCTACTGGTTTATAGGAGTAATTTATATATTCTGAATATAAATGCTTTGTGATGTATATACATTGAGAATATCTTCTCCCAGTCTGTGGCTTGCCTTTTCATTCTTTTAGTGGTCTCTTTTGTATGTGTGTGGTAGAATATGTGTCACCAAAAATTTGTCATTTCAGTCACTCTTAAGTGTACGCAGTTCAGTAACATATCACCACTATCCAATTCCAAAAGTCTTTCATCACCCCAAACAGAAACCCAGTACCCCTTAAGCGGTAACTCCCCATCCCCCCACCCCATCCCCTGGTGACCGCTGATAGACTTTTGTCTTTATGCGTTCACCTGTTCTAGATATGTTAGTGGGATCATACAGTACTTATCCTTTCGATTCTGACTTATTTTACTTCGTGTGATACTTTCAGTTTTCATCCATATCATAGCATGTATCAGAACTTCATTTCTCTTTATGAGTCAATAATATTCTACTGTATGTATGTACCCATTTTGTTTATTCATCGGTTGATGAACATTTGGGTTGTTTTTGTCAGTAATACTGCAGTGAACATTGGTGTACAAGTACCTGTTTGAGTCTCTGCTTCCAGTTCTTTTGAGTCTATACCTAGGAATGGAGTTACTGGGTCATTTGTTAATTCTTTAATTTTTTGAGGAACTCCCAAATAACGACTGTACCATTTTACAGTCCCACCAGCAGTGGATGAGGGTTCCAATTTCTCTACAACCTGGCCGCCAACACTGGTTTTCTCTGTTTTTCTAATACTAGTCATCCTGGTGGGAGACAAGTGGTAGCTCATGGTGGTTTCGATACGCATTCCTCTAATGACTCATGACTTGCACATCTTTTCAAGTGTTCGTTGGCCATCGTGTGTCTTCTTTGGAGAAATGTCTCATTTAAGTCCTTCGCCCATTTTTCGACTGGATTATTTGTCTTTTTTGTTGTTGAGTTGAATGCATTCTTTATATATTCTGGATTTTAAACCCTTATTGGATGGATATATGGTTACCAGATATTTTCTCCTATTCTGTACGTTGTCTCTTCTCTTTTGTTTAAGTCCTTCGATGCACAAAAGTTCTTAATTTTGTCCATCTTATCTATTTTGTCTTTTGTTGTCATATCTGAGAATCCATTATCAAAAGCTAGGTCCCAAAGCATTACTCTTGTGTTGTCTTCTGAGAGCTTTACAGTTTTCGTTCTCTTCTTTAGATCCTTGATGTATTTTGAGTCCGTTTTTACATATGGTGTTGGGTGTGGATCTAATGATGTTGTTCTGCATGCGCAGATCTGTTGTCCCAGCACCATTTATTGAAGAGACTATTTTAATGGTGTCTTGTGCTCTATGGTCACTATGAGTCGGAATCTACTCAATGGCAATGGGTTTGTGATAAACGACATTTTTACTTTTGATGAAGTCAAATTAATATTTATTTTATGGTTAATGGTCTTTTGTGTCCTAGAAGCTTTATAGTTTTAGCTTTTGCATTTAAGCCTATGATCCAGATTGCATTAATTTTATAGTGGGAAAGAGCAAAGTTTCCCTTCTTTTCATATGGATAATCACTTGCTCCAGCATAATTCATTTTGAAATACCATCCTGTTCCCAGTGAATCGGGTGGCTTATGTAAATCAGGTGATAGTATACATGGTCTCCTTTTGGACTCTTCTGTTTCATTGCTTATCCTTAACACCAGTACTGCACTTTCTTAAGTACTGTGGCTTTCTAGTAAATCTTGGAATCTGATGTGTAAGTCCTCCAACTTTTCTCTTATTCTTCAAGATTTACTATTTTAGATCTACGGTGTCTCCATATGGAGTTCCTGGGAGGCGCGCATGGTTAAGTTGCTCCCCTACTAACTGAAAGGTTGATGTTTCAGACCGACCCAGAGGCACCTCAGAAGAAAGGCCTGGCAATCAGCTTCTAAAAGGTCACAGCTTTGCAAACCCTACGGAGCACAGTTCTACTCTGCACACATGGGGTCACCGTGGGTTGGAATCAACTCCATGGCAACTGGTTTAGTTTTCTTGTTTCTTGCATCTACATACACATTTTAGGATTGGCTCGTCAATTCTTTGAAAAACTCTGGTGGACGTTTCATAGGGACTGCGTTAGTTCTGTGGATTAATTTGGAAAGTGTGGACCTCTTAACAACCATGGGGGCCTGCCTCACACTGATCTAGACCTACTGCCAGTGCTTGACAGATGGCTGGGGATGGGTAGTAGGTGTCTGATACGTATTTACTGGATTAAGTTTGATGTTAAGATAACTGTTGACATTAACTGTTTTGAATTATGGTGCACCGAACAGGTTATTAGCAGCTGTTCCCATGAGGCCTTTAAGTAGAATATTGACTTTTGAAACTGAAGCTTCAGCTATTTTCAGTTTGGAAATAATGTTATGGTTAAGACTTCCAGGTTAGAGGTTAATTGACCTTTATTGTGGGTTATGGTGTTCCTGATTCAAGAGTCTTTATTTTGGAAGTATGTTTTCTTCATTTACACAGTGTATTTAAGAATGTCTATAGAAATAAGAAAATAACTATTTGCTTTGATTGTATTCAGTGTTAACTGTGTTTTAGGACCCTTTTCCATTTATTTGTGTCCTGTCAGTATCATCTGAAGTATTTAATATGCTTACTTAACTTTAAAGGTGTGTGGAACAAAAGCTCTGTGGTTTTGGCTGTAGGTTAATTTTCCTGAAGAATACTTAAAGAGTCACGATAACAATTAGTACTGTTTTTTTTTTCTTTTCTTTTTTTTCTGGTTTTAAATTCTAGTTGCTTTTTTTCAGAGACAAAAGGATCTGTCTTGATCGACACTATATTAATCCAGAAATAGACATGCCAAGGAAGTTATCTAACCAAGCTCTCCCAGTGTTTGGATATGTTAAAGTAAGTTCCATTAAAGATCTTTTTGCCTAATGATTAATGATCATTTTCATGAACATTTTATGTTTTAAGTAGCAAACTCTTAGTAGAATGTAATTATGACTCGCAGTGGGCAGTATTAATATACCACAGTTAATGTGGCAGTATTAATCTGGGTCCTTATAAAGTGCCTATTTTTAATACCCCAGTTTATTTAGAAACCCTAGATCAAATTGGGAAAATGGATAAACCATTTCAACAATTTAGGGGGTTTTTTAGTTACGTATTTAGAAAATGTGAAGCTTTCTTCCTTAAAAAAAAAAAAAAAACTATATTTTTTAGTAACCCACATAAGCTGTTGCCACTGCAAGGATCTGTTCTCAGCATCAGTGGGAGAAAGGACGTCTGCAGGGTGATGGCTGGGGTCATTGTGGAGGAGAGGAAGCTGTGACCGAGGCAGGAGTTTAAGGTCAGAAGAGATGGAATTAGGGCCTTCGGGGCCGCAAGAGAGCCTGCGGGTTGGAGGTAGAGGACGGTCAGTGGAACCCTGGGTCAGAGTTTTACCTTTGTAAAAGGTAAAGATCCTGGTGGATCTTTGCTGTGGACCATGTGGAGTTATCATGTGTGCCTCGTGGTTTATACAGCCCCCCGTTGTTGGGTATCTGAGTCGTTTGTGTTTGGGGGCTGTTAAAAATAATGCTGTGATTACATAAGTCTTTGCAGAACATTCATAATTATTCTTTTGAGGAAAATTCTGAAATGCAGAATAGAATTGCTGAGTTAAGAGTTTGTCACTTTCTCTTGAATCCTTATTATATCCTTCGTTTCTTTTCGAGTTTTAAAACTGTTCTCCTTTTCACCTTCTCTTTCCCTTGAGGCATTATCTGTTGTGTTCATTCATGTTTGTGTTCCTTCTCCTTAGGTGTCGTTACTAGTTCTCTAGGATTGCTGTATAACTAGAAACAGTTTATTCTGTCTTGGTTGTGGAGGCCAGAAGGTCATCGGCAGTGCCACGCTCCCTCTGGGCGCTCTGAAGGACAGTCTGCTTCTGACCTCTTCTCGCTTCCCGTGCCCTAGGCGTTTCTTTGCTTGCAGCTGCGGCACTCCAGTCTCTTCATCTGTCTTCACGTTGCCTTCTCCTCTTCTCTCTGTTAAGGATGTTTGTCATGGGATTTAGGGCCTACCCAGACAATCCAGGATGAGCTCGTCTCGAAATTCTTAACTAAATTACATCTGCAGAGATCATTTTTCCAAAAACAGGTTCTGGGAGTTAGGATGTGGACACATCTTTCTTGGGGCCATATTACTGAAATGTCATTACTGAAGTGATTTTTTCTTTACTTTCTAATTCTTTTCTGAGTTCTGTCACCTCATTTCTAAGTTTTTCTGTTTCTGATTTATGTTGTTCTTTTATATCATATATCACTTTCTTATAAACAAGCTAAAAGATAGCTTGTTTGGAAATGGAAGGTTGCAGTTTTGATCTGTTTTGTGGACATGTCTTTCCAGCAGCTTTCATTGTCTATAGGGATTATTATTCTGCTCCTTAGTAGTCTCTTTTTTTTATTATAACTTCATATGAGAGTTGACCTTGATACTTTGTTATTGCTCATTTTATAGATAAAATGAGTTTTCCTGAAACTTTAGGTGTGGGTCAGGGTAACTTTTCCAGTTTCACAGAGTTCCTGCTTCTGTCATTTTCATGTTGTATTAAAAGAAATATATGATGGCATAGTTTCTGACATTTTTGAGATTCTTGGCTCTGTTCCCCTCCCCGACTTTTATCTGGGCCGTTTCTTCCTTCATCTCTATTGTTTCTGGCTGGACGGTTTCAAGGAGTCACAGGGCTCAGCCTCCTGATTTGTCCACTGTTAGGTAGGGGAAAGCCTCCCCAGTTCCCACTGTCTCGCCATGCCGGCCCGCCATATTTTCAGTGCTTCTCTGTGGCCTTCTCTGGAGTTCTCCTGTTCTCAGGTCCATCAGACACACGGCTGCTTCCTCAGCTTCTTCTTACAGACACGAATGCCCCATAGGTCTTGTGAATGTGGGTGGTTTTGCTCACCTGCTTGTATTTTGAGGCTCATGAGGACCTGTTATTCAGCTAGTTTTGCTGTAAATGATGTCCCTGGTTTTCGGTTTTGCTGTCTAGTTGCTTACTCTGTCTTTATGTGGAGATTCAGAGAAGTTAAAAAAAAAACCCAGCACTGCTTCCACTGCTACCTTCCCGTAGCCTCTCTACCAGGTCTTTTTTTTTTTTAATCAGCTATAGCAATATACAGTCTCACATACCAAAAAAATCACTAATTTTAACTGTAGGGTTTGTTGAGTTTTGATAAATGTATACAGTCCTGTAACCACTACCACAGTCAAGATTTCTATCAGCCCAGAAAAGTCCCTCATGCCCCTTGGCAGTCAGTCCTCGCCCCATACCCGCTGCTCCTGGCAACCACTGGTCTGCTTTCTTTTGCTGTGAGTTTGCCGTTAAAGTTCTGTGTAAAACAGAAATCCGCTGGGATTTCTTACTAAGGGAATCATACAATAGGTGGTCTTTTGAGTCTGTTTCTGCTACTGAGCTTAAAGCTTGTGAGGTTCAGCCATGTTGTTCTGTTTTATTGCTGAATAGGGTTCTGTTGTATGGATATACCATAGTCAGTTTATCCATTCACAAGGTAATGGCATTTGGGTTATTTCCAGTTTCTGGCTGCTGTGCACATTTGTGTGGTTAGTCTTTTTGGATATACACTGACACATTGTCATTTCTCTTGGGTAAGACTTAAGAGTGGAATTGCTGGGGCATATGATAGGAGTATGCCCTATGGGAGTCCTTGTTGTGTTGTGTACCATCGAGTCAATTCTGACTCATAGAGACCATATATGACAGTAGAACTGCCCCTTGTGGTTTCCTAAGCTGTAATCTTTATGGGAGCAGATCACCAGGTCTTTTCTTCTATGGAGCCGCTGGTGGGTTTGAACTGCTGACTTTTGGTTAGCGGCCAAGTGTTTAACTATTGTGCCACCAGGGCTTCTTCCACATGGGAGACCCAGGTTCAATTCCTGGCCAGTGTGCCTCATGCACAGCTACCACCCATCTTTCTGTGGAGGCTTGTGTGTTGCTGTGATGCTGAACAGGTTTCAACAGAGCTTCCAGGCTAAGTCAGACTAGGAAAAAAGGCCCAGCAATCTGCTTGTGAAAATCAGCCACTGAAAGCCCTGTGGATCACAGTGGTCTGTTCCGCAACCAATCATGGGAATGGCACAGGACCAGGCAGCATTTTGTCCTGTTGTGCCTGGGGTCACCGTGTGTTGGGAGCCAACTGAACAGCAGCTAACAACCTGATAAGTGTATGTTTATAAGAAAGTACCAAATGGTTTTTCAAAGTGGTTGTACCATTTGGTACGTATGAGAATTCCAGTTGGTCCACATTTCCGCCAGTACTTGGTATTCTCGGGCTTTAATTTTAGCCATTCTGTTGCATTTGCACCAGGAGCCGTGGTGGCACAGTCGTTAAAGCAATTGACTGCTAACCAAAAGTCAGCGGTTTGAAACCACCAGCCGCTCCTCAGGAGGAAGATGTGGCAGTCTGCTTCCGTAGAGGTGTACAGATTCGGAAACGCTCTGGGGTTGTTAGGAGTCGGAATCGACTCAGCAGCAGTGGGTTTAGTTTTTTTGTTTTTGGTTATTGCACCTGCACTGATACCTTATTTGCATTTTCCTGATAACTAGGAATCTTGAACATCTTTTCACATGCTTATTGGCCGTTTGCATTTTTTTTTTTTTTAATGAATTCTCTATTCAGAATTTTTGCCTCTTTTAAGATTTTTTCTTATTTTGAAGAGTTTTAAGAGTTCATTATATATTCTGGATGTCCTTTGCCTGATACACATATTGTAAATATTTTCTCGAAAAGTTTTTAATTTTGATGAAGTCCAGTTTATCATTTTTTTATGTTTTGTGCTTTTCATGTCCTAAAAAATCTTTGCCTACGCCAAGTCCACAAGGATTGTCCTCTGTTTTTTCTAGAAGCTTTATAGTTTTAGCATGCACATTTAGAGCTATGATTTAATTAATTTTTAAGTTAAATTAAAATTAATTTTTGTGTGTCATGTGACATAGGGACGAGGTTTATTTTTTCCATATACATAATCAGTTGCTCCAGCATCATTTATTGTAAAGACCATCTTCGTTGCCTGAATTAACATTGACACCTTTGACATAAACCCAGAGACTGTATATGTGTGGGTCTATTTTTGAATTCTCTTTTCTGTTCCTTAGTCTATCTGTCCATACACCAGTACCACACTGGCTTGGTTATTGTAGCTTTATAATAAGCTTTGAAAACTGGAAGATAAGACCTCCAACTTTGCTCTTCTTCTTCAGTATTGTTTTCACTATTCCTTTGCATATTCATCTGAAAGTTTAGAATCAGCTTGTGAATTTTTACTTAGAAGCCTACTGGAATGTTGGTTGGGATTGTATTGAGTCTATGAATGAATTTGGAGGAGAATTGACGTCTTAACGATGTTGAATCTTCCAGCTCATTAACATGGTATATCACTCCAATTACCTGTTGTTGTTAGGTGCTGTCCAGTCAGCTCTGACTCATAGCAACCTGTGTAAAACAGATTGAACGCTGCCCAGTCCTGCAGCATCCTCACAGTCATTACTATGTTTTGAGCCCGTTGTTGCAGCCACTGTGTCAGTCCATCTCATTAGGGTCCCCCTCTTTTTCGTTGACCCTCTACATTACCAAGTGTGATGTCCTTTGCCAGCAGTTGGTCTCTCCTGATGATGTGTCCGAAGTACATGAGATGAAGTCTCACCATCCTTGCTTCTAAGGAACATTCTGGCGGTACTTCCTCCAAGACAGATTTGTTCATTCTTCTGGAAGTCCGTGATGGAGACAATGTTCTTCACCAACACCACAATTCGAATGTGTCAGTTCTTCTTCAGTCTTTGTTTTTTTTTTGGTCAAACTTTCACAAGCATATGAGGCAATTGACAATACCGTGGCTTGGCTCAGCTGCACCTTAGTCATCAAAGTGACATCTTTGCTTTTTAGCTTTAAAGTGATCTTTTGCCACAGATTTGCCCAATGTAAATACGTCATTTCATTTCTTGACTGCTGCTTCATGGGTGTTGATGATTGATCTGAGAGCAATGAAATCCTTGACAACTTCAGTATTTTTGCCATTTATCATGGTGTTATTTATTGGTCCAGTTGTAAGGATTTTTGTTTTGTTTTTGTTCTGATGTAGTCCATTCTGAAGGCTGTAGTCTTTGACCTTCATCAGTAAGTGCTTCAAGCAGAGAGTTGGGGGACCTCATGCCACCAAGAAAGCAGTGCCAGAAGCAGAGTGTGTCCTTTGGACCTGGGGTCCCTGCGTGGAGAAGCTCCTAATCCGGGGGAACATTGATGAGAAGGCTGACAGAGAAAGCCTTCCCCTGGAGCTGACGCCCTGAATTTGGATTTTTAGCCTACTTTACTGTGAAGAAATAAATTTCTCTTTGTTAAAGCCGTCCACTTGTGGTATTTCTGTTGTAGCAGCACTACTTTGGGCCCAGATCCATCTGACATCAGCAGTGATCTCTCCACACCCTCTTCTGAATCTGGTTTGAACTTTTGGTAGCTCCTTGCTGTTGTATAGCTGCAGCCGTTTTTGAATTATTTTCAGCAAATTTTTGCTTGCATGTAACATTAATGATAGTATTTGATAATTTCTGCATTCCCTTTGATCTCTTTTCTTTGGAATAGGCACAAATATGGATCTCTTCCAGCCGATTGGCCAGGTAGCTGTCTTACAAATTTCTTGGCATAGATGAATGAGCAGCACCTCCAGCCCTGCATCGGTTTGTTGAAACATCTCAGTTGGTATTCCGTCAGTTCCTGGAGCCTTGTTTTTAGCCAGTGCCTTCAGTACAGCTTGGACTTCTCCTTCAGTACCATCAGTTCTTGATCATATGCTACCTCTTGAAATGGTTGCGATCTTTTTGGTATAGTGACTCTGTGTATTATGTCCCTCTTCTTTTGATGCCTTCTGTGTCGTCCCATTTTCTGCCCATAGATTCCTTCAGTATTAGAATTTGAGGCTTGAATGTTCTCTTCAGTTCTTTCAGCTTGAGAAATGCCAATCATGTTCTTACCTTTTGGTTTTCTAACTCATAGTCTTTGCACAGTTCATTATTACATTTTACCTTGTCTTCTCAAGCCTCCCTTTGAAGTCTTTTGTTTAGCTCTTCTACTCCATTATTTCTTCCATTTGCTTTAGCTACTCTACGTTGGAGAGCAAGTTTCAGAGTCTCTTCTGACATCCATTTGGGTCCTTTCTTTTTTTCCTGTCTTTCTAATGACCTTTTACTTTTATAACGTATGATGGCCTTAGTGTCATCCCTCAACTCTTCTGGTCATTAGTGTTCAGGATGTCAGTTCTCTTCTTGAAATGATCTCTGAATTCAGACAGGATGTATTGAAGGTCATGCTTTGACTCTTTTTACTTTGATTGCTTTCAGCTTCAACTTGAACTTGCATAGGAGCAGTTGATGGGCTGTTCCGCAGTCGGCCCCTGGTGTTGTCTTGACAGATAATATTGAGCTTCTCCATCAGCTCCTTCCACAGATAGTCTGTTTGATTCCTGTGTAAACAGTCTGGTGAGCTCCATGTGTATGGTCATCGTTTGTGTTGTTTGAAAAAAGGTATTTCTGATGAATAAATCACTGGTCTTGCAAATTCTATGCTGCCATCTCTAGCATCATTACTATCACCAAGACCATATTTTCCTGCTTTCTTTTTTGTTTCCAACTTTTGCATTCCAGTCACCAGTAATTATCAGTGCACCTTGACTGCATGTTTGATCAATTTCAGACTGCAGAAGTTGTAAAAATCGTTAGTTTCTTCATCTCTGACACCCGTGGTTGGGGCATAAATTTGAATAATAGTCATATTAACTCATCTTCCTTGTAGGCATGTGAATATTAACCTGTCACTAACAGCATTGTAATTCAGGATAGATCTGGAAATGTTCTTTTTCGATGAGTCCGATGCTATTTCTCTTCATCATTCCTGGCATAGTAGACCATATCATTGTCGGATTCAGAACGGCCAGTACCAGTCTATTTCAGCTCACTGATGCCCAGGTTATCAATCTTCAGGTGTTCTATTTCTTTTTTGACAACTTTCAGTTTTCCTTGATTCATACTTTGTGTATTCCATGTTCTGATTTTTAATGGGTATTTCCAGCTGTTGCTTCTCATTTGGAGTTATGTCACATCAGCATATGAAGGTACAGAAGGCTTTACTCTATCCACATCATTAAGGTCTGCTCTCGTGTGAGTAGGCAGCTCTTCCCCAGTTGTATTTTGAGCGCCTTCCACCCTTAGTAGCTTATCTTCCCGCACTATATCAGACAGTGTTCTGTGGTTATCCTTAAGGTTTCCATTGGCTAATTTTCAGAAGCAGATCACCAGTCCTTTTTCCTAGTCTGCCTTCCTCTGGAAGCTCTGCTGAAACACACCACGTGACCCTGCTGATATTTAAGATACCAGTGGTATAGCATCCAGCATCCCAGCAACATGCCAGGCACCACAGGCCAACCAACTGGCAGATGGTGGCCCTTCATCTAGGTAGTTTGTCTGGGGCATTTCATCTAGACCATTATCTAGGTCATTTTTAATTTCTCTAGGCAGTGTTTTATAGTTATCAGCAGACAGGTCTTTGACTCATTGTGTTAAATCTGTCCCTAGTATTTCGTATTTTTTTGATGCTATTGTTCATGTTATTGGTGTTTAAATTTCATTTCTAAGTGTTTTAGGAATTCAGTGGATTTTTGTATCCTAATCTTATATCCTGTGGCCATAAAAAGACTGGATTAGTTATCTGCAGGGGGCCTAGGGAGTGTGGGACCAAAACAGGCAGGGAAAGGTGCCCTCCTGCTTTGCTTGGGATTGAGAGGTTTCCTGGGACATGGGACTTTGAGTGCTAAGACCAGGAGAGTCCAGGCAAACCAGGACGTGTTGATCACTCTGTCTAGAGACCTAGACCTAAAACTCTCCCGCTTCTGGCAAGAGGGAAACAAAGAAACCCCCCATTTTATTCCCATCATCCTAAAACAGTCACCATTAGCATCTTAGTATATTTTCTCTGTCATTTTTCGTGTACATCTGTCATTGGTGTATATATTGCGTCCTGCCCGTTCCTTGGAACATAGAGGGAGCATCTTTCTCATCCTCAGTACCGCCTTGTGTTCAGTGACGGCCATCAGAGCAGGGCTTGCCACATGGGCTGAGAGCTGAGTGGGATGCCAGACCGATGGGGAGCCTAAGACACAGAGGAGTAGATGCCCCTGGGAGAGCTGTCTGCAGGGCTGGAAGGGATACTGTGCTCACTGCCTGCGATGGGGCGGCCTGAGTGAGCACTGGGAGCTGGGGCAGCCTTTCCCTCGGTGCTGGAGAATGGCTGGCTGGGGACCCATGACAGACGTGTTCCCTGCCCTCTTGGGGCTGGCGTTCCAGTGGGTATGGTCAACAGTGGGCCCTTGAGTAGGAAAGGTGGTTCTGATGGTTACAGGTGGTGTGAACAGGATGAAATGGATTAGTGTAATAGAGAGTATCCTTGTGCACGGGGACAAAGGGCCCTTTGGAAGTTGCTGGCTGGGAGGGACTCCCTGAGGAGGCCCAGACAATAAGAAGCCTGCAGTCATGGGGAGGTTTCGAGAAGAACATTCCAGGCAGAGGAACCAGCAGGAGCGAGGGACCTGAGGTAGGTGTTACCATGGCGTGTTTGTGGATCAGGACAAGGCTGATTGGCAGTGAGAGTGGGCGACTGGCAGGCCATGAGGTCAGAGGGCACAGAGGAGGGTCACTGTCAGCCCTGGGAGATGTGACACCACTATCTGCCTTGCCTGCCTCACCTCCCCCAGCCTGCCGGATAACTGCTGCTCCCTCCTGGCATCTGCACCAGGTAGCAGGCCCTCCCTGCTTGCTGCAGATTATTTCCTTCTCCACACGTTTGCTGACAGCATGCTGGCATCCCACCCCCCGTGCACACCGACGTCCCCCCACGCATGCCGACACCCCTGCGCACACGTAGCTGTGAAGCCTGGTTGCCTTCGTGATCACACTCTAGCTGTGGTCTGTCAGCCCGTCCTGGGTGGCCGGGAGTCCCTGCAAGACCTGCTTTCATCCCTGTGTCCCCAGTGCTTCGCATAAATAGGTTCTTAATAAAATGCTTTTTCTTCAATGAACAAATACGAGAACGGTCTCAAGAAACGGGTACTATATAAGAAGTATTTTTGTAAAAGTGCAGTTAAAAAGTAAACAAAGGAACGCTTAAACCTAATAATGAAGCTTTAAAATAACAAAATTTGCAACAACAACAACAACAAAACTTCCATTAGATTTAAAGTGGAACTAATTATTTGTGAATATCAGAAAGTTTTTATCTTGTTTTGTCTTTTGGCCACTTCCTAGTTTTTTTAAATCTCCATCTTCTTAGGCTCTCAGGTCAGGTGCCGATGGCGGCAGGCAAAGGAGCGTGTGCATCTTTGATTTAGATTAAGCTTGTTTTCCGCATGTATTTACTCTCTGTGTTTCAGATGATACCTTTTTACATTTTGAATGCAACAAACTACTTTGGTCGTATAATTGATAAACATGTGGATCTTTACGAGGCCCTTAATGCTGAAATGACCAAGTATTTTAAGGATTCCAGTAATAAAACAATTGTTGAAAAGGTGGAGAAATTTGGATTATATGGATTAGCAGAAAAAACACATTTTCACAGGTAAAATGTTCATGTATTTCATCTCTGAAAGTTGTGATGCGCAAGGTAGCTTTAAATGGCCGCCCCCAGCCACCGGGTCAGCTCTAAATGGGAGACTGGAGCCCAGGCTCCGGAGCCCAGAGCACAGATGACACGGTGACAGTGACGGGGATCACACAGTCACATGCATCTTCACCTCACTGAGTTCCTACAAAATTCCTATAAAATGGGTGTCTCTGTCATCCAGTGCTATAGCAGAAATACCCCGAGTGGATGGCTTTAACAAACAAATGTATTTTCTCACAGCTTAGGAGGCTAGAAGTCTGAATTCAGGATGCCAGCTCCAGGGGAGGGCTTTCCCTCTCTGTTGGCTCTAGAGGAAAGTCCTTGTCTCTTCTGAGCTTCTGCTCTTGGGCGATCTTCATGTGGCTTGGCATCTCTCTCCTCCCCATCTCCCTCTCTGCTGGCTTGTTTAATCTCTTTTATGTCTGAAAAGAGATTGACTCAAGATACACCTACAGTAATCCTGCCTCATTAACATAACGGGGACAACCCATTCCCAAATGGGTTAACCACAGGCATAGAGGTTAGGATTTACAACACATATTTCTGGGGGACACAATTCATTCCATAACACTGGGCATCATCCCATTTTACAGATAAGCACATTAAGCCTTGGAGAGCTTATGTAAATTGTCTAAGGTCAGCTCAGTAAATGGCAGGCAGTGTTCAGACCCAGTCAGTCTCACTCAGGTGCCTGTTGGCAGCCACTGCCCTTGAATGCCATACCTGGCCCTGCTTGGTTACAGCCTTGACTCAGAAAACTTGGAAAATTTAATTTGCTGTGTTAATTTCCATTATGTCTTCAATAAAGGGATCACTCTTTTCAAAAGTATTGCACATTTTTACTGCTGGTGGGAATACAAAATGATACGACCATTTTGGAAAATGATATGGCGCTTCCTCAGAAAGCTAGAAATAGACATACCATCTGATCCAGCAATCCCACTCCTAGGAATATATCCTAGAGAAATAAGAGTCGTCACTCGAACAGACATATGCACACCTATGTTCATGGCAGCATTGTTCACAGTAGCAGAACGATGGAAACAACCTAGATGCCCATCAACAGATGAATGGATAAACAAACTATGGTGCATACACACAATGGAGTACTATGCAATGAGAAAGAACAACAATGAATCTGTGAACCATCTCGTAACATGGATGAAACTGGAGGACATTATGCTGAGTGAAATAAGTCAATCAC
>NW_004443950.1:19711918-19869031 GCF_000243295.1 Trichechus manatus latirostris | reverse complement strand
TTAACCAATGTCATAAAACAATATGTGTACTACTGTTTCATGAGAAACTATTTGTTCTGTAAGCCTTCACCTGAAGTACAATAAAAAAAAAAATTAATGGAAAAAGTGCCCAGGAAAAAAAAAAAAGTATTACACATTTTTCTACTGATACACACTTTATTTGAAGGAACCCTGGAGGCTCAGAGGTAGAAAGACCTGGCAGTCTGCTCCATTAAGATTACAGCCTGGAAAACTCTACGGGGCAGTTCTGCTCTGTCAGATGGGGTTGCTATGAGTTGGAATCTACTTGACGGCACCTAACAACAACACTTTAATTAAATAATCCGCTGCTAATGCTGTAGGGTCACTATGAGTCCCAGTTGACTTGACGGCAGTGGGTTTGTTAAGTGCTCTTGAAGCCTTGGTTATTTTATTTCCAGTCTAGAGTAAAACTGTGCAGTTGAGGAGTCTTTTTCTGTGTTTTGTATGTAACGGGTAAGTTGAGGCACAGATTATTTTCTTTCTGGAGTCTGTGTTAAACTGATAGCACTGTTGTTCTCCAGAGTTCAGGTGTTGGAGATGAGCCAAGAAGAAGACTCTTGGACCCTGGATAATGTCCTCGTGAAGTTCATAGATGAAGGCAGGACCGGACTTGTCACAAGAGACCAACTGCTTCACCTCCCAGAAGGTTTCCGCACTCTTCCGCCCCAGGCTGTGGAGTTTATTGTTTGCAGAGTGAGACCTGCTGACAATGAGGTTGAGTGGAATCCAAAGGTGAGTTCCTTTGCCTTTTTGTTTTGTTGATGTTTAGTATACACTGAACTCAGAATTGAGGCGTATTTGAATTTAGAGTATTGAGTCTGGGCATAGTGCTTGCCAATCAGTCATTGCTTCATGTTCGTGGGTATTTGAAGCTGCAGTCTGCTTTGATCCCTGCTAATGCGGGAATTCACTAGCCGCCTGCTGTTCACAGAAGCCATCCCTGAGGCTCAGAGAGGAATCGGGCACACTTGTTCACTGTTAGCTTCGTTTTTAGTGCTCACAGACTTAGAACTGGTATAAAATATGCCTCGTGATAAAACAAAAGTTGCTCTCAAGTGAAGGAGAAGAGACAGTGTAAGCACCTACAAAAATGGCTACTCCAATCAAAGGGGGAACAGAAGTGATGGAGAGGCCAGCTAATTCTGTTGGGGTCAGGAGGGTGAACAAGGAAGGTGAGATAGAGGCCAGAAAAGCTTCCAGAGGAAAGGACATTTCTTCTGGGCCCTGTGGGGTACTAGGAGGTCACCAAGCAGAGCAGAAGGCACTGAAGGCAGAGCAGACGGCACTGAAGGCAGAGCAGACAGCCTTTGCCAAGACATGGAGCACAGAAGAGCGGCCCTGTGTGGGCTCACGTGGCTGTCCATGGTGGGAGTGGAGAGGCCCAGCCCTCACCTGCCTGGTCGAGTCCAGAGAGTCCTGCTCTTCACTAGAGCAGTGAGTCGTGTCCATAATGATGCTCCTGATGCTTCAAGGGAAGGTTAAATTTTGTATAATTTGATTAATAGGCTATGAACTAAGCAATTTCAGTTGGCAGAGTAAAAACAGTGTGAGTTCTAAGCAAGGAATAAAACAGGTAAATGTTTCCACAGTATGGGATAGATAGCCTTACTGTTGTGAGGTTAGTAGAAATGGCTTTTATTAAAATGCGTTCTTTTTCCTTCATGCGAGCAATTTTCACTGAGTGTCCACGTGTGCCAGGTGCTGCACTGCTGGGTTCTGGGATGTAGCCATTAGCTAGATGGCCATGGTGCTTGTCCTCAGGAAGCAGTTGGTCTGTAATGGTGATCGACTACAGTGTTTCTTGAGGAACAGCCTTCTTTAGAAATGGGAGAAGTTCTCCTGCATGTGTTCTTCCAAGTTTATTTATGAAGTTCAAGGAGGATGGAAACAGTTTAATCATGATGGGCCAGCTCCCTCCTGTTCTGTTTCACTGGAGTGAAAACATGCACGATGGATTGCTCGGACAGGTCTCGTGTTGTGATCCTACTAGAGAGGAAGACGCCACGTGCTTAGGAAAGAGATCAGGGTACCTCAGTTCCAGCTTCTCTGGCTGCAAAGTGGCTCTGTCACCGTGACTTCCTCCCCTGGAGTAGCAGGAACAACTTTAGCTTCACTCACATTGAGCTTTCAAAGAAACGAACATCCATGTGTTAAAGACAGGTTGATACTTGACAGAGGAGGCAGGGTATACCTGTCCACGGTGGGAAACATGCAGAGCTAGGAATCCAAAGACACGACCATCCCCCTGTTCTGGAACTCACTAGTGTGAGACCTTGGGTAGGTTTGCATTCCGTTCTGCATCTCTCCATATTAAACTCTGCTGTTGCCATCATCCACAAAACAGGGATGACGACCTCCATAACCTATCTCGTATGGTTGTTGTCAGGCTCAAGCAGGGCCGGATGAAGGCATGTGAGCGCTCTAAACACTGATAATCTGTGGTGCCCCCTCCTCTGCTTACTCATGCATTCAAACAGGATATATGACATATATATATATATATACACACATAAATATGTGTGTGTGTGTCTTAACCTATCCGTGATGTAACTTCTGTTTAAACGTGACTGTAATAGTGACTGAACGCAGAAGTGGCATGTGCCATTTTAGTGGAATGAGATGGACTGGATTATGAAATTTTTGGTGGGTGCCGGGTACTAAGATTTTTGTTGTATACCACATTCTCTGCAAAAATAATAGTCCACATATTCCACAACAAAGAAAATGAGTCAGTGAATATAGTTGATTCAGCTGTCAATGTAAAATTCTCTTGGTCTCCCACAATGAAAAATTGACTTTCACTAATCTGCTTTAAATGACTCATACTTCAATTTTGATGCTTGTTTTGTAGTGAATGCTATAATTATAAATGAACAAATGAAAAAATGTCATAAAAGAAAATTCAGTGATTAGAATACGAATATTACAACAAGTTACTATATTTTATTTTTAGATCTTTCATCTTCAACATGTTATAATTAAAAACATTTCTATTCTTTGCTCTTACGAATTCTTCGATGATTTCATCACAATAAAGCTGCCAAACAATATCTGTTTCCATACATAAGGATAATGAATCGAATCTTTCTTGAATTGTTGTATGCTGAGGTTTTTTGAATCTCTTGTTCTTTTGTGCAGCTTATGGTCATTAAAGTTAGGAATATGCGTAGAGCAGTTTCAACAGTGGGAGATATGCATTGTATTTTATCTTCTGTTACGGAATCATACACGCCTACATGAGTGAAATTTGTGTTTCGTGAATCTGTAAACTTAGTTCTCATGTAAGAATGAAATTGTCAGTCTCCATAAAGGTTTGTATTTAAGTCATCTGGATAAGCCTGCACTAATTTCTTGGATGACTTCGTGCATTCTTGGCCAGGTGTATCCACAGTATTTGAAAAGGTAGATCTGTTTGAAAGAACTTCATACACGTTCGCCCTTCATTTCATGCAAGATTCAAGTGTATCGATGACAGTGTAGTAGATGGTTATGTGGAATTGATCTCTGGCACTCGATACTTCTGGAGTCCTTCCATCATTTACTTGTTTTTTTCTAATGCTTCTGCAGTGGTGAACTGCTTGATAATCAGTATTTGGCAGTATTTGTTTTGTTTTCAAATTTCTCAAAATCTTCTCTTAAAATACGTAAAGACCTTGTTAATGACTGGTAGAGATCTGTGCGCGTCTTTAAATTTATTTCCGAATCTTGGAGAGCTTGACTCATGTGATGAAACTGCTGCAGTATATTATTCCACAGAACCAATATAAATACATACTCTAGCTTTTGCGTTTTGTTGGTGATGTTTTCAGCTTCTCTTTGGGTATCTCCTTTTTATGTCTGGTCTTCAGCAATATTTTCTAAGACAGCTATAATCTGAGTGTACAATTCCAGGATTGCACTCATTGCTATAGCATGAGCTTCCCAACGTGTATTAGAAAGACATTGTAATACTTAATCATTGCCTAAATATGTTTTAAGAACTGCACATCAGTGAGTAGAGGCAGCAAAAAGTATAGAGCAACTGGATAGTAGGAAAAAAGCAACTGCTTCCGGACAACAGTCTACTGCGCTACATCCTACAAGATTAAGTGAATGTGCAGCACGTGGTATAGAAATGGCATGTTCATTATGTTGTAAAATTATCTGTTCCATGCTTTTATAACGCCCTGACATATTGGCAACATTGTCATAGGACTGGCCTGTGCACTTAGAAAAATCAGTGTTGCGAACTTCACATAAATAGTGAAGTACTTGATTTGCACTTTCTTCACCAGTGTGACTTTTTAAGCTAGGAAGTGTGATAAATCGCTTGACGGGTTTTCCATTTGTCGGAGATACATATCTTAAAATATTACTTAGCTGATCTGTATGGGAAATATCAGGAGTGGAATCTACAGACAAGCTGAAATATTGAACTATACTTATTTCAAATAGTTGATAGAACTTTATCGCTTATTAAGTTTATTCTTCAGACGTTGTTTTAGACGTATACGATGGGTTGCCCTTTTCCGTGTTACCGTATTTTGAGATGTGACCTGCTAAAAATGGATCAAACTGAGCAACAAGTTCAAGTAAACGCCCAAAACTTTCCATTTTGTGGGGACTCAAACACTTTATTCTTCCTCAAAAATATAGTCCACGTTCAGCGATAGTTACATTGATGGCAACAATGCGTTGCCAAATGGCTTTCTTATACTGGCATTCTTCGTTGATTTGTGTTTCCAGCTCATGAGTTAAGCCAAAACTATGTCTTTGGTTTAAATATGACAACATGTAATCTCTGTGAATTGAATTGTTTTCGTATGTATCAGTCACATTCAAGTTGCACAAGTTGCTAAATCCATCTGTAGCAAATCGAGAATTAAATGATTTAGGACTGAATAGTTTGCAAACAAAACAACATACAGAGCCAACTGATAGCGGATACAATAGCACTTGTCTTACAGTTTTCACCATGAGCTTGGCACCCTAGAAGGTATTCTGGCTACAGAACCTTGTTTGTTTACCATCCAGAAATTTTAGACAGATTTTCAAATGGTCCACTGTGATGTTGACGGTCAGTTAGCGCTCTTTCAATCCAGTAATTTACCTCATCAGAAGAAAAATGATTCCATAAAGTAGGATCTGTATTTCTGTTATTCATGGGGTCTATAGATATGACAGTTTCAGATTCTAAAATAGTTTCACTTTCTACACTAATATTAATTTTTTTTTTTTTTTTTTACTACAGCAAGGAATGGATGTAGAATTTGGAACATTATTTTTGTATTGCTATTAAAATTTCAGCAGTAGCAGTACTAGTACAATGATTTGCACCCATTAAACTCAAGCGTCCAATGGAAGAAGTCTCTTCTGATTCATTACGTTTTAAAAAGGAAGTGAATTTTACAAATGTCCTTAGGGATTCATAAATCCTTTTTTTTACTTTGCGATTTTGTTTTTGCGTTCCACTTAGTTGTTGCCATTTCATTTTACCTGGATATAGAATTATATCACCTATTGAATTTGGTTCTACCATAGCAAATACATTTGAATAATTGAAAATAAATAAAATCTGCATTCAAATTTGGATGTTAACACAAAAATTTATATTTGAAAACTAATAAGTTAAAAAAATAATTTGGAACACCTAATTTTGTTCTTCAGGTCTGAGATAGTCAGAAGAAAATAGTACTTACAAGCAGTAGGAAATAATTGCATTTGTTTGTTGTACGTTTGTTGTTTTTGGCGGGCCCTTTGCAGATCTCCACAAGTGTTTCTCGTCTTGAAATAATACTTAAAAACTTGTGCATTCATTTTCCGTCCTTTAATGCTGCGTCGTTACAGTTTGGTGGACTCCTGCCCATAGCTTACAGAGGCAAAAGTGGTTGAAAGAGCATGATAGAAATACAACGGTACATGCAGCCTGAAGACACGTTTGGGTTAGCTTTGCACAGGACCAGATATGTCATGAGTCACGTAATTATAGTGCTGTCGGTGCGTTCTTATATGGTCGACAAGAGAACTGAATGTGAGGTTATACCCAATCGGTCCGAAATGAAAAGGAAAATATAATTGTTACCACGTACAAAACTCAGGAAATGGTATCAGTTTCATTTAGGGCCCTGCCAGTTCCCTTCCATTACGGTGCTCGCTTTTCCTCGTGTGTCCTGTCTGCTTGGCATCTGTGGGTCTTTACTTTGAACAACTAGTGCCCCTATTTTGTTGATGCCCTAATAAGCATGTGCTTACCTTGCTTATTGGGTAATCTGCTCCTGGGCTCAAGTGAAATGCCTGGGGAACGTTTTTACAGAACTACATATGACGTATACAAAATGTTTTGTTAAAGCCTAAGATCCATAACTTTGTGGTTTTTTTAGGTTACTAGGTACGTTCATCATAAAATCATTGGAAAATTGCATGATGCAAAAGTGATGCTGGCTTTGGGAAATACTGTTTGGATTGATCCAATGGTAAGTATGCCATTTTCTTAAAAAGAAATGCGTATTTGAGTGGGCCTCTAAAATTATCCAAATTACTTTAAATACAGTAGAACCTATAGCTTGAATTACTGCTTGCCCACATGAAGGGAGGCTTATTTGGGGCTCTGCTTTTGGGTCATGAAGTTGGTTGTAGGTTTAGTTTTTGTTTTTTAAGGGAACATTTCACCTGGTAACCCCGAACACCATACACTCACACACGTACGGCCGAAACAAAAATTTCATGAAATTATACCTACTATACGTGACATTCTCTAATGTTTACTATTCTACTTTTTTAAGTGTTGATCACAAACCTTTAAGTAGACTTTACAGTCCATACTGTTTGAGAAACCCAGGGTCAGTGCCCCCCGTAACAGAACAATAGCCCCTGTCTTTTCTATTTTTTAAATGATGTTAAAGCCCTGGGACATGATCAGTAACGTCACGGATTCCAGTCCTTGAGCATTCAAAGATGGGTTTTATTACGTTGACAGTTTCTACTCTGTTTTATGCAGTAAAAATTTACTAAGCACCCACTATGTGCTAGGAGCCCTGGTGGTGCAGTGGTTAAAGCAATTGACTGCTAACCAGAAGGTCAGTGGTTCAAAACCCCCAGTGGCTCCTCAGGAGAAAGATGTGGCAGCCTGCTTCCGTAAACGTTTACAGCCTTGGAAACCCTATGGGGTCACTATGAGTTGGAATCGACTCAACGGCAGCGGGTTTAGTTTTTCAGTGCTGGGAAGAAGCCCTGGTGGTGCATTGTTAAACACTGGGCTGCTAACCAAAAGGTCCGTGGTTCTAACCGACCAGCTGCTCCAAGGGAGAAAGATGTGGCAGCCTGCTTCCTTAAAGATTACAGCCTTGGAAACCCTATGGGGCAGTTCTACTCTGCCCTGTAGGGGCACTATGAGTTGGAATTGAGTTGATGGCCATGGGTTACGTGCTAGGACCTGTACTGGGCACTTGGGTTCCATCAGTGAAGAAAACAGAGCAAGACTGCCTTGTGGAGCTGACTTAGGGGTAGGTGGCAGGGAGTGATGAGTGTGGTGAAGCAGTGGGACCTCAGCACTTGGGCCCTAGCACCTCATGTGCTAGCACCGTCACCATCTCCTCTCTGCTTTGTGCCCCGAGACTCTAATGTTCAGTTCGGAGTTTTGTTCTGTTAGACTTAAATCTTGAATACTATGATTATTTGTAAGATTTAAAGGGATTCAGTTCATAAAAAACTTTTACTGAAGGTTATTTTTATAATGTTAGAAAAGCTTTAACACTTAAAAAGGGGAGTTTGGTTATAAGATTTAAGAATAAGAGGAGAAAGTAGTTTCTGAAGGGAAAGTGTAGATTACCGATACAGGTGGAGATTTTATTGGGGGAAAACAAAGAAACTTCGTTCAGCTGGGGTTTTTTAAACTGTAGCTAAGAGAATGAAGCAGAAGAGGAAACCTACCTGGCAGATACTCTTCTGCTGCTCCAAAATGTGTCATGGTGTCCCACTGGCATGCTGCAGGCTGGGTAGACGTCCCCCACTCCTGCCTGCTTTTCCACCCAAAGCAGCTTGGCTCCTGCTTTGAGTGGAGAAGGCTCTTCTGTACATTCCCAGCTGGTGTTCACCTAGGAGGGTACGCAGCCAGTGCCAGCCCGTCCCTCACCCCTGACCTGGGCGAGGGATGCTCGGTCTTGGGTCCGCATCCTCCATCAACAGCAGCAGACTTGTGGATTTTCAGGTTTGACTTAATTGTGTATTAAATCGCACTAATGTAATTTCACATTAAAGCAGACTGTTACTTTACTTAATGCAGATTATTCCTGCTTTGGTTAGTTTTTTATAAACTGAAATGGCTAAGGATGTTGGTTGCAGAAAAGACAGTTTATGGAGGAAACCGCCCACCGCGCAGGACGTAGGGCCTTGGTGTCGGCCCCTTCTGGGCACCTGATAAGGCTGTCCTATCCCCTGCCTCCCCAGGGCTGCCTCCCCAGGTTCTGAGCTTTAGGATCCTCCTTGTTAAGGGAGGTCTGAGGGGCAGCATGCTGTACAGAACATAATCAGCACTTAATCGAGGCCTCTACCTGGTAAAATCGAACAAGTCGGGTCAAAGCAGTGAGCTTTTCTCAGAATCTTGTGTCTGGTTACAGCATTGCAGATTGGTCTTGTCTAGGGACTTTTTTCCAGGATTTGATCTTGGTCTCACCCCAGGCCTGATACATTTGTAGGGGATGGGGTGGGCTCTGGAAGATTCCGACGTGACCTTGGTTATAAAGTAGCGGGGAGCTGCCAGTAGGAAACCTTGCACACGTGGCACGGGCCAGACTGCATTCGGCATCCCAGGAGAGAGGCCTCGAGGCCATGTGAGAGTGTTCGTGATTTGTTCACAGTTCAAGTGTGATTCTTGAAAATGTTGTATTTTTTCTTTGATTCGAGGTGCACATTACAAAACTTTCAAATTTGAAAACTTCTGTTGTTGATTATAATGTTCGATCTGAGATTTTGTCCATGGGAATGGGCGTTGATAATTCGGAACATATAGAACAACTGAGAAAGTTATACAAAGGAGCTACAATGCCAGCTTTTGAAGAAACCCTGTAAGTGGATTTTTCTCTCCTTTTTGGAAGAGCTTCTGTGTGGAAATACAACTCACAAGTATTGTAGACTTTTTATTTTTTTTTTTAATGAAAGTGGAGAGAATAGTTGTAACGAGTCCTCATGCCCTCATCACCCAGCTTCAGTAATTATCAAGTGTTTCAGAATCTTATTTCATCTATACTGCAACCCACACATTTGTTTTTGGTGAAGTTTATAATGCAAGTACGTTATTTCACCTGTAGCTCGTACAGAAAAGGATTTTTATTGATGCTTTAGAGGTAGCACACGTACAGAAAAGTACACACAGAAGTTATCTGGTGTGAACACACCCATGTAGCCAGCCCCAGATTAAGAGTGCATGACCCAGAGGCCTCTTCACGCGCCCTTCCAGTTACTTCCCCTCCCCCAGGGGAGCCACTGTTCTGATGTGGAAAAGCACAAGACGGGTCTAGCCTGGTTTTATACTTCGTGTGACTAAAATCATAAATAATGTCTCTCTTGTGCCTGGCATCTTCAGCTCAGCGTTGCTTTTCTTCCTCCCTTGGCAGAATATTATATTTTGATTTGAAATGTTTGTGAATTTTTCCTGCATTTTTTTTTAACATTTTATCATTTTATTGTACTTTAGGTGAAAGTTTACAGAATATATTAGTTTCCCATTCAAAAATTTATGCACAGGTTGTTCCGTGACATTGGTTGCAGTCCCTGCAGTGTGCCAGCACTCTCCCCCTTTCCCCTCAGGTTCCCTGTTTCCATTTGTCTAGTTTTCCTGTCTGTCAGTGGCTTCCTTTGCCTTAGTGACGTTTTGCTGACTTCCCCTGTATTGTGTATTGCCTTTCCCTTCACCAGTTAACACATGACTGCTATCTAGTTAGTGGCTTCCCGTGCCCGCCCCTCCCCTCCCTGGTAATCATCACAGATTGTTTCTTTCTGAGTTTTTATAATAGTGGTCTCATGCAATATTTGTCCTTTTGTGATTGACTTGTTTCACTCGGCATAATGCCCTCTAGGTTCATCCATGTTGTGAGATGTTTCACGGATTCACCGTTGTTTTTTATTGTTGGTTGTATTCCGTTGTGTGTATGTACCATAATTTGTTTATCCATTTGTCTGTTGATGGCAAGGATACTGGACAAGAGGCCTGGGGTGGTGAGTGTAAAGGTCCAGGGACTGAACCCTGGAGCCCCCAGCACATAGAGGTAGTGGCACTGAGGGGATATCAGCAGAGGAGAAGGAAGACAGAGTGTGCTGTACTGGAGGGCGAGTGAGCAGAGTGTTTCACGGAGCAGGGAGTGATGAGCTGTGCCAAAGGCTGCCGAGAGGCTAAGGCAGATGAGGCCTGAGACTGACCACGAGATTTAGTGACATGGTCACTGGTGACCTTGAAAGGTTCCTAAACTGCAGCTGAAACAGTGGAATTTAAAAGACCTTGGCTAAGATTAAAACAGTTTATATTCCTAAATTTTTCAGAGTTTTCTATCATAGTAAAATTGGGACCTATTCCGAAATTCATATGGGATATCAAGGGACTGAGAATAGCCAAAACAGTATTGAAAAAGAAGAGCAAAGCTGGAGGGCTAACTTACCGATTTCAGAATTTACCACAAACGTGTAGTAATCAAAACAGTGTGGTACTGGCATAAGGAAAGACATGTAGACCATGGAATAGAATTGAGAGTCCAGAAGTAAACCCCAACATCTGTGGTCAATTGATTTTTGACAAGGGTGCTGTTCAGTGGAGAGAGGACAGTCTTCTCAACAGAGGGTGCTGGAAGAACTGGATATCCATATGCAAAAGAATGAAGTGGGATCCTTACCTTACACCATATTAAAAAATTAACCCCAAATGGATCAAAGACTGCAGTTTGTGGTGCTTGTGGGATTAGGATATATGTTCTTGGGTTTCTACACATTTTCAGGAAACAAAGATTGTCGTACTTACATCCTTTTACCAGAATAACTAGATGGTGCCCACCTACCATTATTGAACGTTTTGATCAAGGATGGATGCTGATCAAAAGGAGGGAAAATGTGAACCCGAGTTTAAAATTCATATGAAAACCAAACTTACTGGACCCACTGAGACTGGGGGAACCCCCACATCTATTGCCCTGAGATAATCATTAAATCTTGAACTGAAACTGTCCACTGAAGTCATCTTTAAGCTAAAAATTAGTAAAATATGTTTGCCTTGAACATTGAGCCCTTTTAAAGAATTGTCTATATGAGCTCAAATTTACAACAGTTAATTCTAAAGCCTGGATGAAAAGTTCAGGGGGCAGTTAAGTCTAAGCTAAAAGAAAACAGCCAGAGATGGAGAGAATGGCCGTCTATAAATGAGTCCGACACTACTCGAGTCTGACTCCAGGTAAGAAGCACTTCACAGTCATTGATTGCCTGCCTTTCACTTCTTGCTGGGGAGTTCCTGTAGAGAGCCACACTTTGTGAGCGTCCCCTCAAATCCGAGAGGTTGTGATTCACCTCTGTGTCTTCTCCCCAGGACACCTCCTAGAGCAGAAGATGCTGCTGCTCTGAAGAACACAGGGAAAGAGGACGGGGGTTCTGAGAGAGGCGCTCATTCTGGGACGAACTCGGAAAACCCAGAGCACGGTCAGTGCTGTCATTTAAAAGATGGCTAACTTAAATCATTCATACTTTGAAAATCTTCTAATGTGGACTTTCCACTTTCAGATGCATTACAGAGAAAGTGACAGAACTGATACTTGCCCAGCTGTTCCTGTTTGTGACAATTCTGCTTCCAGTGTTTTATTTATTTTTATTTTGTAACGTTTTCCCTTTTTGTTGTTTGAGGTATAACACGTAGCCAGTATAGCGCACAGATCTTAAGTGTACAGCTCAGAGATTTGTTAACATATTTCCACATCCATTAACCATACCCAGATCAAACTACTGATCATCTCTAGAATCCCAGAAGCCATGAACCTTCCCCATCTCTGTGCCTCCCTACTAGTAATCACTGTTCTGACTTCCATCTCTGGTTAGTTTTGCCAAACTGGAAACAAAGTATACACTCTGGTATCTGACTTGTCTCACTCAGCAGTATGTCTGTAAAATTCATCTATGTTATTCCTAATAGCAGTAGTTCTTTTTGATTGCTGAGTTGTATTCGATAGTATGAATACGCCATAATTTATTTATCTGTTCTCTTACTAGTAGACATTTGGGTTGTTTTCAGTTTTGGGTGATTAAAGCTGTCATGAACACAAATGCAATGCAAAATAAACTGATCAGGGATAAATCAGATCGTAGACCATCTAAAAAGGCCAAAAAGATACATAAAATAAAGCGAATATTAAAGCTGGAAGAAAACCACCCATGGACATTCTCATTCAAGTCTTTGAATGGAAGCTGAAAATGTTTTAGAATGAGAAGTTTAAACTTGCATTGTTGTAGAGAATGTTAATTTGTGTTCTGCATTGGTTCATGTGCATAGTGGGTTGCTGTTCTAGAAGCCATCTTTAATGGGATCCTGGTGGTGCTAACCAAAAGGTTGGCAGTTGAATTCCACAAGATGCTCCTTGGAAACCCTATGGGGCAGTTCTACTCTGTCCTGTAGGGTTGCTATGAGTTAGAATCGACTTGATGGCAGTGAGTTTGGGTTTTTTTGGTGGGTTAAGATGGACCCAAAGCAGCCTGAATATTTGTAAGCTGTGGGCGCCGATTGCAGCGGGCTTCCTTCTCAAAGGCCTAACTTTACTTTCCTGACTGTTTAATGTTTGTCAAAGCCTGTTTTTATTTTAAAATGTTATGTTAGTTTTGCTAAGTGATGTACATTGTAATTTTTTCTAATTGTTCTTTGCAACTGGATACTGGGTTACTATAAAATTTACTCTTAACCTGAGTAATTTCTTAGCTAAAAGTTTGCATAAAGTGCAAAAAATAATACGTTCATATGTGGTAGAGTTACATATAAATAATAATCTGTGAAAAACTTGACTTTGATTTTGTACAGAGGCTTTATCTGAAAACACTGAAGACACTTCCATTAACAAAAGTGCACAGCCAGATCTGAAAAGGTATGCCCATCCATTGTTTGAGTCCACTGTCCTTAACTAGCGAATAAATACTGACGAAGATGTAAGCCATTTTCTTTTCTTCTAGTTTCCACCCACAGATAAAATGGTTTCAAAAAGACGATGTGATCATCTTAAAGATAAAAATAAGGAATGTGAAAGATTACAGATGTAAATATTTCAGAGATAGAGTGGTTTTCAGGTAGGTTTATGTATATTTTATAAATTAGAAATAATTCCTCACATTTTAAAAGACTGACTTCATTTCTTTTTCTAAACCTAGTGCCTGGGTGGGAGACAGATTTTACTTGGCTGATATGGAGCTTCAGGCCAACATAATAAAAGACGACTGCAGATGCATCATTAACAATGAGGAGCCCGTCATCACTCTCGCAAAAGAGAGAAGGGAATCTTGGTGTAGCTTACTCAAACGGAAGGTGAGTGAAATGAACCTTGGCTGGTCTTAACACCATTGGTGTGTTTATTCTCTCACGTAATGTAAAATGTTATATTGAACAGAATCCGAACGTGGCTTTTGATTTTGATCACTGGGAGGAATGTGAAGAGGACAGCCACTTCTCCAAGGGTAAGGTGCCACACACCCACTCGCTGAGAGGCCTTTAGGTCCTGAGTGCCAGGGGGGCAGACAGATCACTCACTTGGGCTTGTGGCCTTGGTGGAAATGGGTCATTAATGTAAAACCAGTTGCCGTGGAGTCAATTCTCGACCCTACAGGACAGAGTAGAACTGCCCGATAGGGTTTCTAAGGAGCGGCAGCGGCTGGTGGATTTGAACTGCTGACCTTTTGGTTAGCAGACCAGTGCGCCACCAGGGCTCCTGTTAATGTAAACCCCTTAGGAATTGGTTTTCTTCTTGTGGTTAATCTTGGTGTTTAATGTCCTGATTTGAGTATGCATCAACCCTTGTTTATAAATATACCTTCTTAAGGTTAAAAAAAAAAAAAAAAAAAGTGTAAAATAACACTTTTATAGTTTTTCCAGGAGAGTGTTTATAGGCAGACCAATTTTATCTGCTCATTTCTCACCTACAATAATAGGAGAAATAATAAGGTATAAACAAGTGGCAGAATAAAGCTAGAAACCCAGGGACTTTCTCTGCGTTTATGAAAATACTAGGGAAACTCTTCAGTCCGTACTTAACATGTCTTATACTGTCTAACTTCTCTTAGTTGTGAATTCTAAAAGCCCACCCAGCAAAGTGGCAGAAGTGGTTGAAAACAGTGACAAGTCTTCAGAGGATGGCAAAGTGAGAGTGAGTGAGACTGTGAATTAAACCCCGAAGCCTGGCCAGATGACCTGGAACAAAAATGGACATTGCTGTGTGACGGAAAGTTAAGAAAACAAGCAGTCACGTCAAAACCTGTTTTCACCTGAAGGATAAATGATGACTGTCACCCTGCAGCGCTGGGGTTGGTAAGGGTGAAAAATTTAAAGCTGGGCTGATGATAAGCAGGGTTTTTGGGGAGGGTCCGAGCGGCGCTGCCCACAGTGCTGGTCACACGCCCAACTCATACGTCTGCTCTCCTCGTTGCCTCTGACAGGAAGCTAGCTCATCCTGACACGTTCAAGTTTGAGTGATAAAGAGAAAACCATGACATTTGGATAATGAAATGGAGTTGGTTCATTGTTCTTGTTTTTTTTCACGTAGACCTATGTTTAGCACATTTCTTAAAAACCTGGTCTTGCACATATAAATTGAGGTTTCCATCTTACAGATTCATACTCAGCTCGAGTAACAGACCCCTTAACCACGAGTTAGTTGGGATTAGATGTGACTGCCTCCGTGTACTAAGTCTCAGTATTCCTGAGACAGCGATAGCTCCTATGTGTCAGTTTACTTCTGATGAAGAGAGGGTCCAAGGCTAAAAACAGGTTTGTCTCAGCAATACCTGCAAGACAAAGGACCTTCTGGAGGTGAATCTACTGCTTCTAGGTAAACCTCTGGGCCTGCAGAGCACTGGGCAAACAGGACGAGGATTTCTCCTTAGTGGAAACTTAAGGAGGACCTGTTGGGTGCCTGGAGGAAGCGCTCAGAACACCTGGAAGTGATACCCCAAAAACATGCACAGCCCCATCCGAGGGGGAAGGCGTGGTGAAATTATCTGTGAGGAGAGTGTATAGTTGTTCCCGTTTCAATATCACAACACCCAGAGGCTGACTTTTCCTGTTTCTTTGTTAACTGTAAAAGTTACAAAGGTGACCTATTGGGAAATGTGGAATCCTATTTACAGAACATGTCCTTTGAGTGACTGTCCCGAGGTCTTTATTCTTGAAGTTTACATCAGAAAGCACAGATGCCTGAGTTTACGTATGTCCCAGGTATAACCTACCACTTGAAGTAGAGGTAAACTCTGTCATGGAGCTGTTCTGTCAGCAGGCCTCGATCCCCCCCTAGGTCTCAGTTTCCTCATCTGTAAAATAAGGCATCCAGCTTGGGGCCTCGCCTTGCCTCGCCTCAGGGAGTGCCCGCAGCGTGCTGCTGGCCGGCTCGTTTTTTTCTGCGCAGTGGCCCTGTGCTGGGTGGTCACAGCAGTGCCCTCTGGTGGGAGGACGTGGTGTCCTGCTGCCAGGAGCGTGTCCCTGCTGCCGCTGTGACTTTCAGAGGTTGGCTGGCAGGTTTTAAACTGGCCCACGAAGTAAGTTGGTGATTTTCTTTTTTTTTTTGGCCAGATTGGCCTGGCTCTTCAGGAGGCAGAGGGTTCTGGTGTCTTTGCTGGTAAAGGTTTTCCCTCTGTGGACTCTTCTGATGTTCTATAGACAGAGTCTTCTTCCTGTCGGTGGAGATGGCTGGGTAGTGATGGGGCCTCACTAGGCGTGAGCTTGTCTCTGAGCTGTCGCCGCCTCCCGTGGAGGCTCCGTGTGTTTGTCTCTTGTAAAACGGAGCGAATAATAAGAGCAAGGAGGAGAGCTGCACCAGGGTTTGTACCCCACGTACAAATGGGGAGCGGTCCTAATTGCAAAGTAGTTGATGATAATTCTCTCACGTAGTTAACAAAGAGCTAACTGAAAATGTTGCAGGAGGGCCGTTATGTTTAACTCTGTTGCTATTTTCAGACATTTCAAATTTACTAATATATGAAGTTCTGACTAACATTTTGTAGGACATAAGATGCTGACTTGTGAAGGGTAACCACTTAGAAATTGGTTTTCTGTTCTGCTGTCAGTATGTACTGATTTCGTGTTTGGGGTAAATTTCTGAAATGCAAGGGAAAATACTTCTGGCTCTGTGCTTCTCTGATCGCTTACATACTTAGTCAATTGTAATTGTAATGTGAATGTCCTTTGGGGTACATCATCAATAAAATGTCAGTGTTTTCACAGAAGTGCTTGCTTTGACATTTTTTAAAACATCATTTTCCCTGAGTGCCGAACATAAAACAGAATTTTATTCACCACACTTTCTGTTTTGGCCACAGTGGCAGTGAGGGTTGTTGGGGTGTCTGTGACGCGGACACCATCCATGGCAATGCTCATGGGCACCCAGGCTCCAGTGGTTCTGGACAGTCGGCTTTGCAGTAGATCCCGTCCGTTGAGCCCGGGATAGACCTGCCACCTGTGTCACTAGGGAACGTACAGGGATTGCAGTACTTTTTTGTGTGGGGTGAGGGGATTGGTAGCAAAATATTTCTACTTCAGTATTTTAAAAATGTATTTCAGTCAAAGCAAAAACATCACCATTTTTATATATAACATATATAAAAATATACCGTATTTACCACAGATGTAAGGCGCACCCTTTATTTAAGGAGGTGTGGTTTCCCCTTGTTAGATGGTTGCCACCACAGTGGTGTGGTAGGTTTTTCTCTCAGCCCCTCCCTGGCCATCAGCATTCTCTCAGGTTGCATCTTCCGCTGCTAGCCTCAGCAAACACCTGTCATCTCTCCTTTCTAGACCCCCCTACTCGGAGAACTAAGGATATCTAACAGCATAAACAGCTGAATCCATTTTTTCCTGAAGAACATCAGGAAGAAATAACCACAAATGTTGCTTACAAAAATAGACTGATCACAGTTTTGACTTGGCTGCAAGCGACTCAGCTTGTTACTTCGGCTCTTCCTCTGGTGGAACAACTTCCATCAGCATCTGAAGGTACATGGTAATCGGTTCTGAAATAAGTAATACGGTTAGAAAAAAAAGTAAAAGTCTCCACTTCAGTTACCGCTGTCAGTGAACCAATCCCAGAAAAACCAAACCCATTGCTATCGAGTCAGTTCTGACTTATAGCAAGCCTAAAGGACAGAGCCGAACTGCCCCATAAGATTTCTAAGGAGTGCATGGTGGATTTGAACTTGCCAGCCTTTTGCTTAGCAGCCGTAGGTCTTAACCACTATGCCACCAGGGTTTCCTGTCAGTGAACAGAAGTATTTTATTATTCTTTCTTTGTAGATGCTGATGGATGGATGGGATGGGTGACATGTGGCCTCTGCTAGCCCCTGCCCTCAGGGCACAGTGATGCTTACTTAGCATTAGGACATTCTGGGAGCTGCATTGGTTCTCTGGAGATAAATTCCCATTGAAGCATTAGGGGCCTGCTGAGTATTCTATTGCCACCAAACCATTTACTCTTTAGGAAAAAATATGAATGCGTCAACTACATGTCACCACCACTGGCCAAGAGTCCGAATTACTAAGACAGCATTTTGCTAAAATGCAGATTGTTCATTTTTTTTTCATCTCCTTAATCTCAACTTCTTATCAGTTTTTTGAGAGAGGAGCTTGGCTAAATTTTCTATGACAGAAAAGTGAGACATTTTGTACCATTAAGTTTTAGGACATTCTGGTGAGGTTCTCCGTCAGTGTGATCAAATCCAGATTCATTTTCAGAGGCATGGGAATACATGCTTTTTTCTTGTACTGATATCTTTCCTTTCTATAGAAGTGGGCCTGCAATTTCTCTCTTTCTCGGCTCAGTGTTGAGATCAGAGTAAAAGGGGGAAGGGGGAGATGTTTCAAGAAAGGGAAAAAAATCCTTGGCAGAAATAATACAGCCTTGTTTATTTCACTTTGTTAGTCAAAATGAAACGTATTCTCTCTCTTGGTTATAACACCACTGTGAGGTAAGTGTTGATATCTAATTTCACAGACAAGGAAACGGAAAGGCATTCTCTGGCCCACCTGGCTCCATCTAAAGTCGTAGGTCAACTTCATTGCCTTCCAGTGGGGTTGAGTTTCTTTCTTTCATACTTTATTCTCCCTAAATTGTATGTATGTAGATGAAAACCTCACGGGAGTGCCCGAAAGGATGCCTGTACTCCCCTGTTCAGACAAGCTGAAGGAGAAAGGAAGGGGCAGGGTTTCAATCACATTTAGTCAGTAAATATTAACTGGCTGGTATACACCAGATACTGTGCTTGGTCCAGGATTGAATCATCACAACCCCAGTCCCTGCCTCCAAGGAGCTCACAGTGTCTGGAGAGAGAGGCCGGGACAGTGCAGCATGGTGAGGGTGCTCAGGATTTCCTGCAAGTCAATCTGCCGTATAAGGTAAAGCATTGTGAATATAATATAATTAGGTGTAATTTAGAAACTCTTTTGATGTACGTTGGTATTAGAAGAAAGGCCTGGTGATCTACTTCCAGAAAATTAGCTATTGAAAACCCCTTGGAGCACGTTCTACTCGGACGCACGTGGGTTCACCGTGAGGCACCACCGACTCGATGGCAACCCGTGGTGGTGGGGGCGGTGGCCCAGTGATTTCTTTTTAGATGTGAAAA
This sequence comes from Trichechus manatus latirostris, assembly GCF_000243295.1. Taxonomy (NCBI): domain Eukaryota; kingdom Metazoa; phylum Chordata; class Mammalia; order Sirenia; family Trichechidae; genus Trichechus; species Trichechus manatus. The sequence goes on along the minus strand of NW_004443950.1, from coordinate 19,850,200 downwards.
TGTCTGATGTAGTTAAATGTTTAAACATTAATTGTCCTAAAGTAGATAAGGAGCCAGGGTTGCCGAGTGGAAAGCCAGACCTTCAGCCTGGGAACTGGACAGCTCAGGCCCTTGTCCCAACTCCCTGGTCCCAACTCTGGCACTTCTTGGATGTCTTTGGGATGCTGCTGGGCCTCTTAGGTGATGTCTGCATATGTGTCAAATGAAAATGGTGCTTTCCTATCCTGCTTAATTGATGGGAACAAAGGAGGCCACAGGCGGGCCGCAGGGTGTCATGCTGTGAGATGTGGGTCCCGCCTCCTAAAGAGCTGGAACGTGCTGGCTGCATGAGGGACTGTGGTAGCACAGCCTGGGGGGAACCAGGACTGGGGAGGTGTGGGACGCTCTGCATGTCTGGGCATCACTATGGGCAGGACCGCCGCTCGGTTGATACTCACTCGAGATTCTCTGAGCCCATCCAAACTTGTGATAGACAAAGAGGAAGTAAAATACAAGGCCGCTTAGTATGAATAACACACAGTAGAGATACTCCCATGTGGGCTCACTGATGATCGGGGCCAACACCAAAAACACCGAGATCAAAGTCATCAGGATGGGAATGACGATGGGCACCTGTGAGCAAAATAAAGCATCAAGGTTTGAGTGCATTCATTGTCTTTCTGAAAATGTTCATAATAAAAAGCAGGAAAAAAAAATACAGCAATAGAGAAGAGTATAATGAACTCCAGGTACCCCTCAATCTCAATTTTTAATCTGTTTTCACTACAATACATTTTTAATGTAGTGTTTTCAGTAAATCTTCACGGTGGGTTCTCTCTGTGGTCAGAAAGAACTGCCAAAAGACCACCTCAAACGGCACGCCCTGGAGGCTGCACCACTTTATTTTCCCACCAGCAGTGCTCGAGGGTTCCGGTCTCACCATCCTCCCCAGCACAGGTTTTCTGTTTTCCTGATCATAGGCGTCCTAGTGGGTGTGAAGTGGTATCTTATACTGTGATTGCATTTCCCTAAAGACTAGTGATGGTCGAGCATCTTTTCGTGTGCTTATTGGCCATTTGTGTATCATCTTGGGAGAAATGTCTATTCAAATTTTGCCCCCTTTTTTAATGCAGTTGTCTTCGTGTTGTTCAGTTGTGTTGTGATTAGGTGCCACATAGTTGACGTTTGATGCACAGCAACCCCATGTAACAAAGTAAAACTGCCCCACAGAATTTTCTAGGCTGTAATCTTTATGGGAGCAGATTGCTAGTCTTTGTCCCACCAAGCCGCCGGCTGGGTTAGAACTGTAGCCCAACACTTACCCACTGTGTCAGCGGGGCGCCTGTGTTCAGTCGCTGTTGTGCTTTATGATATTCTGGATGTTAAACCCTATCAGATGTATGGTTCCCAGATATTTTCTTTCATTCTATAGGTTGTCTCTTCGCTTGGTTGATAAAATCTTTGGATGTACAGTTGTCGTTTTTCATTTTAGTGAAGTCTGATTTATCTGTTTTGTTCTTTTGTTGCCGTAACTAAGAATCATTGTCAGTAACAAGGTCTTAAAGTTTCAACCTTGTGTTTTCTCCTAAGAGTTTGGGTTCTTATATTTAGGCAGTTTGAGTTAATTTTCATATACGGTGTGAGGTATGGGTCCCGCTTCATTCTTTTGCATGTGGCAATCACATTGTTCTAGCAATTGGGTGAAGAGACTGTTCTTTTCCCACTGAATGGATTTGGCATCCTTGTAGAAAATCAGTTGGTCGTAGATGTCTGGATTTATTTCTGGGCTCTCAATTCTTTTCCATTGGACTAGTCACTATGAGTTGGAATTGACTGAGTGGCAGCTGGTTTTTGCTTTGTATACCAGTACCATGCTATTTTAATTACTGGAAAATAGTGCATTTTAATATCAGTTCTAGTAATTATTTTCTTCGTGTGGTTATACTACTTACTTGTCACAGAGTCAGGCTCACTTATTTCTGTTTATTTTCAGTGTTTAGGGATTAGTTTTTTCCTTTTTATATTTGTTTTTTAATATCTTAATTTTTAACCTTTTTCTTTACTTGCTTCATTCTTCCATTACTTTTTTGGAGAACACACACACACACACAGATACATATATGTGTTCATCTTCCACTACCTTTACAGAAAAAAATAGCAGATTATACAAAAGACAGTTTTGTGCCTTGCTTTTTTCCTTTAATATATTCTAGAAATAAGGTCATCATAATACGAAGTTGATGCTTATTTCTTGTTTGCTGCTGATACTACTCTACTTTGTGGCTGTACCACAGTTTTTTCAACCAGTTTGCTATTAATTGACATCTGGGTTGTGTTGAACCTTCTCTTGTATATATTTCATATTTTTGCCAGTTTCTTTTTGGGATAGATAACCTCAGAAAGAGATGGCTGGGTGAAAGGGTGAACGCATTCTTCTCTCCACAGGGGTTGTCCCATTTGCATTCTGCCTACAACCTCACCAATGGAGGATGGGCTCAAACTTTTGGATTTCTGCCCATCTGATAAGAAATGGCACCTCATTATAATTTTGGTATGTATTCTCTTGTTAGAGTGAAATTGAGCTTGCTAATTTTTTTTCATGTTTAAGTGTCATTAACACTTCTTTGAACCATCTTTTTATATCTTTTGTCTGTTTTTCTTTCAGGTACTGGTATTTCCCATCTCAATTTTTAGGAATTCTTTATAAAGGACATAATTTTGTGTGGTATTACTTGAAAATATTTTTCCCAGTATGCTGTACATATATGTTTTTAACTTTTTTTTCTTTTTTCAGTGCATAAATTTTTATTTTGTTGTGATTAAGCTTATCAGTTATTTTCATTTCATTTCTGGATTTTAAGTCGCAGTTTGGGAAGCTGTTCTCATTCTTGGGTTACAAAAAATGATGTTTTCTTCGTGCGTCAGCACCACAATATTTAACTTTTCAAATCTTTATGTTTGAATATTGATCTTCTTTCAGTTTTTTCCTATTCTTATTTGTCTATTCTTCCATATGAACTTTATAATCAACTTGTCTGACTCCAGAAAAGATAAAAATTACCATTTTTATTGGGATTGCATTCAGTTTCTAAATTAACTTCAGTATCTTTATGATACCGAGTTATCCTGTCCAAAAACATACATGGATTTCCATTTGTTCAGATCTTTCAGGAGTATTTTATAGTTTCCGACTAGAGGTCTAACTTCTTGTTAAGTTTATGGCTAGGTATTTTTATTTTTTGCTTTCGGGAGTGCAGTCTTCCATTATCATTTAATTAGATATCATTTGTATGGAGCTCTGGTGGCGCAGTGGTTAAGAGCTCGGTAGCTAACCAAAAGGTCGGCAGTTTGATCCACCAGGTGCACCTTGGTAGCCTATGGGGCAGTTCGGCTCTGTCCTGTAGGGCTGCTGTGAGTCAGAATTGACTTGACAGCAGTGGGTTTGGTTTGGTTGTCATTTATATAAATGAAGGCTATTTTGATGTATTAGTTTTATATCTTGTTACTTCACTATTTTTTTCTAGTAGTTTTTCCTTTGATTCTTTTGGGTTTTCCAGATATATAATTATATTATCTTTAAAAGGAGAGTTTTATGTCTTCTAACTCTCATGTTTCAAATTGCTTTCTCTTGTCTGATTAACCTTGCTAATATCTTCAAAACAATGTCACATGATAATAGAAATAGAAAGCATTCTTGTTCCTGCCTTTAGCAGAGATCTGTTACCTTATCATTAAAATCAGTCTTTGCCCAAGGGTGTATGTGGGGTGGGGGGCAGAGGGGGAGAGAGCTCATGTTAGGAAATAGCTATAAACTCCTATTTCTGTTTTTACCATTAGTGTATGTTAAATTTTGTATGATGACTTTTGGCATCTGTGGGGATGATCATGGGATTTTCCTCCATACATACATTAATACATTAATTTTAGTAATGGATTTTCTAATCCTCAGCCACCCTTGCATAGACTTAGTCATTACGTATTACCTTTTTAATGTAACTGGATTCTGTTAATATTTTTCTAAATGTTTATATCAATATTCATAAGTGAAATTGGTTTGTAAGTTCCCTTTTGTGCTGTTTTTCTAAGATGTGTATTGATTTTATATCCCATAAAAATAATTTGAAAACCAGTAAAATAAACCCATAGCTAACGTTTAAAAAGGAGAAAAAGCACAAACACAAATAAGAAATGAAAATGGGGAGCTAAACTCCAAAACATAGAAAGTTTTCTAAAAATTATAAGACTGTCTGCACAGCACTATGCAGATAAATGTGAACACCTCAATGAAATGGATAATTGTCTAGGAAAACAAAACTTACCAAAACTGACCCCAATAGAAGTCATATTCATAGAGAAATTCTAAAAATTTCTTTATAATTAGTAGTATTTACTAATGTTTTAGCATTAATTTATTTCAGAGCATTGAAAAAAGGAAAACTTTTTAAAAGGCAGTTTGATTGCTTATTAGTTATTTATTGATTCATTAGTTCTGATTTTTTTTCTAACACCTTAATTTCTTGCTTTTATATTAATTCCTTCTTTTAGTTTTATTCTTGTTTTTTGAGTTGCCTGTTAAATATTTTCACTTTTAAAAATGTTTGATATAAGCACTGTATTTAATGCAGTGAATTTCCTCAAAGCACTGTTTAAGCTGCGTCTATAGATTACATATCTTGTTTTCCTTATTGTTATTTTTAGGAATTTAGGTCATTTCATTTCCTATTTCCCCATGGGCAGAAAAGTTTAATGTTCTTTTATTAACTTCCTGTTCCATTGCATTGTAGACAGAGAACGCTGTTTGTGCTATTTCTAAGTTTTGGAATATCAGGCCAGCGTTAAAGACGGTCAGTTTTCAGACGTGTTTCGTGCGCTTGAAAAGGTGTGTTCTTTATTGTCTAGGTTCAGTGTTTGATATAAATCTCTAAGATCTGCCTTGTTATGCTTTTTATAGCTTTATCACTTTTTATGTCTTTATCACTGTGTTTCATTGGATTCGCCTTGGACTGAAGGGAGAGGTATTAAAATCTTCCATTTTTAGTGTTTGTCTGTTTCTCCTTGTGTATCCTGTACTTTCTGCTTTGTAAAGCTGGTGGATAGATTTCCATAACTATTATCTCTTCATGGTGAATTTTAGCCTTCAACATTTCTAAAGGGCCTGTCCTCCTTTGTCTGGTGAGAGCTTGTCTGATAAGATCACAAGTCCAGTTTTCTGTATATTTTCATTTGCCTAGTATTTCTTTGCCTTTTATCTTTTAATTTTTCGCAGCTTTATAAGCTTGCCTTAGAAATCTTTTCCTTTGGATGGCTGATTTAAGTGTATTTAAGCTGAATAAACCAGCTTATTCATACAACCAGTAAGTCTGGTCTCTGTTCTCTCATGTTTCACATTGTATGTCTAGATCTGAGCATCTTGTGCTTACGGTCAGTTTTCTGCTCTGAAGAGTGACATTCTGTGGGAAAACACTCACTAGGGACCTATTTCCCTCATTTTAAATGGGAAAAATTGTTGTGTGTTATACGAAACCATGAACTCCCAACTGATGTCCCCAAATATAACTTGTTATTAGTTGCGATTGAGTCTAACACAGTAAAATGCCTATGTGTAAACAATACATTGTTACCCAACACATGTTAATTAGAAAGTAAAACTGCTTTAAAAATTATTTCCTGGCGACAAAACAATATGGTTATTAACCAGTAAGCAAACCTGTTGCCACCGAGTCAATTCCAACTCATAGCGACACTATAGGACACAGTAGGACTGCCCCATAGGGTTTCCAAGGAGTGGCTGGTGGATTTGAACTGCCATCCTTTTGGTTAGCAGCCTGAGCTCTTAACCACTGTGCCACCAGGGCTCCTACTAATAAATAGTTACCTTAAATGTGATGGCATTATCTCCCAACATCTGAGACACACATACCTTACGCTTTCAATATGCCTACACAGGATTCTGACTTTCTACCGATTGGATTTGGAATATATCTTAACACTTTTCTCACACATCTCACATATGTTGAATTAAAAATATTGTATTGCATTTTGGGGATTGAGGTATTAGTTTTCCCATATAAATATCAGCTGGAAATGAGGGTATTGAGAGAGTGTAGATTCTATACAGTTTTCATAATATTAAAAACTGATAATAAGAAAAAACCCTCATAAGCGTTCTACCAAGAAATGTTAACCAGGAGGATGTCTCTGATGGTAATCCCTATAAAAGTCTTTATACATACATGGTCTTTTACTATGATCTATTTGTTTTGTCCCCCTTTTTTCAAAAATCTTTTGGTATCTATGAAGGCTGTGTTTTTGTTCTGAGAGTTACTGTTAATAACTAATTAGATACACTGTTCTTGTTGTTAGCCACTACTGAGTCGACCCTTGACTCATAGCATCCCCATGCTCAACGTGATCAAACTGTTGTGATCCACAGGGTTTCCACTGGCAGATTTTTGGAAGTAGATCACCTGGCCTTTCTTCCTAGTTCATTTTAGTCTAGAAGCTCTGCTGAAACCTGTCTCATGGTATGAAGTATTACTGATGAAAAATTGGATGCCAATTTATTATTTTCTTTCCCTTATTAATTTTGGGGGGACAGGAGTGGGAAGTAGATGTTCAAAGCATTTTTTAAAGTTCCATAATTTTATTAGAATATATTTGTTGTTGCTCATTCTAGCTCAGATATCCCAGGTACAGGGTATGCCTTACCATGTTGGTTCAAGTCCTCCTCTCCAACTTCTCCTTCATTGCCAAGAAGTGTTTCTTGAATTATAGTTCTTAGGATTTCATTTCCTTCAGGGACTCCAGTTATACATTTGTTGGCTTTTTTGTCTGTCTCCTCTAGTTATATTACTGTCTTAAATACTTTTTATTTCTGTTTGATATTTTTTCCATTTTCTTCCTTTCTGTTCTCTGTTTCCTGGATGTTTGTTTGCTCTTGTATTTTTTCTAGCTTACTCTTTATTTCTGAAATAAATTTTTAAAGTTTTTTTTTGAGCTCTGTCAGCTCTCTTTTCACGTCCTCCTGATATTTAGTCATCTCAACTTTTGGCTTTTCTGTTTCTGATGTTTGATGACTTTCATAGTTTCTATAGTTTTCTTAATGACTTTTATCTCATTTTAGAATATTATAATTTTGATCTGCCTTATGGACATTATTTTCATTGTACACCTTCTTTGTTTCTTGGTATATTTATCCAGTTCATTTTCCTTAAGAATCTCTGTGGGGGTCGTTTTCAGTACGTTCTGTTGTTCATGTTTGAGTGAGGTGGACTTCAGTGTGCTTTCAGCAGTAAGTACTGTAAAAGAAGTAGGGAGTGAGCTTTCTTAGCATCACTGCTCATTGTCCTTCCTTTGTTGTTACCTTGAAGTACTAACAAAACTTGGCTTTTCTGTGTAGCCCCGTCCCCAGCTCTAAGATCTGCATCCCCAGGGTCCACACCCGTGACCCCACTGTCTGTGGTCAGTGTTGAGCATAGATTTCTAGTCCCAGCAGTTTTGTTGCTGTTGTCTTCGGTGGTTCTCAATCCTTCTGGAAAGGAGTTTTTGTGGAGAGTTTCTGGGATCCTTGAGAGGTTAGGCCATTGCAGCCCTGCTCTCCCACTTTCACTGGTGGTTCTCAGATCTGCTGACTGAGAATTCCCTCAGAGTGGCGGACTCTCCTGTTGGAGGGGAATGCTTGTTGGCAGTTCTGGGCACATGGGTCCTGATGTTAGTGGTGCCTCCACTTACAGTCTGGAGTTTGTAATGATACCTCATCTCCTACTTTGTTGTTGAAGATGTTGGCTGTAGGGTTTTCCTTTTGCTATTTTTAGTAGCTCATCCTGTTTTTATGAGGGATTCTGTACAGATTTTAAAATCTACACTACCATCATTAACTTTGCCTGCTAGGTGACCTGACTGAGGTGGAGTTGCTTAACCTCCAGGAGGCTGCTCCATGTCTCTGCTGGCTATGGAGACTTGGTGATAGTCAAGATACAGTGTTAGAAGGACCATTAGACAAATTTCTGAAACAAAATACTCAAGGTAAAGACGTTATACTTGTCTTACTTACTTAAGCCCTCAGCTTGCCTGCCATTTTCTTCTCTCTGTCCCTGTCTCTAATTATAAAAATAGCACAGTTGCCAAAAAAAAAAAAAAAAAGAAAGTCCCTAACATAAACAAAGAAAAATAAATTTGACTTCCTCCTCATTGGCATAAACTGACACCACTCATGCAGGGAGGTGGGGGAAGCCAGAGACAGATTGCCAGCTGTGGACTGTTGGTGGTTGCATGCACAGGAATGGGTCCAGGGCCAGAGTTCAGAAAGCCCCCATCACTTTACGGAAAGGTACGTGTGAGAGATCCGAGAACTGTCAAGACCTGGACGTCCTGATTTGTTAGAAACAGGTCACATGTACTCTAGGTAGCATAATAAATTACTAATTAGACTTGGCTAATTTGATCATAGTATGAAATGAAGAACGAAGTCTACTGTAAAATATATTCAAGAGAAATCAGGTTGGAAATAGAAAGTATGTCCCTAGTATCTGAAATAGTTACCTCTGTCGAATTTATTTCAATAAACCAAAGCTAGAGCACAGGACATTTTTAGGGCGGTGAAACTATTCTCCATGATACTGTAATGGTGGACACATGATCTTAAGCATTTATTGAAACCCATAGGACTATACAAGAAGTGAACCCTAATGGAAACTGTGGACTTCCGTTAACAATAATGTATCAGCACTGGTTTATCATAACAAATTACCATAGAAATGCAAGATGTTAACAGGAAAAACAGTGTGAAACGGGGAGGGGATATGTGGGAACACTGTACTTTCTGCACAATTTTTAAACCTAAAACTGCTCTAGATAATACTCTGTATAAAAGAAACTAAAGCCACTTGTGACATTGGGGGCACTAAACCTACCTTGATAGGCCTTTCCAGTTCTTTCCTCGTAAATCTCATCACAACGAGTCCTAAAATCGTCATGCCATAAAACAGCCATGCAGCAAAACTGAAGTAATTGACTAATGAGTTTATGTCACCAGGGATGATATAAATGGTGGCTATGATACCCTAATAGAAAGAAGAATGAATATTTAGGTCATTGGTACATAAAACATTATCCTTATCACCTCATAGAAGAGTGAAGAAGCACTTTTTACTCTGGATAAACTACCATGAAAGAAAGACTTCCTATCTACCCCTTTATATTTGGGGTTGAACTAGACTTTGGCTATGATAGATGTTCTCTTTGAAGGCTGACAGAAAAGACTTGGAAATTTTGTGAATCTCTCAATATTGTGATTTTAAGCAGGAAAAACAACATTATGTTTATATATGTTTGTTTTTATATATAGTCTGCATATGTGTCTCTCCACACACTGCACACACACATCATCAATTTCCTAATTATGAATTTTTCTTCCAGAGTTTTCATCACAGGAAAGGGCCCTGATCTATGAAACTCAGGCTTAGCTGTCTCGAGCTGGCCTTACCAGCACTGGTTATATGACCTAGACAGGCGTTCCCCTTTCAGGGTCTCTTTCCTCAGCTTCAGGTGGAGCAGGTGGACAGATTAGTGTTCTCTTCTGGGGTGGTGCTGACACTTAGTTCCCTGAGACTAGGGATGCGGCTGGTCCCTCAGCGCCCAGGACAGTCTCACACACCAAGGACCACCCTCCCCTGAGAGGCGCCTATCAGAAGATGTCGGAGGGCCCTTACAGCACAAGGAGCCCACAGCTGCTAAATCATTGGACCGTGATAGGAAGCTGTGGTCAGTACTCGCCTTGTTAAATGCTGTATTCTCCTTCAAGCCCTAAGCTAGCAGGTTTGTATAGTCTGTCACCAGTGACAGACAAATGTACAGGTAAGAAGTACAAAGGATACAAGCTTGGAAGAGTCAAACAGTGTCTTTCACAGCTACGTTCAGAACAAGGAAGCCGAGCTCAGGTAAATTGTTGAATTTTCTTGGTCTTTTTTATATCCCTGTTTCACCTTGAGGAATAAGGGACCCGTATTCTGCCTTTAGGAAGACCATCTTCATGGTGGAATTCATACTCACATAAAAGATGATGGCGGGTGCTGGAGTTAGGCGCTTGACGCTAACATAAGAGAGCACTTTCAGCATGTGGCCTTCCCGGCCTGCGACGTAAACGAGTCTGAGAAAGAAGAATGTCGAAGTCAGTTTCGTCAGCTTCACTGATGAGGCCACAGAGGAAGGAACTGAATGTGAGCCTGGTTCATTTCCAGGTCAGAGTCTGGACTCTGGAGGGAAGTGGGTTCTGGAGAAGTGAAGTGAGGAGTTAACTGCATCTGAGAGGAACGTATCTTGATGCATGGAAGTCGCCAAAGACAGGAAAGGGCGGGAATGGTTTGGGGTGGTCTTTAAAGGAGGAGAAACCCATCTGAGTCCTAAAAGTTAAGCAAGAAACAAATGTGAAAATCCATCCAGGGCCAGTGTCACTCCTGGGGTACCTGGCAGCAAACACAGAAGCAGTCTTGCTCTTGCAAAAACCAAGCTGCACCGAATTTCCATATTAAAAAAAAAAAAAAAATTACAGGTGAGTCAGCAGATACACATAAGTGGCATAGTTCTCCCCAAAAACTGATAATTCAGCAATCTGAAAGACTACATTTAAAATGTCAGAGAGAAATAAGAACAAAGAGCTACTAAACAATTTCTTAAAAAAAAGTTATTGTAATTAAAAATTTAACAGATAAATTGGATACAAGTTAAATATGCTAGAAGCGCAGAGAGGTGGAAAATGGAGAAGAGAAGAAACATGCTCAAATACATCGAATGGAGAGAGAGATTCAAAAAAGAGCAGAGTTTTTTACAGGACTGAAACACTGTGAGCCTTCACACTGAACCTAGTTCTACACAAGATCAATAAAAACATACCCAGATGTAAGCATTATAATGGAAAGAAAAAAAAACAGAAAATCTTAAGGTTTACTGAATTTAGAAAATTAACTACAGAATTGGGACAATTAGAACAACAGCAGATGTCTCATGAGAAATAACATCTTCAAAGTGATGAGAGTAACTGATTTTCAGATTCTAGGTGGTTAAACTATCATTCGAGACTACAGGCAAATTTTCAGATAAACAATGACTATGAGACATTTACTATCCAATCCTCATTGAAAACTGTTGAAGGACCTACCTACTCTAGTCGACGAACTGAACTCAGAAGGAGCTAATTGCCAAGAAGCAACTACAAGGGAAAAGCAGTAATATTGGTATGTATAAAAACTGGGGTTTTTTTTGTAATGACAAACTTTTTTTGGAGGGGTAGGTTTATAAACAATAACTAATATACTAGATAATATGAAAAAGGAGAGCCCTTCCAAGAGACGGAGGTGAATTGAGCTACTGATGTATGAATTTTTAAGAGTATCACTAAAAAAATAGAAATACAATTTCCACATCAGTTGAAGAAAAAAGGGAATAAATAAAAATTTATGAATATAATAAATCAGGGTAAGATTTTTAAAAAGCCAATAAATCACAATGTAAAAGTTAGAAATCCAACTGTATCAGTAATCACAGTAGATGGGAACAGATTAAACTTGTCTGATCAGAGACTCTCGGGTTGGATTTGTTCAGAGACACAAGCCAAAGCCCAGTGACACTGAAAGGTTGAAGAAAGGAGAGGTGGACATATTACCAAAAACAGCAGCCTAATGACAGCTGATGTACCAATATCACTTTCAGACAAAATAGAATGGAAGGCTAAAAGGGAGAGTACCTACTGAAAAAAGGAATAGTCCACCAAAAAGATACTTAAAAAAAACAAGGGTCCTTGAAAACATAGAAGGCAAAAAACTGACAAATCCACTACTAGAGTGGGAGATTTGAACAGTACAAGCTTGATATAAAAATCTAAAAGCAATTATAGAATACACATTATTTTCAAGCCCTTAGGAAACATAAAAATTGCAGTCAGCAAAAAGGAAGTCTTAAGAATTCCAAAGAATTGATAACATAAAGATCACATACTCTGGCTACAGTGCAGTAAAATTAGAAGTCAGGAATACAAAGGCCAAAAAGGCCCATCTATTTAAAATGACATATTTGAACTTTAAAATGTCACCAACACGGTATTAATTCCCAGAATAAGTCAGTGAAACTGGGGGAAAGGAAGATGATAGGGGGAGACTTAGATGCAAGGTGATGTGAATTCACTCGTTAAATTGCATCAATTCTCTACAAATTAATATAAATTTCATCAGTTCTCTACAAATATATAAATTCCATGCAACCAAAATGCAAACAGGACTTCTGGAACATAACAAAGTTAATTGTAACTGCATCTGGAATGCTAAACTTGTAAGGAAAAGTCTAGCAGAAGAGCTCTACTACTACCAGATTTTAAATTATTGAAGCTGTAAAATCTTTTAATAAGTATGATAATGGCACAGGAAAAGACATATCAATGAAACAAAATGAACCAAGTGGACATGATAATGATGGCTTTCAAACCAGCAGGGGAAAGAATGGATTATTCAACAAATAATACTGGAACAACAGGTAGAGATTTGGAAAAAGGAAAAGTGAGATGTATGCCTCATATCAAAATACATTCCAGACTGACCAAAGAGTTAAAATGCACTAGAAAGAAACATAAGTGACTATTTACGTAATCTTGAAAGAAAGACTTGTCTATGTGAAATAGAAAACTCAGAAACCAGTTAGGAAAAATCATATTTGACCCCTCCCATAAAAATTAAATACAGCATAATTCACTGTGATACAAGTCCCTGGCCAATCCCCAAACTGGACATGTTTGGAGATACACAAAATTAATGTAAAACAGATCATATACCTAAATGTAAAAGCCAAACCTATAAAACTTCTAGGAGAAAACAGAATCCTTGTGACTTTGAGCTGGGCAAAGGTTCTCAGATACAACAACAAAAAGCATGATCCATAAAAAAGAAAATTGGTAAACCAAGCTTTGCCAAAGTTAAAAATTTTGGTGCTTCAAAAACATTAAGAAAATGAAAACAGTATTCTGGGAAGATGGTGGCATAAACAGACCAATGTTCTGACTCTCCCCCACAGATACAACAAGAAATACTATAAGGAAATGGTGCTCAGCTTTGAGAGACTCCGAATTGTGGACCAGAGAAAAGCAGCAGGGAACTGCAGACAGGCAAGAATCAATGAATCAACGAGTTGCGTATGGTAGGAAAATCACTTCTCCCACCATCTTTGCCCCTCCCCCCAGACACACAGGCCACTGGCTGCTGTGAACTAGGATAGTGGCCCCAGAAAAAGAGACTGTCTCTCTAACCACCACAGCCCCTGCCTGTACAAAGAGACAGGACCCCAAGCTTCTTCCCTAAGATCAACAAGGCAGACCTCCCCAGGTGTCGATTTGGAGCTTGCTACCTCCCCCACTTGGACACTGTTGGCTGCAAGCCTGCTAATTGCTACAGAAGGCTTGTGCAGTGGAGTCTGTTCCCATAGTAAACATTCTACCAGCCTCCCTGCACACCCCATAGCTCTGGCCTCTGAAACCAACAAGACAGACCTTTTGGGAAGTCAGTTCAGATATGTCTGCTCCCCCTTCTGGTTGGTGCTGTGGACTGCTGACTGAGGCTGCTATGTGCTAAGAAGCAGGCATCTTTAGTGGAGGATACACCCACAGCCAACATACTACAGGGAGGGCTCTGATAGCAACAAGGCAGACCTTCCTGAAGGTCTATTTGGAGCGTGACATCACCTACCCTACAAGGACACTGTCATCTACAAGCCTGCGGTGAGTTGCTACAGAAGGTCCCTGCAGTGGAGTCTGCTCCCACAGTCAGCACAGGGCTTGCTGGGTGTGGGTTTTCCGACTAAAAATGTGGTTGCAGAAACAGAGAAGGGAAAGGAGTAATAACCAGAGAGAGAGGACTGCACCCCCAGGTGGACAGATGGATTAGTACGTGATACCTTGACTGAGTGGCTGTGCCTGTTAGTGGACAGACTGACCATAGAGTATTCTCTGGTGTGTTTGGAAAAGATAGAAAGTTGAAAACAGATATGAATCTTTCAAATCCTGATTAAACCAGGGAGGGAGAAGGAAGTATCAGGGAGGGAGATGAAATGGTAAGCAAAGGCCAAAGGCTCTGCCCACCTAAGAGTCTCTTGGAGAAAGGAGTACAAACAAAACACCAGATACTGGGGGAAACTGAGAAAGTTAATACCCTCAAAAATCCCAGAGCCCCAACAAAAAATTAGAAGACAGAGAAATAATAGCCCATAAAAATGAACATGACAAAAGGAGTGAAAGCACATATACCTGTTGCCGTCGAGCTGATTCTGACTCATAGCATTGCTATAGGACAGAGTAGAACTGCCCCATAGGGTTTCCAAGGAGCAGCTGGTGGATTCAAACTGCTGACCTACTGGTTAGCAGCGAAACACTTAACCACTGTGCCACCAGGGCCCTGAAAGCGCATCTTGGGATGACCAAATAATGAAAAGAAAAAAAAAAAAAGGAAGAATACAACATTAAACACAAAGAACTAAGGCAAGTCATAGACAAAGCCAAAAGAAAGAAAACAACGCAAGAACAAATGAAGGCCTAAAAAAAGATACTGCACCTGAAAGGGACAAAAACTAAATAAACACAATAGAAAGATTTACAGACAGCTTTAATCAAGCAGAAGAAAGAATGAGCAAATTAGAGGATAAGATAGTTAAAGTTACAGATGTTGGAGAGCAGCAAGAACAGAGGCTCAAGAAGGCTGAGCACAGTTTAATGGAATTATGGGACAAAAATGAGATCTAATATACACATCATGGGAATTCCAGAAGGAGATGAGAAAAAGGGACAGAAATATTTGAAGACATAATGACAGAAAATTTTCCCAATCTAATGAAGGACATGAATTTGCAAATCCAAGAAGCTCAAAGAACCCCAAGTACGATAAACTCAAAGAGATCTTCTACACCAAGTCACATAATATTTACCCAAAACCTGTTACTGTCAAGTCGATTCCAACTCATAGCAATTATCATATTTAGGCTTTCAAAAATTAAAGAGATAGAATCCTAAAAGCAGTGAGAGAGAAGTCACATACAAAGGATTCCCAATAAGACTATAAGTGTCAATTTTTCCTTGGGAACATTGGAGGCCAGTAGGCAATAGAATAATGTATTTAAAGTGCTGAAAGGAAAAAAAAAAAAAAAAAAACAAGAATACTATACCCAGAAAAACTATCTTTCAAGAATGAGGGTGAAATAAACATTCCCAAACGGAAGCTGAGAGAGTTCATATCCACCAGACCTGCTGTACAAAAATACTAATGGGAGAATACACTAGAAAGTAATTAAAAGCTATACATTAAAAAAAAAAACTCTAATAAAGGGAAGTACATGGACCAGTGTTAAGGTTTTCATGCTTGATAATTCTAAATGTTTTGTCCTTCGTATTTATATTTAAAAGGCAAGAATAAAATTGTTACAGAGCACATGAAATATAAAGATGTAATTAGTGATAATAATGGGGGGGAGAGGAATGGTATATAGAATTTCTTGTATGCTACTGAAGTTTAGTTGGTACCAATTGACCCTAGAATGTTATAAATATGAGCTGTTAAATGTAATATTTATGGTAACCACTAAGAAAATATTTTTTAAAAAAATACACAAAAAGGAAGGAGAAGGGAACCAAAGAGGCTCACTACAATAAACTAGCAAAACACAAAAAGAAGCGTAGTAAAGGACAAAGACAAGGCTTAAGACACAAAAAACAACAAAAACAGCAGAAATAGTCACTTCCTATCAATAATTACAGTGAATGTAAATGAACTAAATGCTCCAATCAAAAGCCAGAGAGTGGCAGAATGGATTAAAAAAATATGATCCAAGTATATGCTGTTTTAGAAGAGACACACCTTAAACCCAAGGACACAAATAGGTTGAAAGTGAACGGATAGAAAAAAAAGTATTTCAAGCAAATAATAACCAAAAGAGAGCTGGGGTGGCAATTTTAATATCAGACAAAGTAGACTTTAAGAAGAATTGGTTAGAGAAGACAAAGATGGACATTATATAGTGGTAAAAATGTCAATTCATCAAGAAGATACAACAATCAAATATTTATGCACAAAACACTGGAGCACCTAAATATATAAAGCAAACACTGATAGAACTGAAGGGAGAAATAGCACTACAATAATTGGAGACTTCAATAGACCAATTTCAGTACTGGACAGAACTTCTAGAAAGAAGATCAACAAGGAAACAGGAGACCTGAATGACATTATAAACCAACTAGACTTAACAGATAGATATAGAACACTCCACCCCAAAACAGCACAATATTTATTCTACTCCAGTGCACATGGATCATTTTCCAGGATAGACCTCATGTTAGCTCACAAAGCAAGTCTTGATAAATTTTAAAGATTGAAATCATACAAAGTAATTTCTCTGATTACAATGGAATGAAGCTAGAAATCAATAACAAAACTGGAAAATACACATGGAAATGAACACATTATTAAACGACCAATGGGTCAAGAACAAATCAAAAGAAAAATCACAAATTTCTTAAGAGTCAAATGAAAATGAAAGCGCAACATACCAAAACCTATGGGACACAGTAAGCAGTATTCAAAGGGAAACTTAAGCAATAAATGCCTACATGAAAAAAGAAGATCTCAAATAACAGAAGGAAGATCTCAAACTAACAGCCTAACTCCAGGAACTAGAAAGAGAAGAGCAAACTAATCCTAAACCTAGCAGAAGAAAGGAAATAAAGATCAGAGCAGAAATAAATAAAATTGAAAACAAAAACAATAGAAGCAATAAAACCAGAAGTTGTTTCTTTGAAAAGATCAATAAAATTGACATTTAGCTAGACTGCCAAAAAGAGAGCGATACAAATAACCAAAATAAATGATTAAGAGGGAACATTACAACTGACTGATAGAAATAGGGAGAATTATGACAGAATATTATGAATATATGGCAACAAACTGGATAACCTAGATGACATGGACATATTCTTAGAAGCATACAACCTACCCAAACTGACTCAAGAGGAAATAGAAAGTCTCAACAGACCCATAACAAGTGAAGAGATTGAATGAGTGGTCAAAATCCTCCCAACAAAAAGAAGTCCTGGACCAGATGGCTTAACTGGGGAATTCTACCAAACATTTAGGGAATTGACATCAGTACTATCTGAACTCTTCCAAAAGACATAGAAAGAAGGAATACTTCCTAATTCATTCTTCGAAGGAACCGTAACCCTGATACCAAATCCAGATAGAGACAGCACAAGAAAACTACAGACCAATATCTCTTATGAATATAGATGCAAAAATTCTCAAAAAAAAAATACTAGCAAACAGCATATTAAAACAGTTATACGCCACGATCAAGTGGGATTTATTCCAGGAATGCAGGGGTGGTTCAATGTTAGAAAATTGATCAACGTAATACACCACATCAACAGAACAAAGGTAAAGAACCATGTGATCATCCCACCCAGGGACTCCTGAGATTTTAGGCCAGCCATGTCCAATTCCAGTGTCCAAGCTTGTCCACGCTTTTCTTGCAGTTTTCTATGAGGATTCAAGCCACATCCTTTCTCTGGACTTAAGTTTCCTTCTTAGGCCATGAGGAGTTTAACCTGGACTTTAGGGCCTTGTCTTCCTCAAGTATGAAATTGGCCCTGCTGCCCTCTGCCCACCCTGGCGGAGTACATGGCTGTGGGTACCCTACCTGCCCGCTGTAAAGCAAGTCCCGTTGGCAGCACCAATGGTTGAAAACGCCACAAAGAGTGGAATGACCCAAGAGGCTGGGTAGAGAACACGGTCCCCAAACGTCTGGTGAGAGAAGAGAGATGAACGGTCTGTCATGGCCCCCAAGAGCCACTGGTCCCAAAAAAGCCGCTGTGCCCTTTCAGAAGTTCCGAGTCCCCACCTCCCCAAGTCGGGCACTGCCTCTGTGACGCCTTGAGTGGAGAGAAGAAAGAACCACCACTCGGAGGAAACAACTTCCTGTTTTTCTCTTCAGAGTATCTTAGGATCTTTCGATGGTGACAGGAATCTCTCTTCCAGTACTTCCTGCCATAGTTCTTAGTCACTTCAATATCCTTCCCATCCACTGACCACTCACTTCCTTGATTTCCTCACTTGGAGTAGTCTTGTTCTCCCTCCCACCTTAGCCACCCGTTCTCATGGTCAGACGACCTCATTGTTAACCTAAACTGCATCTCCTCCAGTCTCCCATCCCTTCACCTCAGTCTCTATTTCTAACTCATTTCCTGTTGTACCCCAGATCCGTGAGGCCTCCAGGACATGAACCCCACCACCTTTCCCACTGTCCCTCACACCCCTCCCTCTTGTCCTCATGTCCCTCTTTCTTTAGCTCAAATTCTACAATCCATTATTATAATCATCTCCTTCAACTCCTGTGTACTTTCTCTCTCTCTCTCTGATACTTGTCTGTCAAAACCCCAACCCTGGTTAAGTCCAGCTCTGCTCTCCACCTCCACCTGTGGAAGGTCTCACACTCCTGGCCTGTAACCTAGGCCCTTGGGGCTGCCCTAACCTGCCCAGTCTCCTGGATCTTTATTTCTCACCCCCTCCTCTCCTGTGAGGTACTTTGCCTTGTCTGTCCCCACCCCCCGCCCCAGAATCACGGCACCCTCCAGCAGAGAACCCTGGGCTCTCACCACAGCCACGGCCTGGGACTGCAGGAGTTCAGTCGTGGTCATCACGGTGAAGTAGGAGATGTTCATGAGGATGTAGCACACCGCCACCAGTGGGATCCCGATGACAATGGACAGGGGCAGGTTCCTGGCAGGGGCAGTGACACAGGAGGCCAGGGTCACACCAGAACATGCCATGGGAGACTCATGAAATTGTCGTTTTCATCCAGTCCTTCCCTCCCACTCGCCCTGGTCAGCCCTCCACCTGCTCCCTGTGGTGGGCTGGGGTCACAGGTGCCCTTTGTGAGTCCTCCACCTGGCCTTGTGGAACATGCGACGTTTTCGGTGGAGAACTCTCCCTCTCTCAGACTCTACTGCAGTAAAATGCAATTGTTTATAAAGCAAAATAAGCCAGAACTAATGGGAGTTAAGGAGCCCCTGGATGGTGCAAATGGTTAACGTGCTTGGCTACTAACTGAAAGGTTGGAAGTTTAAGTCCACCCAGAGCCACCTTGGAAGAAAGGCTGCCGATCTACTTTTAAAAAATAAGCCATTGAAAACCCTGTGGAGTTGAAATCAACTCAATGGTAACTGATTTTTAAGGGAAGTTAAGAGTTCGTTCTTCACTTTAGCAACCAACCCACTGCCCAAAACAAAACCAAATTTTAATCAGTGTATAATGAGCTCATAAGAAACCAGCCACTTGTCTGGGGGTGGGTCAGACAATAATGGGAGAAAGCAGTTCCACTTTTTTTGCCCAGGAGAAGAGAAGCATGCTTGCCTGTTCACTGCCTCCTGCCCTGACTCAGCTTTGTTACCTGAAAGGATTTCTAAGTTCTTCTGTGATATAATTGAGTTGATTCCTGGAGACAGAAAAGTAACATGAGTATGAGAACATAATGCTAAGTGAAATAAGTCAATCGCATTAAGAACAAATATTGTATGATCCCACTTTTATAAGAAGACAAGAACAGATACATATACAGAGACCAATGTTCATTGGTGGTTACCAGAGGCGGGGGTTGGGGGAAGGAGTCAGTCTCTGGATTGTAGATACTTATTATTTTTGGTGATGGGAAAAGTAGCTCCAAATATGGATGTAGTGAGCAACTTGACCAAAGTAAACAATGGCCCTAAGAAACACCCGAGAAAAAAAGGACATTTATGCTAAAGAATTTGATGTATATAATTTGGCAACAACACCAGTGAAAACAAAAAAAAAAAACGAGTGTACGATCACGTATGTGTATAGGCATATATGTGTATGGGTAGGTACAGGTGTACATACGTATGCACAGATGGAAGTATATGTACGTGTACGTACAGATACGTGTGTGCAGGTAGATACATTTGTAGAGGACACAGTTACAGATACTTCTCAGACATAACCAAAAACCTTGCAAGATAGGTTTTCTGGGTTTGAAGGCTGAGGACCTTAGTCTCATGGGACAACTCAGTCAATTGGCATAATATAGTTTTCAAAGTTCATATTCTGCATCCCAGTGAGGTAAGTTGCATCTGGGGTCTTAAAAGCTTGTGAGCAGCCACCTAAGATGCAACTATTGGTCTCTACTTGTCAGGGGGGAACGAGAAAGAAGGAAACCCAAGACTCAGAGAAGAAACTAGTCTACAGGACTGATAGTCTACGTGAACCATGGCCTCATCTACCTTTAGACCAGAAGAACTAGATGGTCTCGGGATAGATGAGGCCATGGTTCATGTAGACTACTGACCATTCTGATCAGAGCCACAATAGATGAACCCTGATAGAATGGAAGAAAAATGCAAAACAGAACTCAAATTCTTAAAAAGTCAAGACTGGACTAATGGACCACAACTACCACGGCCTCCACCAGACTGAGTCCAGTACAACTAGATGGTCCCCTGCTACCACCACTGACTGCTCTGACAGGGATCATGATAGAGGGTCCCGGACAGAGCTGGAGAAAAATGTAGAACAAAATTCTAACTCACAAAAAAAGACCAGACTTCCCCGGATACCCTTTTAGCTCAGCGATGAAGTTATCTCCGAGGTTCACTCTTCAGCCTGGGAGTGGCCAGCCCCATAAAACCAAATGGGACTGACTAATGAGGTACAGTAGTCCAGTGACAAGGGCCAGAAGGCAGAAGGGGACAAGGAAGCTGGTGAGACGGAACCCAAGGTTGAGTAAGGATATTGTTGATGTGAGATTGTTAACCATTGTCATAGGGCAGCATGTGTAGTAACTATTAAATGAGAAACTATTTTGTTCTGTAAGCCTTCACCTGAAGTACAATAAAAAAAAAAAGACCAGACTTACTGGCCTGACAGACTGGAGAAACCCCGAGAGTATGGCACCCAGATACCCTTTTGGCTCAGTAATGAAGTCACTCCTGAGGTTCACCCTTCAGCCAAAGATTAGACAGGTCCATAAAACAAAATGAGACTAAAGGGCACACCAGCCCAGGGGCAAGGACTAGAAGGTAGGAGGGGACAGGAAAGCTGGTAACAGGGAACCCAAGGTTGAGAAGGGACAGTGTTTATATGTCATGGGGTTGTTAACCAATGTCATAAAACAGTATGTGTACTAAAAAAAAGTGTTAAGAAGTCCAGACTTACTGGACCAATTGAGACTAGAGGACTCCCTGAGACTATCACACTGAGATACTCTTTAAACCTTGAACTGAAACTATCCAGAGGTCACCTTTTCGCAAAACAACAGATCTGACACACACAGGATATTATCCGTGAGTACAGTGCTCCATTAAAAACATCTCTATGAGACCAAAAGGTCAACAATTATTCTGAAGCAAAGATGAGAAGATAAGGGGGCAGGGAAATAGAGTACTGGAAATGAACAACCAGAACCCAAAGAGAATGTTGACATGTTGTGAAAAATGTAACTAACGTCACTGAACAATTTGTATAGAAATTGTCAGACGGGAACCTAATTTGCTGTGTAAACCTTCACGGACAACACAATATATATTTTTTAAAAGTAGCATGTGTAACGTAACTTTCACTTGCTTTACTAAGCAATAATTGTTGGCCTCATTTCAGAGGAAACTAGTCTACAGGACTGATAGTTTACATGAACCACAGCCTCATCTACCCTGAGACCAGAAGAACTAGATGGTAGCCGGCTACCACTACCACCCATTCTGATCAGGGCCACAATAGATGGACGTGGATAGAATGGGAGAAAAATGTAGAATAGAACCTCAAATTCTTAAAAAAACAAAACAAAACAGACTTACTGGACCAGTTGAGACTGGAGGACTCCCCAAGACTATTGCCGTGTGGTAATCTTTAAACCTTACACCAAAACAAGCCCCATGGATTACCTTTTAGCTAAATTCCAGATTGGCTCACAAAATAAAGAATATCACCCATGAGTACTGCACTCCTTTAAAAAATCATCTATATGAGACCAAACGCTCAACAATTACTTTAAAGATGAGAAGGTAAGGGAGCAGGAAAACTAGATTAATGGAAAGGAAACAACCAGAACAGAAATAATGAGAATGTTCATACATTGTGAAGACTGTAATAATGTCACTGAACAATTTGTATAGAAATTGTTGAATGGGAACCTAAACTGCTGGGTAAACCTTCACTGAAAACACAATAAAGTATTACTTTAAAAAAAACAAAGATTCTCTAGCATAGAGAAAATTCTCCTGCAGAAATACCAGGGTACTTTCTTTCAGGGAAGGCCCTGGTGATTGGTGGGAAGTGGGACCCTACCCAGACCTGCATGACTGGCATCTGGTCAAGTCTTTGCCCTTCGTGGGAATTACGTGGATTTTCAAGAATAATTGGGAGACGAGCTTCACCGTTCAGCCGGGGAGTGGACAGCCGGGGAGTGGACTAATGAGGCACAGAAGTCCAGGGACAAGGACTAGAAGGCAGAAGGGGACAGGAAAGCTGGTGATAGGGAACCCAAGGTTGAGTAAGGACAGTGTTGACATGTAGTGGGGTTGTTAACCATTGTCATAGGGCAATACGTGTACTGTTTAATGAGAAACTATTTTGTTCTGTAAACCATCTAAAGTGAGAATAGCAGCACAACTGGAAGAATGTAATTGACGTCACTGAATTGTACATGTAGAAATTTTTGAAATGGTGTAACTTTGGCTATGTATGTTTTCACCAAAAAAAAAAAAGGTCCTCCAAGGTCGAGAAGGTAGAGTGTTGACACGTCGTGGGGTTGTTAACCAATGTCATAAAACGATATGTGTAATGTTTAATGAGAAACTATCTGTTCTGTAAACCTTCACCTAAAGTACAATTAAAAAAAAATAATTGGGAGAAACAAGTACCCAAGGTGCTTTGTAAAATGGAAGATCTGCTGTCTGAAAAGGTATTGGAACCGGCAGGCACTTTGGAGGAGGGAGGGATCAACATGTCCGATGGCCATGCTTCTTTCGTAACAAACAAACAGACTCTCAGTTTCGAGGTTGGAGTAGAAGTGCTATTGAATAGTCTTTGCCTTGTCAATTACGCGGACAGCCCTGGCTGCCTCCAGTTCTTCCGAGCCCATCTTGGCCAGGTGAAGACTCACCACGGTACCCTGTGAAGGCTGTGCGAGGGGACAGGTTACCTAATAAGCAAGGTATGCAACGGGCTTCATTGTGTTTACCTACTAATCTGTAGTGCACAATTTCACCTGTTTTTCACTACATCACATGGCGAAACCCATGTGAAATCGTGCACTACAGATTAGTAAATAACACGAGCCCGTGCACACCTTGCTTACTGGTTAATCCATCCTTGGCTGTGCCACATCCAGGACCGAGAAAAGGGCAGGTGGCTTTGGGCTCAGAGGGGCGTAGAAGGATGCGGGGCTGGGTGCTTAATAAAATGGAGATGTGAAGGTGACTTTTAGGTCCACATCAAACCCCAGAAAGAAGAGTGAACTCATTGCTTCCCAAATGGCTTACGTTAAAGATGCCTAAAGAAACCCACCACCAGACTAGGGGCAGCTTTCGGGAGGGTCTTACCATCCGTCGTATGCCCAGAGTCCATTATAAAACGCCAGACTGATGGCTCCCACAGACAATTTTGTACCCTCAAAAGAATTTTCAAAATTCTTTGTGTTTCCTGTAATGAAGCCAGACAGTGAACAGCCCGTGTCAGCGAACCAGGCTTCGACTTTGCACTCATCTTCACATGACTCATGGAAAGTTAGGGTGCAAAAGGTTCTCTCCCTCGCGTTCCTGCCCCGCGTCCTTAGAGAGGGCTTGCTGAGCAAGAGGGCTCCGATTAAAAGGAGGCCTGCGCCTGGGTGGTGCCCCCACTTCCTGCCTGCCAAAGGTCACCTTGGGCCAGGAGGACCATCCCACTGATGATGATGATGGCCACAATCACCAGCTTGGCCGCTGTGAAGAAGTTCTGGACATAGCTCCCCAGCCGCACGCTCAGCGCGTTCACTGTTGTGATGAGCACTGGAGAGAGAGTCAGAGGTGGGACATCCTTCTGGGTTTATGGTTTTCAGCATCGCCCACCTTTTTAGAGGCCTGGAAGAGTCTTATTTCTGTTCCCAGCCCTGCCTCACCCCCAACCGCCCGCGGCCAGCACTACCGCATTAATCGGAATGCTGAGAGGGCAAATCCAAACACGGGTTTTAAAAACCTTGAAAATGCACCTGATGGTGACCTTTGAAACCAAGCTGGCCTGCTGCAGAGAGCAGTCAAGACACAGCCAGGCCTTGAGCCGATGGCACTGCCCTGGGGAGGATGCTGAGCCACTGCCAGCCCAGCCCTGGCAAGGAACGGCCTCCGGAGCTTCTCGGGATAGGCACGGGCCCTCTCCTCCACAGCCCAGCAGGGACGGCACGAGACATGGGGCTCTGGGCAGGGCCGGATTACCCAATAAGCAAGGCATGCAGTGGCCTAGTTGTGCCTTTCCACCAATCTGCAGTGCACAATTTCACCTGTCCCCCACCACATCAGAGACGTGGCAAAACTCGTGAAATTGCTCACCACAGATGAGCAAGAAATACATTTAAGCCCACGCGTACCTCCCTCAAGGCAAGCTGATGCACACCGTGCCGACTGGGTAATCCACCCCTGGCTCTGGGCCAAGACGGCTGTCTGATTCTCACTAGACTCACCCCCCCGCCCAGCCTCTTTCTAGGAACGAGCAAGGGTCCCCAGCGTTTGTGCCAGGTCTCTGCGGACTCCCACCCAGAGGTTCGCTGGGACACTCACGGATGGCGGCGGCGGCCAGGCACTTCACCACGACCTGAGGAGGCTCACAGCCTGAGTAGAAGGGCACAGAGACGTACTCGGAGAAGCTGAGGCAGATGATGGCAAAGGAGCTGGGCTTCATGACAATGAGGCTGGTCCAGGAGAAGAGATAGGCAGGGATGGGGCCGAAGGCCTCCATCAGGTAAGGGTACTCGCCCCCCGACTTGGTGATCATAGTGCCAAGTTCCGCAAAGCACAGAGCGCCTGGAACACAGAGGAGGGGCCCCAGACCCTCGTGAGGTGTCACCTGGGCTGAGGGCACCTCCCTTCCTGGGAGCCCTGCTCACAGGCGCCCACCACGGCCCCCTCATAGGACTGCCCTGAGTCCTGGCCACTGGACATTTAGTCGCAGCCCAGTTTACACTTATTTGCTGCATGTACATTGGCAGGCAGCCAGCGGCAGCAAAGACAGAACACAGACAGTGCTCAGGCGTCTGCCCTCCCCCCCAGCAGGGAGCAGGTCTGTTACCCAGTGTCGCGATAATCCCACAGGCCACCCATACGAGGAGACAGGGCCCCACGGTGGCCGTGTTGCTGAGCACAGACTTGGGGGAGATGAAGATGCCGGAGCCAATGATGGTGCCCACGATGATGCAGATGCCGCTGATCAGGCCCACCTGGCGTGTGCAGGGACAGAGAGGGGGGTGAGTGCTGCTGCTGCCCCCAGCAGAGCCCAAGGGTGTGGCCAGGGCAGCTGCAGCCACCAGGCTCGTTCCTCACAGCAGCCCCCTGAGCTGGGGATACCGTTATCATCCCATTTTACAGAGGAGAAAATTGAGGCACAGAAAGATTAGGTAACAGCCTGGGTTATACACCTGTGAGGGGTGGCCCTGGCTCAGGCTCCACGCTCCTAACCACGACCTTTGCTACCATCGTGAGAGGGCCCAGGAGCAGGCTTTGTCCAGTTAGAACCTCTGCTGAGAATTTGCATTTCCATCCCAGATATACTGAATCAGAATCTACATTTAACAAGATCCCCGGGTGATTCTTATGTATAAATTTTAAGAACCACTGCTCTACTAGTGGTTCAAGGATCCCTGGTGGCTTGGTAGTTAAGAACTCGACTGCTAACCAAAAGGTCGGCAGTTCGAATCCACCAGCCACTCCTTGGAAACCGTATGGGGCAGTTCTACTCTGTCCTGTAGGGTCGCTGTGAGTCGGAACTGACTCAGCGGCACATAACAACAACTACTAGTGCTTCTCAGAACTGGGCCCCAACCATCAGCATTAGTATCTCGCCTGGGAACTTGTTAGAAACGCAGATTCTCAGCAGGAGTTCAAACCAGACTGAACCGGTTCAAAGCCCTGCCCAGAAGGGAAAGGCTGACTTGGTAAACGGGTCACCAACAAGAAAGGCCCTCAGGACACGCCTCTCTAGCTGGGTTCAGTAGAGGGGTCTTCTTCACCAAAGCAGAGAGTGAGGTCAGGGCTTGAGTCCTGGCTGGAAGGGTCCTGCAGGGGTAACAGGCTTCCCAGGGCAGAAACCCTGGGATGCGAAGCCTCCTTAGATGCCATTTGGTAGGGTGTGAGTATCCTAAGAGTAAAACCCAGCTCAGTCACACACTGTATGATTCAATTTATATGAAGTTCAAGAACAGGCAAAAGGAGTCTATGGTGATAGAAATCAGGAGTGGGGAGGGGCTGGAGGGAACTTTCTGGGGTGATGACTATGGCAAAACTCAAACTGAACCCTGCTACCACCACCGACTGCTCTGACACGGATCATAATGGAGGGTCCCAGACAGAGCGGGAGAAAAATGTAGAACAAAATTCAAATTCATACACACACACAAAGACCAGATTTGCTGGTCTGACAGAGACTGGAGAAACCCCAAGAGTATGGCCCCCGGACACCCTTTTAACCCAGTACTGAAGTCACTCTCCAGGTTCACTCTTCAGCCAAAGATTAGACGGGTCTATAGGACAAACAGGAACACACGTGAGGAACATGCTTCGTAGTTCAATCACGTATACCAGACTAATGGGCACACTGGCCAGAGGCAAAGATGAGAAGGCAGGAAGGGACAGAAGAACGGGAGGAACGCTATCAGGGCACCCAGGCTGGAGAAGGGGAAAATGTGGACACATCGCAGGGTTGGCAACCCATGTCACAAAACAACTTGTGTATTAACTGTTTCATGAGAAACTAATTTGTTCTGTAAACTTTCACCTAAAATTTAAAAACCCTCAAACTGAACAGTAAAGATGTGTGTTTCGCTGTATATAAACTATACCGAGAACCAAACCCATTGCCATCGAAGTCAATTCTGACTCATGGCGACCCCATGTGTGACAGAGTAGAACTGCTCTACAGTGTTTTCTTGGCTGTAATTTTTATGGAAGCAGATCACCAGGACTTTCTTCAGCGGAGCTGCTGGCTGAGTTCCAACTGCCAACCTTTAGGTTAGCAGCTGACTGCAAACTTCTTGCACACCCCCGGGTCCTATATAAGCTATACATCAATTTAAAAAAAAAAAAAATTTTTTTTTTTTAAGGAGAAAATGTCTAACTCAGGCCCCTACTTATAACGCCAGCCCTCAGAAGCTGCCGAGACCTGATCAGGAAGCTGAGGCCAGCGTGTGTGTGCTTGCCTGGCAGGGCAGAGGCTGAGCTCGGGGTGAGAACCAGGGAGATCACAGCAGCGGCTTTGCCACCCATGGGATGTGACACACTCAGCGGGGTCCCTGGGGAGCAGTGCCAGCTCCATTCTGGGCCTCAAGGGCAGGCCGAGGGCGGTCTCCGCTCTGTTCCTTTCTGGTTGATTTTATTTTTGTTGTTGGTGTGTGACTTAGGAGACCCCATGTGTTACAGAGGGGAATTGCTCCACCGAATTTTCTTGGATGTAATCTTGGCAGAAGCAGATCGCCAGGCCTGGGTCTGCTGTGGTGCCACTGGGTGAGTTTGAACCATCAACTCTTTGGTTACCAGCCTGTTGCCCCACCCAGGGACCTTAGCTCTGCTCTCTCAATGATTCCGGCCTCCACACCTCCCTCCTCAGGCTGAAAGCTTGGCTCACCAACATCTCTGCAGAATCCTTCCTGCAGGGCAACTGCCCGGATTCTAATCTGGGCAAGGTCTACATTCACCCTGAAGCTGCCTAGCTAAGGCTAGGACATGCTTGGGCTTTGCTCAGCTGTGCTCTTTGTGTGGCCGAAGGGCCACCTCGGCTTTGAGAGACCATCGCTGGGCTCATCAAGCCTGGCCCTGCGGGTCTGAGACTGGCAGAGAGGGAGGATGCTGTTGCCCATGCCTGACTCCTGGAGTCTGAGATCCCGGGCCAGCGGACCGTTAGGCCAACCGCCCTCTCATCCCCCCACCACCCTCTCATCCCCCCCCACCCCGGCCTCAGCGCCATCCTCCTCTGGTTCCCGGCATGGGGTTTCCTCACCTGTACAGCCTCCCAGAGGCTCCACCCAGAGCCCAGCCCACGGGTTCTGCCCTGGCAGCACCTCCCGATCCTCCTCTGGGGCCCTCATTCCTCGCCCTATGAGCCTGAAGCCCCTCTGCCCATGCCTGCTGCTCCCCAGCTAGGCCCCTCTATGCCCCCACCTGGGACAGTGCAGTGGCAAGCCCCTTTTTGTCTTCACCTGCCTGAAGCCCTCCTTCCAGGCCCAGTGCCAGCCCCGTCTCTGTGTGAACCCTCCTGGCCCCCTCTAGCCGGCAGGCACCTCAGAGTTCAGTCGTTATTACATCCAACACTGAGTGTTCATCTAGGTCTCACCCGGCTTGATTCCTCTAAGACGGAGTGGGCCACTTTTGGAGGTAGTCGGTTCTGTGGAGCCGATTTTAACTCATGGTGGCCCCGTACGTGTCAGAGTAGAACTATGTTCCATAAGGTTTTTAATGGCTGATTTTTCAGAAGTAGATCACCAGGACTTTCTTCCGAGGTGCCTCTGGGTGGACTCAAACTTCCAACTTTTCAGCTGCACCACCCAGGGACTCCTTTCCATCACTAAACCGAACCCATTGCCGTTGAGTCGATTCCAACTCATAGCGACCCTATAGGACAGAGTAGAACTGCACTAAAGGGTTTCCAAGGCTGTAATCTTTGCGGAAGCAGACTGCCACATCTTTCTCCCACAGAGTGGCCAGGGGGTTCAAACCACTGACCTTTCGGTTAGCAGCTGAGCTCTTTAACCAGTGTGCCACCAGCGCTCCTTTTCCCATCCCTAGAGGTATTCAGACATGAGGGACAGATACTTAGTGAAGATGTTACAGAGGGACTCAGACACAGAGGGTCCTTTCACATCACCCCTGAGAGTCCATTGATCTGAGCAAATACTGGCCCCTCCAGACGCTTTCCCAGGGCAGGAAAGCACATATGTGTTAACTTTCAAAGAATATGCTGAGTTCACTGGATGGACAGAACGAGGTCAGTCTGAAGAATCGTCCTTTCCAAACGTACCTCAAGAATCAAAGATCACTTCCTTTTGTTAGTCACTAGACATCAGCGGGGACTCTGTCTGGGGCTTCTCTTTAAAACACCCCCATTCGACCTGTGAAGGGTACCCCGAAAGGAGACCGCCTTACCTCTCTCTGGAGACGTGTGGTCTGGGGTTCCTGACTCTGGGCGGACTTCCTGTCCTCTCTCCTTTCCCTCAGGCTCGTCTCCCCCATTTTCCCCTCCTGCCGATTCCAGGAAACTGCAAGGAGGGCACGGGCCGGGTCTCCATTCAGCAAACGCTCTGGTCGACCAGATGCCAAAGGGACTCGGTCAGGATCTCAGCTAGTGCCTCTGGGGTGTGGGAAGTGACTCCAGCAGCAGATGCTTAGCTCAGGTTTTAGGCAAGTACAGTTGTTAATCCCTCAGTAGTAACTTGCTCGGTCCCAGGAGTAAATATCAGCATTAATCTTAATCTAGTTCAGGCCACAGGAAACGGAGCTTCCCGTGTTTGCTTCCAACTCAGATGCGTGTTTGCCTCTCTCCCAGCCTCCAGCCCCCAGGCTCCCAGGCCTGTTCCGCCTCCTAGTCCTCAACAGTGACACACTTGAAAAGTCATTGTACCTCCATGGTCCAATTTGACTTTTTTTTTTTTTTTAAGTTAAAAAAGAAGATTCATCATACCAGAATATGCTTAGCAGAACCAAGGCTGGGGAATCTCATCTCAAGCATGATAGATCCATCCAAAATCCAAAATCAAACCCACTGCTGTTGAGCTGATTCCGACTCACAGTGACCCTATAGGACAGAGTAGAACAGCCCCATAGGGTTTCCAAGCCTGTAAATCTTTCCGGAAGCAGACTGCCACATCTTTCTCCCGAGGAGCGCCTAGGCGGGTTCAAACTGCCGACCTTTCGATGAGCAGCCAAATGCTTTAACCACTGCACCACCAGGGCTCTGATAGAGCTGTAGGATGAGCATTTTCTGATTGAGTGTGATGTAAGGGATGAAAACGCTTGCTGAGGACAATCAGCTCAAGACTACAGCAGGAGATGGTGGCCTACTGCGCCCCTTCTCCCCACCGGGCCGGTCCCCGACTTACCTTCTCCCTTGACCTCACCGATCCGGAGGAGAGGCTGCTGGCCTGGCTGACCACCTGCGTCTGCACTGTCGTACCCTAGGACTGGCCATGTCTAGGGCCCAGGAGGGGAGGAAGCCAGAAGGTACAGAGGTCAACAAAGGTAATTATTAAACACTGTTTGTTGTGAGCAATAAAGCTTGGATACACCACCCGAAAAGGGGAGGGTGAGGCAGCTACTTTCTCTCCCAAAATGTTTTGGTTTGGTTCACGTGTCTAGATCAGATTTTTCCCCTAGATTCCCCCAAATCGGCTACATCCCTGCAGGGAGAAATCTTTCTGAAGAGTGGAAATAATGCTTTTTAAAGTATTTTTTGGAACCGGGGGAGGTAAACTTTGGAACCAACTCTTTTATTACCTTAATGGGCAAGGCGGTGTTTACCACTGAGGCAGCAGGAGTAGTAACTGCTACGCATGGAGCTTGCCAGTCAGATTGTCTTCCTTCCCTAGGAGTAATTTCCTCTCAGAGTCCTCAGTCTGCATTCCTGTGGTCTGAGTGAGCAGGTGGGATGAGGAGCGAGGCCTTTACACTCACCTTTGCCGGCGACTGGGTCCACCTGGAACCACCAGGAAGATTGGCAAAAGGTGGACCCTGCAGAGAGGCCTCCCGCCAGGTCCCGGCTCTGGCCTCCCCTGCAGCTCCTGCCAGGCCCTGAAGAGCTGGCCCCGGGCTGTCAAAGTAGCCCAGTCCCGGGACTGTAGAGTAGAAGAGGGGCCGAGAACACCATCAAGTCCACACTCGCATTTGCCTGACAGAGAAACCGAGGCCCAGCAAGGGCAAGAAGCTCTGGCCCCCACCCAGGGCCTGTGCGTCCGGCCTGCCTTCCTCTCTAGTTGGGGGCAGAGACTCGGCTGCTCCAAACCCTTATCTCAGGTAAGGTCTGCCTGTAGGGGCTCCGTATCAGAGAGGTGAGAGGACAGCGGGGGGTGGGGGGCACAAGCCTGAAGCATTGTTGCTGTTATCACCACCACCGTTGCGGGGTTTTTTGGTAAATTTATACACGGCCGAAGATGCAGCGTTTCCACAATTTCTGCATGTGCGATTCAGCGACCTTGCTTACACTCTTCCAGTTGTGCCATGGGTCTCGCCAGAGGTTGTACATCGGGGTAAATGTAGCAGCGTCGCCACCCTAGCGTCTGGCCCACCCATACTGACAAAACACCACGGAGTACTCCTGGGTCTGAGCTGCCACCAGCGGGCTGATAGTCTGACAGAAACCACGCGAGGAAGGCAGGCTTGGGGCCAGGCTGCCCTCCTCCAAGCCTCAAGGTTCAAATCTTAAAATGGGGAGAGTAACGGCCTCCCTCATGGAATGGTGAGGATTTCCGCAGGTTATGCATTAAATCGCCTCCTTCAGTTGGGCCTCTGCCAAGTGCTGAGTTTGGAGCATCTGGGCATGAGGATCCTTTAAGAGTTGGAAATCGACACATGAACTAATTTTTGGTCGGTGGTGAGCATTTCTTAAGATTCGGGTTTTTGGGTTGTTTTTTCAGCAAAGTAAACGTTCAACCAATTAACATAAGCTTTTTCCTAGTGGAAAATAATTTGAATTTGATAAAAACCATTTTTTTTTTCTAATTCTTCTTTGAGACGTTTGGTTCATTGTCTGTGTATCCAGCTTTGCCACCACATGGCTGAAGTCTTACCTATTTGCAGACAGTTCCCGCTAAAGTTACTTTCCAAGGAAGTTTCGTGTTATTTTTTTCATACAACTCCATTATTTCTTAGGTGTTTTCTAAAGCTCTTGACCTTCACTTTCAAACTGTGCCGTCTTAGGCTGGATTCTCAAGAGAAGCCAAATCAGTGAAGCATTGTTTTGTTCTGTTGCACGTGGGGTTGCTGTGAGTCGGAAGCAACTCGACAGGACCTAAGAAGAATAACCCAGCGAAGTTTTCCATTGACTTTAACCACAGGGGATGGGGGTACTAAGAGACGCCCCAAGGAATCTCCTGCATTCCAGGCATACTCTTCTTTACCTCCATTATGTAAAATCAATCTGATTTCCCCTCGGTAAGCAGGATCAATCACACCAGCCTATATGGTAACTCCTTTCTTTGCCTGTTGATCCAGAGGCATGAGGAGCCCAAAGTGACCGGGTAGCATTCTTTTTTGTGTGTGTGCTTTAGATGAAGGTTTACGGAACAAATTAGTTTGTCATTAAACAATTAATACACATATTGTTTTGTGACATTGGTTGCCAACCCCATGACATGTCAACACTCTCCCCTTCTCAAGCTTGGATTCCCCATTACCAGCCTTCCTGCCCTTCTTGCCTTCTCGTCCTTGCCCCTTGGCTGGTGTGCCCATTTAGTCTCAGTTTGTTTTATGGAGCCGTCTAATCTTTGGCTAAAGGGTGAACCTCAGGGGTGACTTCAGTACTGAGTTAAAAGGGAGCCATACTCGCTGGGTTTCTCCAGTCTGTCAGACCAGTAAGTCTGGTCTTTTTTTTTTTTGTGAGTTAGAGTTTTGTTCTACATTTTTCTCCAGCTCTGTCCAGAACCCTCTATTGTGATCCCTGTCAGAGCAGTCGGTGGTGGTAGCCAGGCACCATCTACTTGTGCTGGACTCAGCCTGGTAGAGGCTGTGGTACTTGTGGTCCATTAGTCCTTTGCACTAATCTTTCCCTTGTGTCTTTGGTTGTCTTCATTCTCCCTTGCTCCAGATGATGTGGGACAGTGGAGTATCTTAGATGGCCACTCACAAGCTTTTAAGATTCCAGATACTTGAGTAGCATTCTTAACTTCCAGTTCAATGGAATCAGTGATGTGTCTCCTGGTGAGACCATTCCTCCCTTTGGAACTAAGACAGCTAGACCTGCAGAGCCTAGGGTCACAGGAAGCAAAAATTTTGTGAGTGGGTCACTAGGGGTAATAGTGAGTGGTGCCACTCCCATTTCCATCCTTCTAATCCTTTATGGTGGCAGTAAGCCCTGTAATTACTCCAGGAATATGGTATTGCTTTTGATTTACTATTTTCCTAGACAGAAGTATTTCTAATGGCCTCCACTTGACTTTTCCTACCATAATAGCCCTTATTCGACATGTCAAGGAATCCAATGTGGGGGTTATGCTAGTAGCTGAGTATGTCTATTCCAATTACGCATTCTGGAACTGGAGGGAATCACTATAGGATGGTTCGGGGACACACTGGACCCACTGTGAGACAGACATGAGCTAAGACTCCATTAATAACCTGACCTCCATATGCCCCCACTCTGACTGGTGGGCCACAGTGACATTTTGGGTCTCCTGGAATTAGTGTCAGTTCAGAGCCAGTGTACAGAAATCCCTGAAGAGTCTGATTATTTCCTTCTCTCCAATGAATAATCACTCATAAAAGGCTGTAGATCCCTTTGGGGAAGGCTGGGAGAAAAATAAACAGTATAAATTTTTGGCAGTGCAGTGGGGTCCTTTCTCAAGGGGTCCCAGCCTCCCCTTCATTCAAGGGTTGTGGGTCTGTAAACTGGCTCAAGTCTGGGAATTGATTGAGGGGCCGTGACTCTCTATTCTGGTGATTCAAGTTAGACTGCCATTCGCTTGACCTAGAATTCTTCCACTTGTACAGATTAAGTAAATATTTAGTAGGTTTTCCATCTGTTTCACTCCTAGAGACACCATGACTAAGTAGCCAATGCCATAAGTCCATACAGGTCAGACTATTCTGATTACAGCTTTGACTCTGTTATCCATTACTGTTCAGGCATGGACCAGTAATGTTAAATTTGCATCTGAAAATGGAAGGTGCCAAAAGACAGAAGAAAGAGGTGGAAAACTCCAGTGTGGCAGCGAAGGAGTTTATTAGGGATACTTACGTACAAGATGGTCCCTGGCAGCCGAAGGACCAAAGCAGATCTCCACACTCACACAGTGGGAGGGCAGAGGTTTTATAGTGGTGGTGTACAATAGTGGCTCCATGCCAAGGGCTTACATAAGAATGAAAACTGTAGTGAACTGCCAGACCACATGAGGGTGCTCATTTTCTGCCTCGCAAAGCCTGATTCCCCTTTAGTTACAGTAACCACATCCACTTGGCCCCTGTCACCACAGGATCCAATCAACCCCCTTGTAGTTAGGTGTCTTAATTCAGTTAGGGCAGTTCCCACTGTCAAACCTGACATAAAATAGAAATCACAGCAGTCTTCAAGCATGCTGGGGCTCCATTCACAAATTTGTTCCTCACTGTTTTGGTGAAAGGTGAGTCCCCTGAGCATGCTATGTGTCAGTGGGTCCAACCTGATAAATCCACTCTAACATGCCAATTTCCCTCAGCCTTTGGATACCTTCTTTTACAGTATACCAAGGCAGGTCTGGCACTTACACCTGATTTAGTGTAGGTTACCACTTAATCCATGCTTCAGTGAACCAACCAAATAAACTATTACATCCTTTTCTAACCTCTTGAGCTGAAACATTGAAGGATCTGTGCTTAGTGAGCCCATATCAATAAACTCAAACTGATCCAACTTTATGTTTCTTGCACCATTATCCCATACCCTTAATAGCCATTCCCACACATATTCCCCAGGTTTCTGTTTTTATGTATTAGAAAAGTCAAGCAGTCCTTTTGGAGTGTAGCGTATCTCCTCCTGGGTCACGTTTCACCTTTGGGGGTTCGCTAGGACTTAAGTCTATTTACAGGTCTAGAAGCAAAAATAGGTGGTGGGGTGGGTCTTGAGAACATTCAGCAACGTCTTTTAAAACATCTGCCTCAGGCGATGCTCCAGGCAATGCCTCAGGCACTGCCCCAGATGATATCTCAGACAAAGATTCTTCAGGCACAGCTGGGTTAATCTCATCAAAGTGGGGTGAAGGGATAATGGTTTTCCTGAGGAGGGTGGATTAGCAGACAAAGATAGAGTAATCTCTTCAAGATGGGAGGGGTGGTGCTGTTGGCAGGAGTGATTCAACCAAATTTAGGGGCTTAGTGTCCCTAGCTTCCTGATTATCTGCCCATATGACCCCATCCCAAGTTTTAAGATCCCATTTCTTCCCAATCAATGCCCCACTTTAACTTCAGACACCATTCGAGGTGGGGAATTCAAATGACATTGTAATTCAGCCACTCTTACAGTAAGACCCTGGGTTTGATTTTCAGCACCATCAGCTCTGTTACTACAAGAAATAAGAATTTCTTTCAGGGCACAAGGGGCCACTTTCAGGTCTTTTATACGGCACTTGAGCTGTGACTCTGAACCCCTGAGCTCATCTCTTTCTTTCACCACTTTGTCTAGTAAAAGCAGGACCAACAAACCAGCTTTCTTATACTTCTCATTCTGACAAAATCATAGAAAAGTATCCAATATACTATCCCCTGCAGCCTTGTTTCTCACAAATATTTGATATATTGGTGGTGATATTTTGTGTATTTCTATTGCCACCTCACGCCATGGATTAACAGTGCCCTCTTTACTACTGGAGGCAGAGTCATTAGTGCCTTTAAGACTAGCCAGACTTGAGAACCAATTTAGAAAACTCATTCTTACAATTTTGTTTCTCTAGAACCACTCTCAATACCAAATGTCTTAGGCTAGATTCTCTAGAAAGCAAAACCAGTGAAATATGTGTGTGTGTCTGTGTGTGTGTGTATATGTGTATATATATATACATATATATATGTGTGTGTGTGTCTATATATATATATCTCCCTGGTGACATAGTGGTTAAGTGCTAGGCTGTTGTTATGGATTGAATTGTGTCCCCCCAGAATATCTGGCAACTTGGCTAGTCCGTGATTCCCAGTATTGTGTGATTGTCCACCATTTTGTCATCTAATGTGATTTTCATATGTGTTGTAAATCCTATGATGTTATTGAGGTGGGATTATTGACAGTTATCTTAATGAGACAGGACTCAGTCTACAAGATTAGGTTGTGTCTTAAGTCAATCTCTTTTGAGATATAAAAGAGAGAAGTGAGCAGAGAGACATGGGGACCTCATATGACCAAGAAAGTAGAGCCAGGAGCACATGTACTTTGGACCCAGGGTCCCTGCATTGAGAAGCTCCTAGACCAGGGGAAGATTGATGACAAGGACCTTCCTTCAGAGCCGGCACAGAGAAAGTCTTCTCCTGGAGCTGACGCCCTGAATTCGGACTTGTAGCCTACTAGACTATGAGAGAATGAACTTGTTTGTTGAAGCCATCCACTTGTGGTATTTCTGTTATGACAGCACTAAATAACTAAGACAGTTGCCAACCACAATGTCGGCAGTTCAAATCCATCAGCCACTCCTTGGAAACCCTATAGGGCAGTTCTGTCCTATAAGGTCACTACGAGTTGGAATTGACTTGATGGCAATGGGTATTTATATATATATAGAGAGAGAGAGAAAATGAGAGAGAGATTTATCTCTAGGAAATGGCTCATGCAGTTGTTGAGGCTGGCAAGTCCCAAATCCATGGGTCAGGTGTCAGGTTGGAGGCTTCTCCTGACTCACATGGCTGCAGGGGCTGTCAGGGCTATGGAAGCTGGTGAATCCCAAAATTACAGATCAGACAGTGGGCTGCTGGCTCACAGGGCTGTGAAAGCTGGAAAATCCCAAAGTTGACAGGTTAGATGGCAGGCTGCTGGCTCAAGTCCCAAGAACCAGAGGTCAGAGGATGACAAGCCAGATGTAGGATCCAGAGCAAGGGAGAGCTTTTCCAGAGCATCCATATATATTGGATGCAGATCACACCCCCAAGGAAACTCCCCTTACTTCAGATACTTGATTAAAGGTGTGACTTGAGTAAGGATGTGACTTGAGTCACACCTTCTTGGAAGGGTATGACTCACGATACACCCTACACTAATCCTGCCTCATTAACATACAGACGTTAGGATTTATAACACATAAAATGGAGGATAATTACTACCTTGGTCCAGCCAAGTTGACACATAACATTAACCATTACACCATGCTTTTTCCAATTGCAAAGATGCTTGCTGTTTGAAGATATTAACACCATCTGCAGTTTATTTTATCTTATATTTTGGTACATATTTGGTTTCCTTCTCTGTTAATGGTTTTAAAAGACATGTTGATCTGTTTCTCCAGAGCTCCTCTGTGCAAATCATCTGAGCGTCTTCTCTGATTCACCTTCCTCCATGTCAGCCTCTCACAGGACAAGCAGTGTCTTTGACAAACATCCAGGTAGAGGCTGGCTCTTCCTTTCCCATTTAGAACTTGTTCCACCATGCCTTTGAGTGTTCAAACATTTTTCTGTTCATTAAGTTTGGGGCTTTCCTGAAGAGAGGAGCAGTCCTAGAGGAGAGAAAAGGTTCAGTGAGGGACTCACATGGCCACATTGCTACCCAGGGCTCCTTTTCTTAATTTAAATGTTTTGTTCTGCAGCCCTGGATGTGTAATCACACTCACCCTCTGTCTTAGTCATCTAGTGCTGCTATAACAGAGATACCACAAGTGGATGGCTTTAACAAAGAGAAATTTATTCTCTCACAGTCTAGTAGGCTACAAGTCCAAATTCAGGGCTTCAGCTCCAGGGAAATCCCTTCTGTCTCTGTTGGCTCCACAAGAAGGTCCTTGTTATCAGTCTTCCTTGGTCTGGGAGCATCTCAGCGCAGGAAGCTCAGGTCCAAAGGATGCGCTCTGCTCCCGGCACTGCTTTCTTGGTGGTGTGAGGTTCCCGTGTGTCTCTGCTCGCTTCTCTCTCTCATATCTCAGAAGAGATTGGCTTAAGACATTATCCAATCTTGCAGACTTCATCAGTATAACTGCTGCTAATCCATCTTATTATATCATAGTGATAAGGTTTACAACACATGAGGAAATCACATCAGATTACAAAATGGTATACAATCATACAATGCTGGGAATCATGACCCAGCCAAATTGATACACACATTTTTGGGGGACATAATTCAATCCATGGCAACCTCCCCTCAGCGCTGCCTTCCCAGTTTAGTTTGGGGTGTTGGCTCCAACAGATCATATAACAGGTGTTCACTTACCTACCTGAATTTCAACAAGAAGAACTCAAGAAGAGTCCACTGGAATGTGCAGAGCCTTTAAATTTCAAGGATTAATAGTCTAACATAAAACAATTAGCAAGGAAAGCAAGATCTGATCTTATCTGGGAAATGATCTGTATCTATATATATTCAAGAACTATTGGAATAGTGCCAGCCTACCTTAGAACTTTGCCCATCATTATGTGTTTCAGATAATACTTTTCTTTTCCTCACAGATAAACTCCTTGAGGAAACCATTGCTCTATTTTTAGAATTTCATCATTTTTTTTTCAAAACATGACTACCTGTCCTGCTCTCCCTGACCCCACACCTCATCACTGTTCATCAGTTTTGCCCTGTTTTCAGCCACAGTGGTCATGCATGACAAAAAGTTATATTAGCTGGAGAGATCAGGTTAAGAGTGTTCTGAGTAGTTAAATATCTTGGTTAATGAAAAGTTAGCATTTTAAAGTAACTCTTCTATTTGCAAGTAAAATTTTGCTGAAGATCATTCAAAAGCAATTGCAGCAGTACATCGACAGGGATCTGCCAGAAATTTAAGCTGAATTCAGAAGAGGACATGGAACGAGGGATATCATTGCTGATGTCAGATGGATCCTGGCTGAAAGCAAAAAATATCTGAAAGTTGTTTACCTGTGTTTTATTGACTATGCAAAGGCATTCGATTGTGTGGATCATAACAAATTATGAATAGCGTTACGAAGAATGGGAATTCCAGAACACTTAATTATGCTCACAAGGAACCTGTACATAGGTCAAGAGGCAGTCATTTGAACAGAACAAGGGGATACTGCGTGGTTTAAAATCAGGAAAGGTGTGCATCAGGGTTGTATCCTTTCACCATATTTTTTCAGTCTGTATGCTGAGCAAATAATCTGAGAAGCTGGACTATATGAAGAAGAACAGGGCATCAGGATTGGAGAAAGACTCATTAACAACCTGCAATATGCAGATGATGCAACCTTGCTTGCTGAAAGTGAAGAGGACTTGAAGCACTTACTGATGAAGATCAGAGACCACAGCCTTCAAGTATGGATTACACCTCAACATAAGGAAAACAAAGATCCTCACAAGTGGACCAATCAGCAAGATCATGGTAAACGGAGAAAAGATTGAAGTCGTCAAGGATTTCTTTTTACTTGGATCCACAATCAACGTCCATGGAAGCAGCAGTCAAGAAATCAAAGGATGTCTTGCACTGGGCAAATCTGCTGCAAAAGACCTCTTCAAAGTGTTGAAAAGCAAAGATG
This sequence comes from Trichechus manatus latirostris, assembly GCF_000243295.1. Taxonomy (NCBI): domain Eukaryota; kingdom Metazoa; phylum Chordata; class Mammalia; order Sirenia; family Trichechidae; genus Trichechus; species Trichechus manatus. The sequence goes on along the minus strand of NW_004443950.1, from coordinate 19,810,602 downwards.
TCACTTTGAGGACTAAGGTGCACCTGACCCAAGCCATGATGTTTTCAATTGCTTCATATGCATGTGAAAGCTGGACAAAGACTAAGGAAGACTGAAGAAGAATTGACGCCTTTGAGTTGTGTGTTGGCAGAGAATATTGAATATACCATGGACTGCCAAAAGAGTGAACAAATCTGTCTTGGGAGAAGTACAGCGAGAATGCTCCTTAGAAGTGAGGATGAGGAGACTTTTTCTCATATACTTTGGACATGTTATCAGGAGGGACCAGTTCCTGGAGAAGGATATCATGCTTGGTAAAGTGGAGGGCCAGTGAAAAAGAGGAAAATCGTCAGCGAGATGGATTGACACAGTGACTGTAAGAATGGGCTCAAGCATAACAATAATGGTGAGGATGGCACAGGACCGGGCAGTGTTTTGTTTTGTTGTGCATGGGGTCGCTATGGATTGGAACTGACTCAATGGCACCTAACAACAACAACTTCTATTTGCCCAGCATCCATTACTTAGAGGAGCTATCCCTCCTTTTGGGATTCGTAACAGTCTCAATAGTTGCCACTCAAAGAACCTCACTTCTCCAACCACAGAGGGCTGTGGCCCCAGTTCAGCCAAGAGAACCCTCCTTACTAGGATTTTGTATACTGAGTGGGGAGGCACAGGGAAAGGTTGACAGTGTCTAACCACTGAGATCCCCCGGGGCTATTTTGGTTTGTATCCTTCTCAAGATATATCGTGAGTCATCCAATGCACATTTCCAAAATGTTTCCTTCTTTACTTTAATGTTAGGCAGAATCAGTTTCTGTTGCTTGCAGCCTAACCCTGGTATGATATATATACTACATGGGATGTTGTTGGTGTTAGTTGCATTGAGTCAGCTCTGACGCATGGTGGTCTTATGTTGCCCAGTCCTGTGCCATCTTCGTGATCATCGATGTTTGAATCCACGGTTGTGGCTATTGTGTAGTGCCTTCCAACCTGGGGGGCTCATCTTCCAGCACTATAATGGGCAATATTCTATTGTGATCCATAGAGTTTTCATTGGGTAATATTCGGAAGTAGATCACCAGGCCTTTCTTCCTAGTCTGTCTTAGTCTGGAAGCTCCACTGAAACCTATCCACCATGGGTGACCCTGCTGGTATTTGAAATACAAGTGGCGTAGCTTCCAGCATCATAGTAACATGCAAGCCACCATAGTACAACAAACTGACAGACGGGTGGTAGATCCTACACATAGACCCTTCACTTTCAAATAATTATTTTTCAGTAAAATGCACAGGGCCCACCTGAACAGGGTGAAACATTGATGGTACAGAAGACCTTCCAGAACTCTGAAGTTCCCACAATAACCTCAAGGTGGCAGATGATCTCACCTCAGAGGCAGGAAGGGTGGCCACCTCCTCTCCTCATCATGGGACTCTTAACTATACACTCTTTTAAAGAGTTATCACATGGGTGGATTGGAAAACAAAGGGATAGGGGGCAAGGGAGCAGAGAGCACCCAGCGCAGAGATGAGGAGTCAGCCTCAGAGTCCTTGGTGGCACCTGTCTTCATCAATTCAAGGAAGCAGCCTCATGGATTCCTCCCATTTGAAATCTATTTTGTCCACCAGCCTGGGTCCTCACCAACTACTTTTGTCCTGCTGTTTGGAGACACTGCTGGCTTCCTGGGCTGCAAAAAACAGCCCAGCAGACTTGTGCAAGCATTTGCAAACTAGAAGTAACACACACACACTACCACCATCCACCCCTGACAAAAACGAGGATTCTCAAGAGGATCCTCCCCTCTAGCCCCGCCTCCTAACAGCCAACGATTCTTTCTCTGGAACAGAGCAGAGTGGTGCCCCAGACCTGGTCACACAGAGCCTTGCCCATCTGGTCCCATCCCAAGACGCTCAGCCTTTACTGTGTTATCTGCATTCCAGTTCGGTCTGAACTTTGCAACCCAAGACTAATCGCAGCTGCCTGGCCAGCATTACAGATCCTCCTAGCTGGGAGTGGCTGTCCACCTCAAGCCCAGAGAGGGCGCTCCTGAGCCATCCAAACAGGCAACAGCTGCCTTCCATTCCTGCTGACAGCACAGCGGGGTGAGGGACCTAGGCCCAGCACCGACTGAGCACTGGAGGCCAAAATGCTAGGATACCTCTTTCCTTAAATCTCCTTCTTCTTAAACTATTGCCAACAACACCAGATGTTGGTGACAATGTGGAGCAAGCAGAACTGTCCCGCGGTGCCTGTGGGAATGTAAAATTGTACAAAACAGGAAGAAAGTCTGGCAGTTTCTTAAAACGTTAAACATACATGCAATGTTAAACATGACCCAGCAAATCCACCTCTCGGTATTTACCCAAAGAAACTAAAGACGTAGCCACACAACAACTTCTACACGAATGTTCTCAGCAGCTTGATCCATAATAACCTCAAATTAGAAACAACCTCAATGTCCACCAACAGGAGAATGGGTAAACAAATTGTATGTTCACACAATGGGATCCTACTCAGTCACAGGAAGGAATGAACTATATCGATACATGCATCAACATGGATGAATCTCAAAACAATTATGTTGAGCAAAAAGAGCCAAATACAAAAGAGTGCATTCTGTATGATTCTGTTTATAGGATGTTCTAGAACTAGCAAAACTGAGCTATGGTGATAGAAATCAGAGCAGTGGCTGCTCTGGGGTAGCAGTGACTGGGAAGGATCATGAGGGAACCTTCTAGGGGCTTGGAAATATTCTCTATTTTGATATCGTTGGTTGTTATATAGGTGAACACATCCAGTTATACACCTCAGAGTTACGTATTTACTGTATGTGAATTAGACTTTAATAACCCCATTGCCTTAGAGTCAATTCCAACTCATAGTGACCCTATAGGATAGAGTAGAACTGCCTCATAGGGTTTCCAAGGAGCGGCTGGTGGTTTTGAACTGCTGACTTTTTGGTTAGCAGCCTGAGCTCTTAACCACTGGGCCACCAGGGCTCAGACTTTAATAACGTATTGTTAAAAAAACAAATCTGTTCTACAGCCTCCACTCTTCCCCCCCGGGATAAAAACAAATCTCCTGAGGACTTAGTCCGGCTTTCCTCTCCTGTCACGTGGCCCCAAGGTCCCGGGCACTCCCAGGTGGGGACAGTGCTGGGCCTGAAGTGGAGGCCACTGTGCTGAGCAGTCACATGCAGGCAGGTGACCTGTGCATGAGGACCCTGTTCCACACTGAAGCTGGGCTTCATTTGGTCTCCTCCCCTGAAGGAGCAGAAGGACTTCACCGGGATGGACTCCTCAAGGGTGATGCTTCTTGAAAGGCTGAAATGACTGGTCTACATTTTAAGAACAAAGACCTATGTTCACATAGAACGACACTATTCAAACATTGGAAAGTCCCCAAAGATAAAACCTGGTCTCATGACAATAATAATAATAAATACGACAGTTCAGGATTATAAAGACGCAGGGACGTGAGGGGCGATTTTGAAAAGGAGCCTCCTCTGAGGGGCCATAGCACTATGGGGGGAGGGGGCAACATCTGTGTGTGAAGAACAAGGTGCTCCTTCCTCCAGGGTGCATGGTGTGGCAAGCAGAGTCTAGGGAGGTCCCAGCTCCGACTCACCGCTTGGTTGGGTGCCTTTGTGCAGTGCACGAACTGTACAATCACACAGGGCAGCCCTGCAAACATCTGTCCTCTGTTTAGTGAGTTGCCCATTTTAATTACCATGAGCTGCTTATAAATTTATTACAGTTTCTCTGTGTCTGTGTAACAGTTTCTTTCTTTGATTAAATTACCTGCGTGTGCCCCTTGCATAGCAGTGAGATGAAGTCTTGGTAGCTGAATTCAGCAGTCACCCTCTAAGGACCTTCGCCTGAAAGTGGAAAAAGTGAAACCCTACCTCACCTTAAATGCTTACCTGCACACACCTACGCACACACGTACATATACACATACGTGCACACGTGTGTGTACATGCACGTGGAGCCATGCTCTCCCACATCGACAGGGTGGCCATTTGGAATCAGCAGGTTCCTGCTCTGCTGGTTAAGCCTTCATTCCCTGGTCACTGTATGTCAGGGGCTGTGCTCAATGCTGGGGACAGAGAGGGACACACGCCAGGTGTGGTCACTGCCCTCACAGAGTGCACAGCTAGGGAAAGGGGAGGAAGAGGCCCTGTGCCCCTCCAGGACAGCACAGCCAGAACTGAGCCCCCAACACCAGGCCAGTGGCCTCCACCAAGCGAACTGATGTCTCAGCCAAGACCCAAAGGTGGCCATTCTCGGTGGACAGAGGAGCATGTCTGGGGACTGGAAGGCAGCAGATTTGTTGTGGCAAGAGTCTGGAGAGAGATGATGGGGACCCACACAGGAAGTGGAGGGACTTGAGAGAATTGTAGGAGGGAGAATGGACAAGACCTGTGATGTCAGAAAGAGGCAAAGTCCAGCTTGCGTTTGTACCAGCTTCCTAGGCTGCTGTAACCAGCGGGCACAAACATGGCGGCTCAAAAATACAGAAATCTATTCTCTCACTGTTCTGTGGGTCCTAAACCTGAAATGATATGTTGGCAGGGCCATGTTCCCTCTCAAGGCTCTGGGGGAGGATCTGTTCCCTCATTGGCTTGTAGGTACATCACTCCACTCTGTGTCACATGGCATTCTTCGTGCATCTGTCTCTGTGTGTCTTCTGAGGACACCAGTCCTGTTGGAGTAAGGGCCGACCCTGCTCCCGTTCCTCATCTTTACCAATTACATTTGCAATGACCTTATTTCCAAATCAGGCCACATTCTGACGTTCTGGGAACCTCAGATTTTGGAGTCACTATTCAATCCAGCGGAGTCCTGGTGGGGCAGTGGTTAAGCTCTCAGGCTGCTAACCAAAAGGTCAGCAGTTTGAATTCACTGGCCGCTCCTTGGAAACCCTATAGGATAGCTCCACTCTGTCCTTATAGGGTCACTATGAGTCAGAATCGACTCAATGGCAACGGGTTTGGTTTATTCAATCTAGTACAAGGGGCCAGTGGTCTCGGGACTGAAGCTCACACAGGCTGTGAAGGGAACTATGGACCTGTGAGTCCCTGGCAGACCCATCTGAGGGGAGCATGGGGCGAGAAGAGATGGGGCCGAGGACCCAGCACCTAAGAAGTGGGCAGAGAAAGGGCTGGGGCAGAGCTGGGAGACAACAGCGTCACTGAGGCCCACAGGAAGGAGGTGACCACCTGATTCAGGAGCCACGAGGTAGCTGGAAGGAGGTGACCACCTGATTCAGGAGCCACGAGGTAGCTGGTGTCAGTCTCAGTGGAGGGACAGTCAGCAGCCAGGCAGGGGCTGGGCTGTCTGGGATGCGACAGGGAGATGAGGCCAAGGAAAATTTTCCTGTTATGATGGAGGGCCCATGAGGAGTCCTTACTGCTGACGGGAAAACACCTGTAGAGGCAGAGAGGCTGTGTGGTTACCTAGACTTCCGGTGTAGGAGTGCCTGCAGTACCAAGGAGGTAACCCCCACCCCACGGGGCTGCGAATGTCAAGGGCTCCCCCGGTGACGGGACGGCTTGCAGCCCCTCTTTTCTGTTGCTGTGTCCAGGAGGTGGACTTGCTTTGGAGGCAAGTTTTCTAGTTAATTTTCCTCATCCAGCCAAGAGAACAACAATTCTCAGACTCATCCTTGGGACTCGGAGAGAGAGCAGCTGTGACCATCCAGATGGGCAGGGGCACACGGAGTCATGGCCTAAAGAGGCTCCTGGAGCAGAAAGGGAGAAAAGTGGGCCCATCCGGGACAGCTCACAAGCCCTGGCTGGGGGACGCCCAAGCCCTGGCTGGGGGACGCACAAGCCCTGGCTGGGGGACAGGGATGCTTTTCTCTCTCTCGGATGGTGCAGGCTTGGCTGCTAGGCCCCAGCCATGTTTCTCTCAGGGTCCAGTCTTCTAAATCTCCGGAATCTACCCCTTTCTCTCCCTGCTTCGGCCCCTGCCCTCTTCTGCCCATTCCCACTGGTTCCCCTCCGGAAGTCCCAGGCCCTGCAGGGTGAGTGCTGAGGAGGCTCAGATGACTGGCTGGGCCAGGACCGTCAGGGCACGAGGCCTGCAAGGCCTGGTCTGACCCGCCTCCTCTCACCAGCCCTGCTTTGTTTCCTCAAACGGATCCTCTCCTCTGCCTAGGGGCCATTGCATGAGCTCCTCCACTCCAAACATTCTTGGCTGAGTCACAAAGACCCTTCCTCGCAGATGTGTTTCCAGGCTCCTCCTCCCCAGCACTTGTTCTAAACACGATCGAGGTTCATTTCTTGTTTTCCTGCTGAATGTGAACCCTCAGGGACCCACTGCAGACATCGTCTTGTCTCCTTATCCCCGCACCCAGCAGAGCATCCAGGAGACACCCACACACGTTAGTGAGTGGCCAATTCTGGAGGGAAAGGCTGGTTCGTCCCCATGACTCTGGCAGCCCCTGACGCGGGGCATCGGCCTTCCCTCACAGAAGACAGGCCTGACTGGGCTGCTGACAGGTCGCTGCCTACTAAACCCGGGGATGAACACCGGCCTCGCTCTCCACTCCCTCTGGAAACCCACCAAACAATGGCAAATAAATAAAAAGGTCCTGTGCAGGACAGAGTGGGCGGAAGACGGCACAACAGCAATGAGACGTGTCCGCCCGTCCTGAAGGGCGGAAAGGCCCGGAGAAGGGATGGTCAGCCGGCTGGGGCACACACCTGCGGAACTGAAGAAGCGCTCAGACCTGGAGTGGTGAGGTGGGGACGGGCAGGCAGCCCCGGTCTCTCTCTGGACCGATCGCCAGTGTACAGGCCTTGCCAGTGGCTTGCTGCCTGTCCCCTGCTCCCGCTCCACTGTACCTGTCTGCAAAGCCCTGCCCTGGGCAGTCACTGGCCACCTCGGCCCCCGCGTCCGAGCAACTGGCACGTGCTAGAGAAAAGCACATAGCGGCCAGGCGTGGGCCAGTCCCGTGTGTCCTCGGTACAGCACTTTCCTGCTGGCTGGGTCACTGGGTCACACTGCTTCACCCTCAGACCTCCGCAGCCTTCCTCTCTGCCCCCGCGCCTGACTGGCAGCTCCCCTCCGTGGGGCAAATGGAAGCGGTCAGGAGAGACATCCTCAGCTTTCCACCTCTGCATCCAGTTTTCCAAACCCACAATGTTCGTATTGTCAGACATTTTAAAAAATTTCCGGCCCATCTGATGAGATGAAGTGTTACTGAATTGTGGATCCCTGATAAGTTTGAACATTCTTTCATGTGCTTATTTGTGTTTCTTCTGTGAAATATCTGTTCACGCTTTTCCTGAATTTTTCTGTTGGGCTGACTTTCTCCTTGGGTTTTGTAGTTCTTTACATATTCTGGACTGAAGACCTCTGTCAGCTATCCTTGTCTCACTCCATGGGTACAGAGAAAAGTTCTTAATTTTAAGATTTCTTAATTGTAATGTGATCCAATGTATTACTTTTCTCCTTTACGGCTAATGCTTTTTGTTATCTTGTTTAAGAAATTCGTCTTGATATGGATTGAATTATGTCCCCCCAAAATTTGCGTTGTAAATCCTAACCCCTGTACCTGTGCATGTAATTCCCCTTGGGGGTAGGGTTTCTTTGCCACGTGAATGAGCCCATAGCTGTGCACGGTGCGTCTTAAACCAATCACTTTTGAGACATAAAAGGAGATTAGGTACAGAAGGAAGGAAGCACAAACGGGGGAAGACAGATACCACGCCACATGAAGATCGCCAAGGAACCCAGGAACAGAAGCTGAAAAGAGACAAGGACCTTCTTCCACAGCCAACAGAGAGAGAATGCCTTTTCCGAGAGCTGGCATCCTGAATTCAGACTTCTAGCCTGCTAACTGTGAGAAAATAAATTTCTGTTCATTAAATCCACTTGTGATATTTCTGTTATAGCAGCACAAAGAAATGAAGACACTTCCCTACCCCAAAGTCATGATTATCTTCTAGAAGCTTAGTTTTGCTTTTCACACTTAGGCCTATTCAGCACTGTACACTAGAAATATAATGTGAGCCCATCAGTGGACGAATGGATAAATTATGGTATATCCACACAGTGGAATACTACGCAACGATCAAGAACAACGATGAAGCCGTGAAACATAAAATGGAGGAAGCCTGGAGGTCATTATGCTGAGTGAATTTAGTCAGTCACAGAAGGACAAATATTGTATAAGACCACTATTATAAGAACTCAAGAAAAGGTTTAAACACAGAAGAAAACATTCTTTGATGGTTATGAGGGTGGGGAGGGAGGGTGAGGGTTATTTACTAACTAGATAGTAGATAAGAATTATCTTAGGTGAAGGGAAGGACAGCACACACTACAGGGGAAGTCAGCACAACTGGACTAAACCAAAGCTAAGAAGTTTCCTGAATACAGCCAAACACTTTGAGGGACAGAGTAGCAGGGGTAGGGGCCTGGGGACCATGCTTTCAGGGGACATCTAGGTCAAATGGCATAACAAAGCTTATTAAGAAAGTGTTCTGCATCCTACTTTGGTGAGTGATGTCTGGGGTCTTTTTTTTTTTAATTGTTGTAATTAAATGAAGTTTACATTTCAAGTTAGTCTCCCATAAAAATTTTTTTTTTTTTTTACATACATTGTTATGAGACGCTAATTGCTCACCCCATTCTGCAACAGCACACTCCTCCTTTCTGCCCCTGATTCCCCATGACCATTCATCTAGCTCCTAACCCTCTCTGCCTTCCCATCTCACCTCTGGACAGAAGCTGCCCCTTTGGTCTCTTGTCTCTACTTGACTAAGAGGCACACTCTTCACGAGTATCACTTTATGTCCCACAGTGCAGTCCAATCCCTGTCTGAAGAGTAGGCCTCGGAAATTGTTTTAGTACTGGGCTGATAGAGTGTCCAGGGGCCACGCTTTCCGGGACGCCTCCAGTCTCAGACCATTAAGTCTGGTCTTCTTACTAGAATTTGAGTTCTGCACCCCATCCTTCTACTGCTCCATCAGGGACCCTCTGTTGTGTTCCCTGTCAGGACGTTCATTGGTGGTAGCTGGGCACCATATAGTTCTTCTGGTCTCAGGCTGATGAAGTCTCTGGTTTATGTGGCCTGGCGTCTGGGGTCTTAAAAGCTTGCAAGCAGCCATCTAAGATGCATCAGTTGGTCCCAATCCACCTGTAGTAAAGGAGAATGAAGAACACCAAAGACACAGGGAAAGTATTAGCCAAAGAGACAAAGAGGGCCACATAAACCAGAGACTTCATCAGCCTGAGACCAGAAGAACTAGATGGTGCCCAGCTACCACCAATGACTGCCCTGACAGGGAACACAACAGAGAGGCCCATATGGAGCAGGAAAAAGGTGGGGTGCAGAACTCAAATTCTAGTAAGAAGACCAGACTTAATGGTCTAAGACTGGAGGAACCCTGGAAAGCATGGTCCCTGGATTCTCTATCAATTAGCTCAGAACTAAAAATTTCTGAGGCCAGCTCTTCAGACAGGGATTGCACTGCACTGTGGAACATAAACTGATAGTCGTGAGGAGTGTGCCTCTTAGCTCAAGCGGATACAAGAGACTAAATGGGCAGCTTCTGTCCGGAGGTGAGATGGGAAGGCAGAGAGGGTTAGGAGCTGGTTGAATGGACATGGGGAATCAGGGGTGGAAAGGAGGAGTGTGCTGTCACAGTATGGGGAGAGCAATTAGGGTCACATAACAATGTATGTATAAATTTTTGTATGGGAAAAAATAAAAAATATAATGTGAGCCTCATATGTAATTTAAAATTTTCTAGTAGCCACATTAAAAAAAAAGTTACAAAAAAGAAAACAGGTGAAATTAATTTTAATAATATATTTTATTGAACCCAATATGTATAAAATGTTATCACATCAACATATAAGAATATAAGAATTATTTTTCATACTAAGTCTTCGAAATCTGGTGTATATATTTTACACTTAAGCACATCTCAATTTTCATTAAAAATACTTGATCTATATTTGTATTTCATAAAATTTATCATTAAAAAGGTAGATTCACACACTCAAGTTGTCCCAACACACATGAACGTTTTCCAATAACTAAGTGCCCTGCTTTCTCCAGGGACCCGCAGTCCCTTAGTCCTGTCCCAGCGCTCTGTTTCCTTGCTAGCACCTAGATGGTCTGTAGTTATGTCTGCCTCGGTCACTGCTATTATTCTCAACACCTGGAACAGTGCAGCTAGATCAGCACCCAATATATATTTGTTGAATAAGCCTATAATGTTGTCGTTAGCTGCCACTGGCCCCACTCACGGCGAGGTCATGCACAACAGAACAAAACGCTCCCAGCTTCTGCAGCATCCCCATTGGTCAGCTGTGGACCGGGCTGTTGTGATCCATAGGGTTTTCACTAGCAGATTTTCAGAAGCAGATAGCCAGGTCTTTCTTCCAAGGAGCCTCCGGGTGGACTTGAACCTCCAACCTTTCGATTAGCAGCCAAGTGTTAACCATTTGCACCACCCAGGGGCTGCAAACTTAAACAATAAAAAAAAAAACCCAAATCAGTTGCTGTTGAGTCAATTCCAACTCATGGTGACCCCATGTGTTATAGAGTAGAACAGCTCCATAGCGTTTCCTAGGCTGTGATCTTTACGGAAACAGATTGCCAGGCCTTTCTTCCGTGATGCTGCTAGGTGGGTTCAAACTGCCAACCTTTAGGTTACAGAATGAAGCGCAAACCGTTCGCACCACCCAGGGACCCAAACCTACAATGAAAAAAAAAAAACTCGCTGCCGCTGAGTTGATTCCGACTCATAGCGGCCCTATAGATAAAGAATTCTTCCCTCTCTCCTTAGATAACCTACTGCTCACTGCTCTACATGGAATGAAGATGTCAGAGAAGGCGGAGGTCTCTCCCACTCTTCTCAGAAGTTGAGGGGCTGAGGGGTCACTTCTGATCCCACCACCCTTCTCTCACCTGGTCTCACGGCCAAGTCGCACGCACACGCACGTGCGTGCCCAGCCCACTCTCTTCGCTCAGTCCTGACTTCCCCAGGGCTGCTCTGAAATGATGCCAAAGCCAGCAGGGCTCACTTGCGTTCCTAGGTCACGTTTCATAGCTGTTTGACTGGTTACTCTCAGCCCCATCAGGAATTTCCAGTGCTATATAAATGCTCACCAGGACCAAGAAAAAACAAAACCATGTCCTGCAGGATGAAGTGGACCTGGAGACTCCCTCCCAGCAATCCAAGCTCTCCTTGGTCCAGTCTGATCTTGTTTCCTACTCAACTGCCAGCCAAACAACCCGTGTGCTGTTCCTGAGTCCTTGCCTCTGTTCACACCATCCCTCACTGACCTTCTCCAGCTCCTGTCCATTCTGCAAGGCCCAGCACATACTAGTTCCTCCATGAAGCCATTCCACCTGCTTCTGTCCGAGTTCTCTGGGCCTCTCTGCTGCCTCATCTTTCTCCATCTTGCCTGCTGCGTGCTCCTTCGCATTCTGGACTGTGAGCTCACCTGCCCAGACCCTACAGCAGACTGCAGGGGGGACATGGCTATGTGAATCTTCCTTGGATGTGAAGACCAAGTACTTCACGACCCGCACCCCTGCCCTGGGCATGATGCAGGCCAGGGGCTACAGAACTTGCAAAGGACAATCATAACATGTAATCATCTTAAAACAGAAAAGTAAAAATGTTCACTTCTCAAAAGGGAATAAAACGTTCTCATAAAAAGTGGGAAAAAGAGATGGCAAAAGTGGTTCTGAGTTATAAAGCCACCACCCGCCTGTCCACTTGTCACACTGTGGTGGCTTGTGTGTTGCTGTGATGCTGGAAACTATGCTAGCACTATTTCAAATACCAGCACGGTCACTCATGGTGGAAAGTTTTCAGTGGAGCGTCCAGACTAAGACAGACAAGGAAGAAAGGCCTGGTGATCTACTTCCAAAAATTAGCCAACGAAAATCCTACAGATCAGAACAGAACATTTCTGACTTGCTTGCTTTGGACACATTATCAGGAGGGATCAATCGCTGGATGAGGACATCATGTTTGGTGAAGTAGAAGGCCAGCGAGGGTGAGGGAGACCCTTGGTGAGATGGATAGGCAAATAGCCTCAATGGTGGTGACTCAAACATGCTGGTGATTGTGAGGATGTCATCTCCTTCTGTTGTACACAAGATTGCCATGAGTCGGAGTCAACTCGAAGGCAGCTAACAATAACAACAAAGCTGTAAGGACAACGGCAGTGCTTCCCCTGATAAAAGTACCCCGAGCACAGGTCCAGGAGGTGTGAGACAGTCTGGGATGCTGCCACCTTTTGGCCTGTCTCAGGTTATTGGACAGTTGGTATAAATTCCCTCGAAATAATGTCAGTTATTTCTCAGGCCATCTCCTGTGGAGATCATACACAGTCTTAAATCCTGGTGAGTCTTTCTATCCCTTGTATAATGAGATTAAATTAGAATTGTGTAACTGTTGAGTAAGCTAATTAAAATATAAAAGAACTATGATTTTTCTATCTGTTTTCCATCGAGTGATCAAAGATCAAAGGTGTCACTTTTGTACATTACCAAGGACCAAAGTTGGGGCCAATTATACACCTGAAAAAATGCAGGACTTGGCTACCAGGGGCTTTGTAAAAGGATGTGTTCCAGGATTCCACCCTTTCCATCCACACTCAGCGTCCTTTGTGGCCTGATGCCCTGGCGCTCACCAGCACACCCAGCACAGAGAGATGGCATTACTGCCAGGGAGTCCCACAGAGAGTTGAGAGGCTGGGATATCCGACCCGAGTGAGGCAGAACCACGGCCCCTGGCATCCTTCTCGGTGTTACCAGTGAGGCAGGGACCCTGCCTGGTCCCAAAGTCAGGGCTCTCAGAGGGTGAGGAGGGGGTGCTATGTGGTCTCAGAATAAATTACTTTCCCAGGAGGATAGGGAAGGGCTGAGGGTGAGGGCAGAACAGGTTTTGTTACTAGAGAATGAGTACTAAAGAAGAAAATCCAGAGCTAACGCACAGTTATCATCACTGCTGCTTCGATCAACTGGTTCATCCAATTAAACTGACTTATCTAACACAGAACACGAGCAACCCCGCCACCTGTTCCCTCCAGCCATTTCCCAGTGACAGAGCTATGAGCCTAGAGACAGGACAGTGGGCCAGGTCACCATTAAACACCCACCAAAATGGGTCTCACAGGCCCACCTCGGTGGGAATGGGATCAGAGGATGCGAATCAGCTAGGAAATATTTCTGCAGCATATTTAAAATAAAGCAAAAATGTAAAAACTGACTAAATTTCTCAGTTTATTTCCTCCTTGGCTCCGCGGGGAGAAACACAGCAGCACTCAGTGGCCTTTTGTGATTCCCCTTTCCACACGGCTGGCGCTTGTCTTGGGCAGGAGGAGCGGCCCTCCTCTTTCCTGTGTGAAGCAGACCTTTCTCGCCAATGGGAGCCTTAGTCCAGGGGCTTGTGCAGACTCTGGTGGGTGTTTGGAGGAGGCTTCAGGTCACAGTAGCCGAAACTGCAGCCATCCAGCATGTCTCCCTGAGATATGCCGTCGAGGCAGGGGTCCTTGCCCGCTCTGGTATTGTCCCACATGCCTGTCCTCTCCAGCGTGGCCTGAAGAAGTTCTCGGATTCTTCGGTTTTCCTTGGAGGTGGACTCCCAAACAACTTCCAGCTCCCCTTCCATTTCTCTGAGAACAATCAACAAAACAAAGGAAAGGTCCAAAATAGCACGATTTTAAAGGGATTTAACAAAGGTCTTGTGATTCCTAAAGCAGTAAGAACTCAAATGAAAGAATGCTTAACATCCAAGTACAGAGCTCACTGTGCTTGGGTTCTGAAGCAAGATCTGTCAAAGTTAAATGGAACACCAAGGTCCTCCTGGATATAGAAAAGAAGACAAAAAAAACCAAAAACCAAACCCATTGCCATCGAGTCGATTCCAACTCAGAGCAACCCTAAAGGACAAAGTAGAACTGCCCCATAGAGTTTCCAAGGAGCACCTGGTGGATTCAAACTGCCGTCCTTTTGGTTAGCAGTTGAGCTCTTAACCACTATGCCACGGGGCTGTCAGAGTTAAATGGTCCTCCTGGATATAGAAAAGAACACAAAGGTACAGGTGAACAATTTCTTACCTCTTCTATCTAAGTTCTGCCTTTTCCTTTCTTTCGGTAAGGGTGCTCGGATTCTTTGTTCTCTCATTATTTTACAATAACAACATACAATAATTGGAGCAGCTGACCTAAGCCTACTGCACAATGGCCTGGCTGTGGGTGCCCACCCAGCATGGACCCTGTAGGCCCTCCCCCATGTCCCCTTTGCCTGCACTGTCACCCGGCCAACACTGCGACTTTTCATAGGTGCTCATCTGCATGGCCTGATGGGCCCAGACGCAAAGGGTGAGTTAGGGGGCAAGGCGGGGGTCTTAGGGAAATGGCGAGTGGGGCCTGTAACTGAGGACTTGAAGAAGAGTGGTCTAGACCGTGTCCAGGAGGGTGAGTGCCCAGAGGGAGACAAGGCCTGTGGGAAACGGAAAGGGTGGCAAAGCAGTGTTTCCTGAGAACAACTCTGTGCCAGCCACCATGTGGGATGCTGGGGAAACCGGGGTGGACAAAGGTATCCATGTCCTCACAGGGCCATGGAGGAACAGACCAGGATACCAGCCACCACCCCAGAGGACAGTGAACCCCACTCGGAATGTGGAGAAGAGAACCTCAGGCCTCAGCCCAAGAGAAGGAGAGGGCCTTGTCTGGGGTGGTGGGATGGGGAGACCAGCTCCTTAACAGATATTGCCAGATGATTCTGGAAAATGTTAGCAACCAAATGAGCAGGTGGACTTAGGAGTCATATTCAAAAAGGAGGACACTGAGGCTCAGGGAGACCAGTAACCTGCACACTTGTCCAGGGTCACTTTTCTTGTGAACTGTTAATGGGTGTGAGAGAGCCCAGAGTCGAGAGCCTGTATTGATTCCTTCCAAGGTCCACTCAGTGTCAAGAACTGTTTAATTAAACTATGTCTAAAAAACTCCCTGGACTTCTGTTGCTGGCAGAAAACACCCAGATGTTTGACAAATCATAGAAATATGTTTAAATGTATGGCTAAACTCAAAAGAAAAACAGGAAATCCCTAAGGAAAAAAGAAGACTAAGCTGCAGCCACAGACTTGCACAAACAAAATGTCGGTGTTGCTCTGAGAACAAAAGCCAACGTCAGAAACCCAGAATTGTTTGGAATGAAGACTAGGTCTTGGGTTCATGCAAACTGGCTGTGGCAGAAAATCCAAGGGCTCCTCATATTTGTCTTTCTCTTCTTCTCCCTAGAAACACTCTAAACTATACGTCCCAGCACTAGACAGTGAAGTAGAAGCACATGAAGGACCCTCAGAGAGAGGCTGAATGGTTGAAAAATCTTCCGATCTTCAAAAGAAACTTGCTCTGAAAGGCTGAAAAGAGTCTCCTTGGAGACTAGCTACTGGTCTGTTCTCACATGGATCGCACAGTTTGAATCTACACTATTCCCCACGATTGATCAGGAATCCCAGGCCCTGACTGAAGTGAACCAAGAGTAAAAAGATATTTTTGAGACAATCAGGGAAAAAACTTAATGGATGGGTTAAACAGCACACTGGACACAGCTGAAGAGAGAAATTAGTAAACCAGAATATTGAGCAGAAGAAATTACCCAGAGTGGAGACCAGGAAAACAGATAATATTAAAGATCTACTGTTAAATGTGGTGACTGCATTACATTTTTGGTTTTTTAAAAAAGTCCTTAAAATTTTTTTAAAAATCACTACTATAGTCTATTAAAAATAATAATAAAATTAAAGTGGCTTAAAAGATTAAAATGTTCTTTGGTGACCTGGAGAAAAACATTCTCCCATTCTCAATCCAAACTTTCAAGATTCCACAGATTAAATTAATCCAAATATGAGCTCATAATAAGAAATTACTATGTAAAAAATTACACAAGGAAATAAGCAAAACAGAGCAAGAGTCAACAAAACAAGATTTATCATGCCTAGAATATAAAATGGCTATGAATGAAATAGTAAAAGAAATAAACAATGTATTAAACATAAGCAAACACCAAGAACTTATTTTTAAAAATTACTAGGCAGATTTTCAAAAGAACCAAACAGAACTTCTGAAAATGAAAAATATAGTTGCTGAAATAAAAAATTCAGTGGCTGGGTTAAATAGCACATTGAACACAGCTGAAGAGACAGTCAGTAAACAGGAATATTGAGCAGAAGAAATTACCCAGAATGCAGACCAGAAAAACAAAGAGATTAAAAACAAATATAAAAAGATAAGGCAGGCACATGGAGGAGTCAATGAGAAGGTCTAACATATATCTAATCTACGTTACAGAAGGAAATTTAGAAAGAGTGGAGGAAAAGACATATTTGAAGAGATGATGGCAGAGAATTTTCTAGAACTGAAGAAAGACATAAAATCACAGACACAGAGCATAACTTATACCAAGTAGGATAAATAAAAGGAAATTAATAGACATATAACAATGACACTGCAGAATATGAGACAGAATCTTAAAAGCAGTCAGACAGAAAAGACAAAGTACCTATTTTCAAAAAATGACAGAAGACTTCCCAACAGCAATAATGAAATCCAGAAGAGAGTGAAATGTGCTGAGAGAAAATGATTTTCAAGGTAGAATTCTATACCCAGCAGAGATTATCTTTCAAGGATGAGCGCAAAATGCAGACATTTTCAGTTAAACAAAAACTAAGAAAAGCTTACTCCCAATAGAATCTCACTAAAGAAACTTCTAAAAACTGCACTTTAGGAAGAAGGAAAATAATCTGAAAAATAAGGTCTGAGATGCAAGGAAGAAGAGTAAGCCAATAAACTGGCAAACTGTGGCGGACATCAAAACAAGCAACAACTAACAAAAAAAACTGGTAATATTTAATTTCTGGGACTAAAATGATATAAAATGGGATTTTTGTTTTTCTTTTTCATATCTATATCTAATAATAGACAATAACAGCACATAAACTTAGTGGGAAATAATTAGATGAGATCATTCTAATGATCCTGCATTGTGGGGGGAAAATGTAGGATGCTGATTAACTTTAGTTTTTTTTATGTTAAGTATCCATGGTCAAATTTCAAGGGTAACCACTAAAAAATAGAAATAGAATGTATAACTTTGAAATTATTAGAAAGAAAAAATGGGGATAAGAGGAGAAAATTTTTAAAAAATCATTTTATTAATGCAATTCTAAAACTCCCATCTAGCAAGAAGCTTTATATTGACCCAAATTTTTACAAAGTGACTATTTATGGTGATAAGAACGTCTGTGACTACTAATACATGTTAGATAAGAATTTGGTTCACTTGGCATTACGAAGCATCTGGCTTATGAAAAACATAAAGAGATACCTGCATTCCCATGGCATTAAATATACTTGTCTTACTGTCACATGCTCCCAATGAGCAGAACTGACCACTCAGCCTGCAGCTATCCATGTGACATCAATGTTAAATCTATATACCTGCAATAATAAAGAAACCAGGTATGATTTATGGTTTATTTTTTATCATTTCCATTTTGAGAGCTCTTGAATAGTATATGATTTCACGTAAGTAACTGGAATCACATTGGTACATCTCCTGACGAGGTTTAAGAAACATCATTTTAGAACATGAGGGTATATCATTTATCTATCACAAGCCTCCTTTTTGTCTGAATTGATTTTTTTAAAATTTTGAATTTTTTTAATAAAAATTTTTATTTTGAGATAATTGTGAATTCACATGAAATTATAAGAAATAATACAGCAAGATCCTGTGTACCCTTTACCCAGTGTCCCCCATGGTAACATCTTGCAACATATTGTACTATATTTGTACTACAGGACCGTTACTATAGTACAATATCACAGCCAGGATACTGACATTGATATAGTCAAGATACAAAACATTTCCATCACCACAAGGATCCCTTCATGTTCTCAGTTTGCAGCCATGCCCACTTCTCTCCTACTCCACCCCCTCCTTAAACCCTGGGAACCAAGAGTCTGTTCTCTATTTCTAAAATTTTGTCATTTTAAGAATGTTATATAAATGGAATTATACACTATGCAACCTTGTGGGATTTTTTTTTTCTTTCAGTCATTATAATTCCCTGGAGATTCATCCAGGTTATTGCAAGTATCAACAGTTTGTTCCTTTTTATTGTTCAGGGGTATTCCATGGTATGAATGTACCACAGTTATTGAACCATTAACCCACTGAAAGATGGGTTGAAACATCTGGGTTGTTTCCGGTTTGGGCCATTACCAGTGAAGCTATTATCAACATTCATGTACAGGGTTTTGTGTGAACATAAGTCTTCATTTCTCGGGGATAAATGACCAGGAGTGCAACTGTTGGGTCCTGTGGTAGTTGCATACTTAAGTTTTTTAAGAAATTGCCAAACTTTCTAGACTGGCTGTCTCATTTTATATTCCCACCAGCAATGTATGAGTGATCCAGTTTCTCTGCATCCTTGCCAGCATTTGCTGTTGTCACTTTTTATTTTAGCTGTACTAAGAGGTGTGTAGTGATACCTCATTGTGGTTTTTATTTGCATTTCCCTAATGGCCAGTGACGTTGAACATCTTTTCATGAGCTTATCTACCATCTGTATATCCTCTTTGGTGAAATGTTTGTTCCAGCATTTTGACCATTTTCTAATTGGATTACTTATTATTTTTAATGTTGAGTTTTGAGAGTTCTTTATATATTATAGATACTAGAACTATGTAGGATACATGGTTTGCAAATATTTCCTCCCAGTCTGTAGCTTGTCTTTTCATCCTCTTAACAGAGACTCCCACAGAGCAAAATTTTAAATTTTGATGAAGTCTAATTGATCAGTTTTTCATTTTATGGATCATGCTTTTGGTCACAATCTAAGAACTCTTTGCCTAGCCCTATATCCTAGAGATTTTATCCTTTTTTCACCCTAAAAGTATTACAGCTTTGTATTTTAGTTAAGCCCATGATCCATTTTGAGTTAATTTTTGTGTAACATGTGATGTGTAGACTGAGGTTCATTTTTTTTGCCTATGGATGTCCAACTGCTCTGTATCATTTGTTGAAAATGCTATCTTTCCTCCACTAAATGCTTTTGCACCTTTGTCAAAAATCAGCCCGGCACATTTGTGCGGTCTATTTCTGGGTTCTCTATTCTGTCCCATTGATCTACGTGTCTGTCCTTCTGTCAGTATCACCTGGTCTATGTAATAACTCTTGAAATTGGGTAGACTGATTCCTCCCACTTTAGTCTTTTTAAAAAAAAAAAAAATCAGCTATTCTAGTTCCTGTGCCTTTCATACAAATTTTAGAATAATCTTGTCTAGACAGACAAATAGGTCGGTAGCTGCCATCGCGTTGACTCTGACTCATAGCGACTTCATGTACAACAGAAGGAAACGATGCCCAGGCCTGCATCATCCGCATGGTCACTGGCACGTTTCAGTCCATTGTGGTAGCTATTGTGCCATCTCAGCAAGGGTCTCCCACACTCTCACTGGTCCTCTACTTCACCAAACATGATGTCCTCCTCCAGCGATTGATCCTTCCTGATGACGTGTTCAAAGCAAGCGAGCTGGACAATGTTGTTATTGTGATTCGTAAGGTTTTTGCTGGCTAATTTTTGGAATTAGATCACCAAGCCTTTCTTCCTGTCTTACCCTGGAAGCACTGCTGAAACCTGTCCACCGTGGGTGATCCTGCTGGTATTTGAAATACCCAGCTCCAAGTTGGTGGCTACTAGGCTATAGATGATTAGAGACAGGTAACCTGCAAGTATTTCCTCCATCTGCTTTATTTCAGTGGTTCAAAAGCAGAGGCAGGCAGGGATCAATTTCACAGCAGCAGATATATAGTTACTTGCACTGGACTATTGATAGATTGAAAAAATTCTTTCAGAGACTGGATTATTAACAGACTGATTTGGACAGAAAACATCTAATGCCAAATGACTTTGGAGCTACATTGTTTGTTTGTTTGTTTTTAAAGACTTCAAATGTGAATACATAAGAACATAGTTTCGTAAGGTTCTGGGCAATACTTTTAAAAAATTATATGTGTATTCCTCTCTACATGATAAATATGCATGGATTTGCTTCAAACATAGGATTTCATGTTAATGCTATCCAATGCATTTGTCTCAACTGAAAATTTAAGAATGCAGGGGCTTTGTTTATATTTCCAGGAATAGGAAATGAAATACAAATAGTAACAGAGCTTGAAGAAAACCATCTGAGCATTATTGAGTCTTCTGCATATGTCAGTTCATATTCCAGTCTGCCAATGACAACACAGCCGTTATGAAAAGTCTAACTTACATGTGAAACCAAAATAATGTGAGGGGCCGCCAGGTTCACCTTCACAAAGCATGGGAAATTCCTCCGTGTTTTTTAATACACTGACAGTACTTCCTCTATCGCAGGTTTAAAGA
Source organism: Trichechus manatus latirostris (assembly GCF_000243295.1). NCBI lineage: Eukaryota > Metazoa > Chordata > Mammalia > Sirenia > Trichechidae > Trichechus > Trichechus manatus. The sequence goes on along the minus strand of NW_004443950.1, from coordinate 19,790,182 downwards.
TTAAAGATGGAACGGATGTAACCTCTCCACAGAGAATATATCGCACCCATTATTGTAGCATTACGATCTTACAAGAAGCAAAGGATCAGAAGTTAAACAGAAGTCTTAAAAATTTAAAAAAAAAAAAAAAACAGCAGAAATTAAAAAAACTTAACAGAAACCTAGTGAAATCGCCAAGAAAACTGAATAAAATTTTAAAAATCCAAGAGATGGCAAAGGGTAGAAAAAAGGGAAGACAGAGGACTGGACTGATTTAAGAAGTTCAATGTTCAAACAACAAAATTTTTAAAAAGAGAAAATAAAGAAAATGAGGAAATGAAAGTCAAGATCAAAATTAAACTCAGATAAAACTAAAATGTAAAAAACAAAAAATATGTAATCAAAGAAGAAAACAGGCCCAAAGGGTTTTACCACAAAATTCTAGCAAACATTCAAAACACAAAATACATGTTAGATATGACAGATGCCTATGTTACGTGTTGGAGCCCTGATGGCACACTGGTTAAGAGCTCAGCCGCTAACCAAAAGGCTGGCAGTCCAAATCCACCAGCCGCTCCTTGGAAACCCTATGAGGCAGTCTTACTCTGTCCTGTAGGGTCGCTGTGAGTCGGAATCGACTTGACGGCAACAGGTATGTTACGTGTTGTACCTTTTCTGCTGCAATGCCTCGTCCAGGACTTCCTGCTTGTCCTGCAGCATCCGGTGGAGGTGCCTCATCTCCCGCTGGTACTGAGCTGTCTTGCCAGCGAAGTCTTCTTGCTGCTCCATCAGACGGTGACTGATGTCACCCAGCTTCAGGGCTGCCTGCTTCTTGTAGCCCTGGGCGGGAGGCACTGAGTGAGCAAGGAGATGCTGCCTGTGGCCTAGGCTGATTACTCCTCCTACACCCTCCATTTGTATTCCCTACCTACACTTTGGAGTCCTTGGGTGGCTCCAATGCTTAAGCGTTTGGCTACTAACCTACTAACTGAAAGGCTGGCATTAAAAACCCACCCAGAGGTGCCCTGGAAGAAAGGCCTGGTGATTTGCTTCCAAAAGGTCATAGCATGAAAATCCTATGGAGAAGCTCTACTCTGAACGCATAGGTTCACCATAACTCAGAATTGGCTTGACAGCAAGTTTTTTCTTTGCCCACACCTTGGGCTGAAAGAGCCCACTAAGTTGAGTTCATCCTAAATAAGTCTGATCTGGGAGGGCAATTTTGGATCATAAAGGTCATCAAGTGATAAAATAATTTTTGGTACAATAAAACCAAATTTCTAATTTGTATAATGCCTCTTTTTAAATATGCTACAAAATAAAAAACATAAAATATGACCATCAGAGAACAAACTGAATGTTCTTGGAAATGAACTTGCTTTTGCATTGTTTTCTCAGGACGATTTTTATCGTTTGGTCAGCTGGTAAATTGTCAGCAATGTTTTAAACTTACCTAGGAGACCTCCATATAAGAATCCAACAAGGTTTATCGTTCTCCATAGTCAAACAGATGAAAGAGATAAAAGCCTAATTATTTATATCCCTTCTTTTATTTTTATGAACAGAAGTATTTAAGGTTATTAATTTCCCTCTGAGCATTTCTAAAACTGCTGTCACATAGATTCTCATAGACAGTGTTTTTATCACATTTTTTAGAAATTCTGAAAAACAGTTTTATGTCCCCTCTGACCATCGTTTAGTGTGCAGTTCTACTCTTCCAGGTTAAAAAGACGTTTTATTTTCTGATTTTTAAAAATTAATTTCTGGTTTTCATATTTGTGATCAACAAATATCTGCATGATTCCTACTTAAGGGATTTATTGAGATTTTCTTTGCGGCCAATATATAACCAATTTTTGTGGCTGTTCTGTATATATACCTAAAACACAACTTATTAATTGCGTTGTTACACCTTTTATATCCTTACTTATGTTTTAACCTCCTGATATGTCTTAGACCAAGAGAGGTGGATTAATTAGAATTAATTTTTTTTCCCAGTTGCCGTCAAGTCGATTCTCACTCATGGTGACACCATGTGTGTCATGCAGAACTGTATTCCACAGGGTTTCCTTTCCTTTCCTTTTGAAAATAATTTTTTGTTGTTGTTGTTGAGAATATACACAGCAAAACATACACCAATTCAACAGTTTCTACATGTACACTGATTACATTCTTCAAATTGTGCAACCATTCTCACCTTCCTTTTCTGAGTGTTCCTCCCCCATTAACACAAACTCACTGCCCCCTAAGGTTCCTATCTAATCTTTCGAGTTGCTGCTGTCAATCTGATCCCATATACATAGTTCTTAAAAGAGCATAATGATCAAGCAGACCCTTTTTTACTAGTTAAGGAAAACTACTGTTTGGTTTTAAGGAGACATCAGAGGATAGATTTGGTTTAAGGTTTAAAGATTATCACAGAGCAATAGTTTCAGGGGTTCATCTATCCTCCATGGCTCCAGGAAGCCGGGGGTTGATGAGAATTTAAAATTCTGTTCTGCATTTTCCCCTTTTTGATCAGGATTCTTCTATGGAATCTTTGATCAGAATGTTCAGTAGTGGTAGCCGGGCACCATCCAGTTCTGGTCTCATGGCAAAGGAGGCAGTTGTTCATGGAGGCAATTAGTCACACATTCCATATCCTCCTCCTATTCCTGACTCCTCTTCCTCTATTGCTCCAGGTGAAAAGACACCAATTGTTGTGCCATGGATGTCCGTTTGCAAGCTTTTGAGACCCCAGGCGCTACCTGATGAACTAGGAGGTAGAACAGAAGCACTAAACAGATTATTAGGCCAACAAACTGGAATGTCCCATGAAACCATGACCCTAAACCTCCAAACCAAGGAACCAAATCCCACGAGGTGTTCAGCTGTACATAAGCAGCAGCTACTCTCTCTCTCCCTTCTTTTTTTTAATTGTCATTGTTGTAAATATATCAATGACACAATTTTTGCCAGTCCAACTTTTTACGGGTATACAATTTATTGACAGAATTATAATCATTGGCTGTACAACCCTACCCTTAATCAATGGAATTTTTCCATCATCGTTAACCCTCCCTTTCCCCATTCCTCCCACCCTGGTAACCACTAATAAACTCTGATCTCTATATATTTGCCTTTTGTCTTTTTATATAAGCGAGGTCATTCAATGTTTATCCTTTTGTGATTGACTTATTTCACTCAGCATGTCTTCCAGCTCCATCCACACTGTAGCATGTATCAAGACTTCATTTCTCCTACTGGCTGAGTAGTATTCCATTGTATGTATGTACCATTTTGCTTATCCATCCATCCGTTGATGGGTATTAGGTTGTTTCCACTTTTTGGCTATTGTGACTTCTGCCTTTTTGCTGTTTTTTGTGTGTCTTAAGCCTTCTCTGTCTTTGTCCTTTAGTACAATTTGCTTTTGTGTTTTGTTGGTTTATCGTAGTGAGCCTTTTTGGTTCCCTTCTTTCCTTTTGTGTATGTTTTTTTATATATTTTCTTAGTGGTTACCATGAATATTATATTTAAGTGCTTGAATTTATAACATTTTAAGGTAGGTTGGTACCAACTTAACTTCAGTAACATAGAAGAAATTCTGTATCAATACCATTCCTCTCCCCTCTTTTGTTGTTGTTATCACTAATTACATCTTTATATATCACGTGCCCTGTAACATGATTTTATTCTTGCCTTTTATATATTTCTTATTAAAAAACGTGAAGGACAAAATATTTAGAATTATCAAGCATGAATACCTTTTGACTAGCCCCTAACCTTGTCCATGCAGTTCCCTTTATTAGGTATCTTTCTTTTTATATATAGCTTTGAATTACTTTCCAGTGTCTTTTCCCTTCAATCTACAGAACTATTATTAGCATTTTTTGTAGGGCTGGTCTGGTGGATAGGAACTCTCTCAGCTTCTGTTTGTCTGGGAATATTTTAATTTTATCCTCATTCTTGAAGGATAGTTTCACTGGGTATAGTATTCTTGGCCGACAGTTTTTTCCTTCAGTACTTTAAATATATCATTCCACTGCCTTCTGGCCTCCAATGTTTCTGAGGAGAAACCTGCACTTAATCTTATTGACGATCCTTTGTGTGTGAATGTTTGCTTCTCTTTCACTGCTTTCAGGATTCTCTATCTCTAATTTTGACAGTATAACTATGATGTATCTTGATGTAGATCTCTTTGGGTTTATCCTGCTTGGGGTTCTTTGAGCTTCTTGGATGTGTAGCTTCATGTCCTTCATTAGATTGAGGAGATTTTCTGTCATTATTTCTTCAAATATTCTTTCTGTCCCTTTTCTCATCTCCTGGAATTTCCATGATGCGTATATTATGTCTCTTGCTCTCCCATAATTCCACTAAACTGTGCTCAGCCTTCTTGAGCCCCCATTCTTGTTGCTCCTCAGTATCTGTAATTTTAACTATCTTATCCTCTAATTGGACCCTGGTGGTACAATGGTTAAAAGCTCAGCTGCTAACCAAGGCTGGCAGTTCAAATCCACCAGCTCCTTCTTGGAAACCCTGTGGAACAGTTTTACTCTGTCCTATAGGGTGGCTATGAGTCAGAATCAACTCAACGGCAACAGGTTTTTGTTTTTTGTTTTTTTTTATCCTCTAATTTGCTGATTCTTTCTTCTGCCTGATTAAATCTGTTGATAAGTGTTATGGTTTGAATTGTGTCCCCACAAAATGTGTGTCAACTTGACTGGCTAGTCCATGATTCCCAGTATTGTGCGACTGTCTTCCATTTTGTTATCTGATGTGATTTTCCTATGTGTTGTAAAATCCTACCTCTATGCTGTTAATGAGGCAGGATTAGAAGCAGTTATGTTAATGAGGCAGGACTCAATCTACAAGATTAGGTTGTGTCTTAAGTCAATCTCTTTTGATACAAAAGAGAGAAGCAGCAGAAAGACATGGGGACCTCATACCACCAAGAAACAAGAGCTAGAAGAATAGCACATCCTTTGGACCTGGGGTCCTTGTGCTGAGAAGCTCCTCGACCAGGGAAGATTGATGACAAGGATCTTCCCCTAGAGCCAACAGAGAGGGAAAGCCTTCCTCTGGAGCTGGCACCTTGAATTCAGACTTCTAGCTTCCTAGACTGTGAGAGAATAAATTTCTCTTTGTTAAAGCCATGCACTTGTGGTATTTCTGTTATAGCAGCACTAGATAACTAAGACAGTAAGTCCCTCTATTGTGATTTTCATTTAAGTTATTGTCAATTTCAGTTGCAATATCTCTTTTTTTCAGTCCTCATTTGGTTCTTGCATTGTTTTCCTTATTTCTTTTAGCTCTTTGTCTCTGTTTTCCCTTAGTTCTTTAATTACATTTAATGTTACTGTATTGTAGTCTTCCATTTTTTCCATTATTTGGTCATCCCTAGATGTGCTTTCACTCCCTTTGTCATGTTCATTTGGATGGGCCATTGTGTCTCTGTTCTTTGTCTGTCTTGTGATTTTTTTTGTTGGGGCACTGGAATTTTTGAGGGTGTTAACTTTCTCAGCTTTCCCCAGTATTTGGTGTTTTTACCCACACTACTTTCTGCAAGAAACATTTAGGTGGGCAGAGTCGTTGGCCTATCCCTACCATTTCCTCTCCCTCTCTGTTATAGCTCTGTCTCACTCCCTGGTTTAACTGGGACTTGAAAGTTCCAAGTCTTGTTGTCAACCTTCAATCTCCCAAACACACCAGAGAACACGCTGTGGTCAGTCTGTCCACTAGCGGGCACCACCACTCAGGTGAGATAACATGTACTAATCAATCTGTCCACCATGGGGTGTAGTCCTTCCTCTCTGGTTATTACTCCCTTCCCTTCTCTGTTTCTGTAATCAGGTTTTTAGTCAGAAAACCCACACCCAGTAAGCCCTCTTTGGGGCTAGGTGTTGCCCTCTGGTTTTGCCTAAGGTTTCCTTCCCTGCTCTCTGGGGGCTGCTTATATCTGAGCTGGCTTTCAGGGGAAGCATAGGCAGACAGTCCTCTGTTTCAGGAAAGGAGGGGCTGACATTCCCCAGAAGGACCACTGAGAGATCTGCCTTCTTGGCTTCAGAGCCCCATTGGCGCTGTGGTGATTGAGGGAACAGTCTCCACTTAGGTGACCCACCCCAGCTGCACTGTAGGGGACCTTCTCAAGGAGTTCGTATCAGACCAGCAGCCGACAGTTAATAGTTGGGGGAGGGGTCGTCACACTCCAAACAGACTCTCAAGAAGGTCTGCCTTGTTGTTATCAGAGCCCGCCCTGTAGTATGCTGGCTGTGGGTGTGGCCTCTGTTCAAGATGCCTGCTTCCTAGCACACAGCAGCCTTAGTCATCATTCCTCAGCGCCAACCAGAAGGGGAAGCAGACAGACCCAAGCTGATCCCCAGGGAGGTCTGTCCTGTTGGTTTCAGAGGTCTGAGCTATGGAGTGCACAGGGAGTCAGATAGAGTGCTCATTATGGGAGCAGACTCCACTCCAGAAGCCTTCTGTAGCAGTTTGCAACCCCCTGGCAACCAACAGTTACCAGGTGGGGGAGGGGGTGTCAGGCTCCAGTTAGATCCCCACAGCGGTCTGCCTTGTTGCTATCAGTATCCTCCCAGTAGATTGCTGGCTGTGAATGCAGCCTCCACTCAAGATGCCTGCTTCCTAGCACACAGCAGCCTTAGACATCAGTCAGCAGTGCCAATCAGAAGTAGGGGCAAACTAACCCAACCTGACCCCCAGGGAGGTTTGCCCTGTTGGTTTCAGAGGTCTGAGTTATGGGGTGCCTAGAGAGGCAGGTAGAGTGCTGACTATGGGAGCAGACTCTCTCCAGGTGGGGGAGGGGTTGTTATGCTCTGAATGGACCCCCAGGCAGGTGTGTCTTCTTGCTATCTGAGCCCCCCTTGTAGTATGTTGGCTGTGGGTGTAGCCTCCGGTTAAGATGACTGCTTCGTAGTACACAGGAGCCTCAGTCAGCAGTCTTCAGCATCAACCAGAAGGGGGAGCAGACAGCCCCAAACTGACTCCGCAGGAGATCTCTCCTGTTGATTTCAAAGGCCTGAGCTATGGGGGATGCAGGGAGGCAGGTAGAGTGTTGACTATGAGAGCAGACTCCACTGCAGGAGGCCTTCTGTAGCAATTCATAGTAGGCTTGCAGCCAACAGTGTCCAGGTGGGGGAGGTGCTGGCACAGTCCAAATGGACCCCTGGGAAGATCTGCCTTGCTGATTTTAGAGAAGAAGCTTGGAGTCCTGTCTCTATACAGGCAAGGGGTGTGGTGGTTAGAAAAACAGGCTCTTTTTCTGGGGCCACTTCTCCAGTTCATAGCAGCTGGTGCCCTGTGTGGCTCGGGGGAGGGGCAGGGACAGTGGGAGAAGCTGTTTTCCTACCATATGCAACTTGTTGATTCATTGATTCTGCCTGTTTGCATTTCCCTGCTGCTTTCCTCTGCTCTCCAATTCACAGTCCCTCAAAGCCTCGCTGCTGCTTTGTTGTATTTCTTGTTGTATCCTTGTGGGGGAGGGTCGGAATGATGGTCTGTTTATGCTGCCATCTTCCCAGAATTCTCCCTCCATAGAGTTTTCAATGTCTGACTTTTTGGAAGTAGATAACCAGGCTTTTTTTCCAAGGCACCTCTGGGTGGACTCAAATCCCCAGCCTTTCAGTTAGCAAGTGAGGACACACATTTGGGTCTGAGGAACTTTAAGATAAATTTTGTTTCATTTAACTTTTTAAGAATAAATAATTCAGAAATAAACCTTTTATTTCCTAAAATAAAACAAACTCCCTACATACCTTTACTCATACATATACTGTTTAGCCAATACCATGAGTATTTACACACAGTCAACCAATGTTTAGCTTTTCTTTCATTAGTTCAATATTCCAACATATGAAATATCATCCATTTATTTCTCCACTATCAGGTCCCTTTAATTATTGTTCTATACACACATGCACTTGAGCCCAGAGGTCCTGGATCTTATCTGCATTATCGGATGCCCTCCACGCATGCCCTCACAGTACCTTCCCCTCTAAACTCCACAGGTTCCCAGCCCCCCACTCAGGCCTCTAAGCCTACTGCTTCTGTCTCTGCCCCTACCCCAATAAAAGCTACTCTGACTGGCAGGGCTGTGAATGCATGCTGGGAGTCTGCAGTCTACAAGGATTATGGAGGTCACATGAGGAAGGTGGCTCAAAGGAGGAGAGCAGCTACAATGAGAGTAGTTTTCTTGGGCACAGAAATTGGAGAATGAAGTCACAATTAAGCCAAGACAGAAGCTGGTCAATACTTCTCTCCAGCTGAACAAACAAATGCTGGGCTTGACAATATAGCCTGCAGACTTTTCCATATACATATTATTATTATTATTATTATTATTTACAGCAGCATAGTATTCTATGGTGGGGATTATTCATAATTTATTAAATGAGTTGAGAGGTGCTATTTCTGCCAATGAACGCTTATACTGCTTTGTTCTGATTAGTGACAACTCTCAGGCAAAATGTGTCATTTTCTTAAACACAGAAATCTGTACACCGCAGGCCTTCATTCCCATTTGAAAATGGAATCTCCGAGGCTAACTAATGACTACTTACCTTGACTTTTTCCTTTAATTTTCCCAAGCGAATATTGCCTTCTATTATTTTGTTGAGAACTCCATGCTTCTCGCTTTCTAAACATTTAGCCTAAGTAGAAAGGCAAAGAGAAGAATAATGCACTCTTCGTTTTACAGAAAAGGTAAAATAATAAAAAATTCTTCTTCGAAGAGTATTACTACTCATAAATTATCTCCACCCTGCCACTTGTCTTGGCCTACCTGTACCCATCCCTCCTTGACTCCTTGTGTGTGGGCAGAGCTGTGGCCCGCATCTCGGGGGGGGTGGTCAAGAGCAGGGAACAGCACCCTGAGTGCCCCTCCTGGGCACAAATGGAAGATCTAGCCCCACGGACAAGGGGGAAGTGAACGATTGTTAAGGCTTCTAGAACACTTCTCTGTTTTTATGGGAAATAAGTGCCAAGATGCAAATAAACTTTTTAACTTGAGTAATTTCCATGATTACAAAATTAAGGATAACTGAATATGAAATACATTAATGTATAATGCTGCTTTCCATACCAAACGCGACGGGCAGTATGTCCAAGACAGATGTCACTTGAACCTGAGTAATTCAGATTAATATCCAGATGGAAAATGAACTACTACACATTATAAATTACCTATTTCAAATGCTAAAATTAAAGAGTAGGAAAAAAAAAAAAGGTAAAGATGAACATTCCTTTTAAGGTAGGCTGGTGGTAACAATTTTCATTTTTCCAGAAAGAAATGTAAGACGAGAGTTAAATGATTTGCCACAAATCACAAGGAAAATCCATACTAGATACAGGTTTAGAAATTAAGATGTCAGTGTCTAAGGCTATTGTGTCTCCTACAGAAATGGGATTAGTGAAAGATAGTGAACTAGTATTTGGGGAATTTTAAAGTTATTTGTGGTCGTAGGGCCGAACCTATCAGCTGCTCCGCGGGAGAAAAGACCTGGTGATCTGCTCCCGTAAAGATTAAAGCCTTAGAAACCCTATGGGGCAGTTCTACTCTGTCCTATAGGGTTGCTATGAGCTGGAATCAACTCAATGGCAACTAACAGCAACAACTAAGTTATTTGCAGCCATAGGTAAGCAGTAAAAATTTCCCAAGGTTGAACAGAGTGGCATCCCTCCCTGAGTGTGGGTGTGTGTGTAGGGGAGCGCTCACAAGACCCAGAAGATCAGGATAGGGTGAGGCAAGTATACACAGCCCACAGTCTCAGGGCAGGGCACAGATGGCAGAAGCAGCCAATACCACCCTGGACGGAGGCTAGCCTGGCCATGGTGCTCCCTGGGGCAAGGAGCTTGCAGAGCATGTCCAGGGTAGGACATGCCTACCCCAGGCCTGGTCCAGAGTCCCCTGCCCAGATGTCCTGGTAGTTCTCTGCATGGTGCGTGGTCAAGAATTACCTTAAAAAAAACAATTTGGCCTTTTTCCTTGGTTTCTGAGAAATAACTCTTGGAATTTCCTGAGTAACTGAGGTGCCTTTATTATTTAAAACCTCCAGACTACCAGAGCATTTGTGCTAATGAGTGGGGGCTGGCCAGAGCACAAAGACCACCTGGTAGCAATTAACCTCGGGAGGCATATGCAAGGAGGCCTCAATCATGACTAGTGATGCCTCAATCACGACTTGTATTGATGTCTCAGTCATGACATAGTGATGATTAAGGCCAATAAAGGCTCTGAACACAGAGGCTCTAAGAGCTTCCTGGTTGGCAAAGGCAAGAGGACATGCCCTCTTTGGGATATGGAAGCTCCATGTTGGGAACTCTCCCAGATCTCACCATGTGTCTGTCTCTTCCTTATGATCCTGATTTGTATCCTTTTTGTATAATAAATCTGTAATCATTAGTAATTTCTGTGAGTTCTGTGAGTCAGTCCAGTGAATTATCAAACCAAAGGAGTAGTGGGAGACAGCGGGTGAAAGTGATGGAGCTCAGGGGAAGCTGGCATCCTGAAGGGGAGTGGGAAAACCCCAAATCTGTGGCCAGAAGGTCAGAAGTCAGGGTATCATGCGGACTCCTGAGTTTGCGGTTATCATCTGCCTATTTGGCAGTCTGAAGGACAGTGTCCTTTCAATTTGTGAGCTCTGACCTAGCTCCAGATGGCTAGGGGCAAAGAGAGAGAGTGTGCTGTGTGGGCAGCTGGTGTCAGAGATGACTGAGAAGTGGGAAAGTGGTGATATGATTAATCTTCACATTTTGGGGACTGGGTTTATGTTCTTATTCACGAATATGGACAGTGGTGGGGGACTGAGAAGTGAGATAAGGGCCGCTCCCTCCAGGTCCTATATTTCAACTGTGACTCTGAGGGGTCTGAGAATTCAGAACTCAAGTCTGGCTTTGAGCCATCACACAGGTCGACGCAGAAGGAGGCAACACATTTTATTAACAGTCTGTTGGCTTGATTTCTAACTTTTAAATATTTGGTCACACAGTACATAGGCCTCCATTTGTATTTCCATCGGGCCCCACAAATATGAGGGGTGGGCTGAAGAGGGGCTGTGTGGGGTCAAAGAGGTTCTGGACCTCATCACTGAAGCCTGTGATGCTCTCCAGCCCACATGGGAGGTTCAGGGCCTGCACCCCAGGGATGAGGAAACCTGCATGTCCTGCTCATGCCCCTGACACAAAATGGCTTTGTATTTACAGTGGCACTGACAGCTGGCAGGCAGGTCACGTGAATGTTTGCCAGATAAATGGGTTTGTTTGGCACTTTACATTTTTCAAAAAGCCTTTGCTTTGCCTTCTCAATCCCTGTGGGTAAACCCAAGAGACCCAACAGGGGAGGAAATGGGCACTCAGCAGTGCTACAGAAAATGTCAGTGACCCTAAGGAATTTAACATTTTTGTTGGGAACAGTAACTTCTTGGGAAGGGGACTGTTGGGTCAGAAGGTCTGAATGCTTTTAAGGCTCCTAACATGCTGTGTCAAATTGCTTTCTAGAAGACTCAAGGAAGGACTTAGAAACCACCAGTAGTATGTGACCAGGCTTACCACATTCCCATCAGCAACTATAATAATAATAATAAAAATATGTAACATTAGTGTAAGTACAAGGCTGGTATAATTTGCATTTCTTTTATCACAAATTCCCCCACCCCCAAGAACTATGTACTGTTTATATTTCCTTTTATATAATCAAGAATAAAATCCTCTGTCCATTTTTCTGTGGAGGAATTTAATATCTTTTTAAAAAATAGGAATAGTCTTGTGACATATCCTGACAGAGTCCCCATACCTCCTTCACCCCAAAGAAGGGCCAAGTTACTTCCAAGTTTGTCAGTTTCTCAGACTCTCTTAGAAAAGCCTACTTCTTTCCTGGAGAGTATGGCCCCCAGACACCCTTTTAACTCAGTACTGAAGTGACTCCTGAAGTTCACCCTTCAGCCAAAGACTAGACAGGCCTATAAAGCAAACAATAATACATGCAGCTCAACCACGATCACGACACTAAATGGGCACACCAGCCCAGGGGCAAGAATGAGAGGGCAGGAGGGGGCAGGAAAGCTGGATGAATGGAAGTGGGGAACTTGAAGTTGAGAAGGGGAGAGTGCTGACATACCACAGGGTTGGTGACCAATGTCATGAAACAGTATGTGTATTAACTGTTTAATGAGAAACTAATTTGCTCTGTAAACTTTCACCTAAAGCACAATTAAAAAAAAAAAGTCTACTGATTTCTTTTGTAATGACATCCATTAAACTATTATTTTTAATGTGATATTACCAGACATTTGTAAAGTTGTTTAAATAAACATGTTTAAATATACATCAGCAATATGTTTTCAATGCAGAAAAATAATAAAGATAAATAAAAATATTTTTAAAAAATTAGCTCTTATCCACCACTTAGACAACTCACCATTAACATTCTGGAGTAAATCCTATCAGACTTTTGTCAATAGTATAAATGTGTACCCATGTACATATGTACTGATTTGATAATCTGTCTTCTTTCACCCCACAATATGCTGTATATGTACAGATGTCTGGAATGATGTCAACAGCAACAGTCTTGATGGCTGTGTAGTGCTCTATCATCTAGGTCCACCAATAATTCATTCCATCAATTCCCTACCCTGGGACTAGTGCCATTATAAACAATGCTGGGATGAATATTACTGTACCTTTGTCTTTGTGCCCATTTAAAGTATTTCCTTAGGATGGACTCTATTTAGCCTCTCTATAATTCTTCTGTTTGATCCTCAAACTGGGAAAATATTAGACAACTTCCCAGAAAGAATAAAAAGGTATGTTTGTAGGTATAATCCATGCCTTGATGCCTACTGTTCCTTCTTAGTTAAATAAACCAATTACACTATTTTATCTTTTCAAATATCATTTGACATTATTTTAAGAGTTTGAGTTAATTACTAAACATGAAAGGCTTTTTCCCCATGATGAAAAGATAAAGTTCCGGGGAATTGGAAAATTCGTGGTAGAAATTTAAAAGGATGAGGGTTTTATGGATCCATTTTTTAAAAAATATTCTTAAAATGATAATGTTTGTGTATTAAGTTGTAGTTTACTTGAAGTAACTTTGAGAAAACTTACCAAATACATGAGATTGTCACGTTCCTGAGTTATATTCTCTGCCAGTCCAACAAGATTTGCCAAGTACTGGCGAGCAGACATCTCGTTGTCCATGGCTTTTTCCACCTGCTTTTTGAGGACATCAATTTTCTTCTGAGATCTCCTATAGCGTTCCCCCAAATGGTGGAATAAAAAATTCATTAGCCTGAATGGCTAGGGCATAGTGAATATCTGTATTATAAAAATATCAAGTATGTTAGTACTTAAATGTTATTCTTCAACAATCTAAATCTTCTACTAAGTTTGAAGATGAGAAGAGGTAATTGAATTGAATTTTAAACCAAGCATAATTATTGACTCCAAAAAACCAAAACAAACCCGTTGCCATTGAGTCGATTCCAATTCATAATGAACGTACAGGACAGAGTAGAACTGCCCCCATAGAGTTTCCAAGGAGCGCCTGGTGAATTCAAACTGCCAACCTTTTGGTTAGCAGCCAAGCTCTGAACCACTGTACCACCAGGGCTCCATTACTGACTCCAAATCACATCAACATGAATCACACATGCTTAATCAATTAATAGGCTAATTATATATTATTTTATTAATTTTTTTGGCTCATGTTCTAAAAGATACTATTGAAAAAGAGATCCTGTAATCCCAAAGTAAGGAGCTATGGTGGTGCAGTGGTTAAGTGCTCAGCTGCTAACTGAAAGGTTGCCAGCAGATTGAACCCATCAGCCATTCTGTGGAGAAAGACGTGGCAGTCTGCTTTTGTAAAGATTACAGCCTTGGGCAGTTCTACTGTGGCCCATACAGTCACTATGGGTCGGAATCAACTCGACAGCAATGGGTTTGTTTTTTTGGTTTGGGTAATCCCAAAGTAGGTTTTTGGGAAATAGTTAGGAATGCACTTTTAGAACTTTCAGAGTCTTAGGGTTATCATCATGACTATCAATAATCTTTGAACTACAGACTTGAAAAATGTTGGTCCACAGAAAAGTTCTTATTACACTTTTATTTGGCTATCCAACGATCTCAATTACCCGTTTCCATTTTACAACACTATTAGAAAAACAAAAGATAAAGGAAATGAAATAGAACATTCTCCAGTTGTCTTTCTTATAAAGTATATTTAAAAAAATAAGCTTAAGGAAAAAATAACAAACCTATTTATTTTCTGTGCCATTTCAAGTTCAGCTTCCAGGGCTTTGTTTTTAACCATCAAATTGTTCTTCTCTAAAAGCCAGCTCTTTTTCTGTACTTGCAGGACCGTCAACTTTTCCATCAACTCTTCCATCTCAGCACTTCCTTTCTCTTCTTCCTTCTGCAGCTGGCTGAAGGAGAAAAACATCAAGGCATGTAACCAGTACATGGAGGCTTACATAAGGCAGTCATTGCCAGACAAGCGATAAACATCCTGGCCCTCGGCCCTTCGTGGATCATTCGGAAGACCTCTGAGGAAACTTCTCCCCACCCAGGATGGAGCTCCTACAGGACAGGAGAGAGTGTGCCGCATCTTCTTTGATGGCATCGGCCCTCTAAGCCCTGCTTTTGCCCACAGTTTTTGCTTGCGTTTGTGCATATATATTTTGTTGTTGCCGTCAGGTACTGTTGAGTTGGCTCCAACTCATAGTGACCCTAATTACTTCCAGAAAGAATTTAAGACAGCTTAATTTCTGTAACTGTCAAAAAATCCTAATGGTAAAACAAAATTTATTTCATAATAATATATGTTTTATGATAAAAGAATGCACTCCCCAAAAAAACCGGGGGGGACATATAATTTCAATATGTAATTCTGACAAAACGATGCTTAATAAATGAGCTGTCTCTTCACTGGTTTTCTCAATTTTCATGCAATCACCAGGACTCAGTAGGCAGGACCACGGACACAGAGGTTGCCTAACATTCTGAGAGATGTGGTCTCTCTGGGGACCACATGAGGTTTACTCCTTGGCTTGCCGGCGAGCAAGGCTCAGGTTGCGTGTTTGTGGTCCTCGTCACTTCTCTCATTTCAATGAGCTCAAACTACAGTGGCTCCCTGAGCACCCAGTTAGCAATTTTCCAGGTAGCTTCCATTGCTTTCTGGTTTACTGTGAGCCCTACCAGTACAAGTTAGTCACAGAGCAGAGGACACTCCTGGGCAAAAATCACAGGATGGAGGCTTCAATTAAATTCACCTTTTGTCTTTTTCCTTTACTGCCCTTTGTTTTTATTTTAGAATTTTATTTAAAAGTATTTTTGCCTAAGTAATAAACCCACCTGGTACCAAATCGACCAGTACAGAAAAGTTCATGATGAAAAGCAACCAAAGACATTCGGGGGTTGTGAAAGTGTTGTTAAGAGTTTGCAGCCATCTCAGAGAGCAATATGAAAATCTAGAAATGCATTCACTCTACGGCTCAACACTGCCACTTCTAGGTATGTGTTCTAGGGAATCTTTTGCAGATTTGCAAGAGATGACACATACAAGAGAGCTTTGCAGCATTGTTGATAGGAACAAACTTAAAAATAGCTTCAACTTCCATCAATAGACTAAGTAATATGCAGTCTTTGTATGACAGAATACTACCATGCAGCAGTTAAAAAGAATAAACCATATATCCATCTCAACATGAAAAGATGTTTTGAAAACTGAGTGAAAAAAAAATCAAGATGCGTAACGTACTTAAGATATGAATTCATTTAATAAACTTCAGATATGTCAAAAAATACTATACGCTATTCATGTAAAAATAAAAAAAATAGATTGGAAAAATAATTCCAAATTTATAATAAGGTTTGCTTTTGGCAAGCGACGAAAAATAGATATCCCTTACCATTAAGGAAGTTCACATCTATTCTTAATATTTTTGTTTAGAGTTTTTACGTCAAGGCTTATCAGTGAAATTTAACAGTAACTTTGGGCTTTGGTATCAAGGTTATATTAGCCTCACGAAATGAGTTAGGGAGCATTCACTCATTTTCCGTTCTCTAGAATGGTTTTCACCACTCGTCTTTCAGTTTGTCATACTGTGGTGGCTTGCATGTTGCTGTGATGCTGGAAGCTATGCCACCGGTATTTCAAATACCAGGTAGGTTACCCATGGTGGACAGGTTTCAGTAAAGCTTTCAGACTAAGACAAACTAGGAAGAAGGACCTGGTGATCTGCTTCTAAAAAAACTGGCCAGTGAACAAGGTCATGGAAGCTCCACAGACAAAACCAAACGCCCTGAGGGACCGAATTACTGGGCGGAGGGCTTTGGGAGCCATGGTCTCAGGGAACATCTAGCTCAACTGGCATAACACAGTTAACAAAGAAAATGTTCTACATTCTACTTTGGTGAGTAGCGTCTGGAGTCTTAAAAGCCTGTGAGTATCTAAGATACTCCACTGGTCTCACCCCTTCAGAAGCAAGGGAGAATTAAGAAAACTAAACATACAAGGGAAAGATTAGTCCAAAGGACTAATGGACCACAACTACCATGGCTTCCACCCAACTGAGTCCACTACAACTGGATGGTGCCTGGCTACCACCACTGACTGTTCTGACAGGGATCACAACAGAGGGTCCTGGACAGAGCTGGAGGAAAATGTAGAACAAAATTCTAACTCACAAAAAAAGACCAGACTTACTGGCCAGACAGAGACTGGAGAAAACCTGAGAGAATGGCCCCTGGACACCCTTTTAGCTCAGTAATGAAGTCACTCCAGAGGTTCACCCTTTAGCCAAAGACTAGACAGGTACATAAAACAAAACGAGACTAAAGGGGCACACAAGCCCAGGGGCAAGGACTAGAAGGCAGGAGGGGACAGGGAAGCTGCTAATAGGGAGCCCAAGGTCGAGAAGGGAGAGTGCTGATGTGCGTAGGGTTGTTGACTAATGTCAAACAACAATATGTGTACTAACTGTTTAATGAGAAGCTACTTTGTTCTGTAAATCTTCATCTAAATACAATTAAAAAAAAGAAAAAACCCGGTGAGGAGGGTGGGGAGGAATTGGCCAGTGAAAACCTTATGAATAGCAGTGGAACATATTCTGATACAATGCTGGAAGATGAGCCCCTCAGGTTGGAAGGCACTCAGAATACGACAGGGAAAGGGCTGCCTCCTCAAAGTGGAGTCGACCTTAATGATGTGGATGGAGTCAAGCTTTCTGACCTTCATTTGCTAATGTGGCATGACTCAAAATGAGAAGAAACAGCTGCAAACATTCATTAATAATTGGAATGTGGAATGTATGAAGTATGAATCTAGGAAAATTGGAAGTCATCAAAAATGAAATGGAGTGCATAAAGATTGATAGCCTAGGCATTAGTGAGGTGAAATGGACTGGTATTGGCCATTTTGAATTGGACAATCATATAGTCTACTATGCCAGGAATGACAAATTGAAGAGGAATGGCATTGCATTCATTGTCAAAAAGAACATTTCAAGATCTATCCTGAAGTACAATGTGATCAGTGATAGGGTAATATCCATACACCTACAAGGAAGACCAGTTAATACAACTAGTATTCAAATTTACGCACCAATCACTAATGCCAAAGATGAAGAAATTGAAGATTTTTGCCAACTTCTGCAGTCCAAAATTGATTAAACATGCAACCAAGATGAATTGATAATTACTGGTGATTGGAATGCAAAAGTTGGAGACACAGAAGAAGGATTGGTAATTGGAAAATATGGCCTTGGTGATAGGAATGATACTGGAGATCGCATGATAGAATTTTGCAAGACGAATGACTTATTCATTGCAAATACCTTTTTCAATAACATAAACGGCGACTATTCACGTGGACCTCACTGGATGGAATACACAGGAATCAAATTGACTATGTCTGTGGAAAGAGACGATGGAGAAGCTCAATATCATCAGTCAGAAAAAGGCGAGGGGTGACTGTGAAACAGACCATCAATTGCTCATATACAAGGTCAAGTTGAAGTTGAAGAAAATTAAAATAAGTCCACAAAAGCCAATGTACGACCTTGGGTATATCCCACCTGAATTTAGAGACCATCTGAAGAAGAGATTTGATGCATTGAACACTAATGGCCAAAGACCAGACGAGTTGTGGGATAACATCAAGGACATCATACATGAAGAAAGCAAAAGGTCATTAAAAAGACAGGAAAGAAAGAAAAGACCAAAATGGATGTCAGAAGAGACTCTAAAACTTGCTCCTGAACACAGAGTAGCTAAAGCAAATGGAAGAAATGACGAAGTAAAAGAGCTAAACAGAATATTTCAAAGGGTGGCTAGAGAAGACAAAGTAAAGTATTACAATGACATATGTAAAGCCCTGGAGTTAGAAAACCAAAAGGGAAGAATATGCTTGGCTGAAAGAACTGAAGAAAAAAATTCAAGCCTCAAGTTTCAATTCTGAAGGATTCTACGGGCAAGATACTGAATGACATGGGAAGAACAAAGGGAAGACGGATGCTGCTTTTTTTTTTTTTTTTCCCATTATGCCTAGTGATTCTTGTTGTCTGTTCAAATCTGGTCATCTGCTCTTATTTTAGGATTAAGAACTGGGTATGTGGTGTGTATTGTATAAGTAGATTGACTTTCTGCCCTGGAGTCTCCCTGACTGCTAACTGGGACTCTGTGTACATAGATGAGGTATGTGGAGTGGTCAGGTTCAATTTAAGATACAGGCTTATTTATCCAAGTCAGGATAAAGAAGGTCTTCCTTTGTAGAGACCACCATTCGCTCTAAACCCTTAGCTTTGCCCAACAAAGTTTGCTAAATTTCTTTCAAAAAGTGGGTTTATACCCTGTTTTTCTCCAACTACCTATCTTGAGTAGGCTCAACCTATCTAAAACCTGCTGTCATCAAGTTGATTCCGACTCATAGGGCCCCAGTAGGGCAGAAGAGAACTGCCTCATAGCGTTTCCAAGGAGGGGCTGGTGGATTCGAACTGCTGACCTTTGGGTTACCAGCCGAGCTCTTAACCACCATGCCACCAGGGCTCCTCAACCTATCTAGGCAACAGTAAAAGCAAAGAGAGCACTCTAAGCTTCAAGGTGTACTCACCAGTCCAATCATAAGCCAACCGGACAGTTTACTAGGAAAACAGCTTCTGCCATTTCCCATGCCACAGTTCTTTCCAAGCAGGGATGCCAAGAGGTAGAACAACCAAGATAAAATGGATACACAACTCCATAGTTATTATCTACACTGACTTCAACCAGGATAAGAGAAACAAATGCACCATAACTAGAAGCTCTCCAAACACAGGTTCAATTTAACCTTTTTCCTCAGGATCTTATCTTTGCCGGTGGCACAATCTTTCCCAAACTCCTCCCCAGACTTTCCTCCAATGTGGGAGCTAATTAGACAGCTCCTTTTCTTCTAGTTAATAATTACCTCTTTTGCATGTAGTTTATCTCTATTACGATATTAGCAACGGAAGGGATCTTTCTAATTGAGGCAATCAGAGGGCAAGTGTCTTTCAGCCTCAGCAGCCTATCTGCTCCATTTGGCCAAACTCCAAGATGTCCTTGGCTTACTTCATGTCTGTGGTAGCTAAAACAAAAACACCCTGAGTTTCCTTCTCCTTATTTTGTCTACCTTTCCACCAGGTCTTTGTATAATACTGTCTTAGTTACCTATTGCTGCCTTACCAGAAATACCACAAGTGGGTGGCTTTAAAGAGCAGAAATCTGTTTCCTCACAGGTCCAGAAGCTAAAATTCCAAATCAGGGTCTCAGCCATGTCAATTCCTTCCTTGTTGGCAGCCCTGGGGGTTCCTTGGTTCCTTGGCTTAAGCCTATCCTCAAATCGTGTCTATCTTGCCCGTGTGTGTGTCTCTGCATCCATTCTGCTCTTTTAATAACTTGGAAGTGATCAGATTTAGAACCCACCCTACTAGGGTATGGCCTAATTAACATAATGGAAAAAAAAAACCAAAAAAACCCTATTTCCAAACAGGATTATGTTTACAGGTATAGGGGCCAAGATTTTAATTTAATTTAATTCAATCCATAACAAACACATACTCCCTAAATTCATACAGTCCATCTCTGATGAATTCGTGTCCCTCTTCCCATGTAATAAATCCTCTACCCAGTCACACAGTGCCCCTTACAATAGGGAGCCCTTCAGGGTCAACATCCCTCCCCGCCACCCTGTCTCCATCCTACTCACTTCTCAGTTTTTCTACCCCATCTGCCAAGTCTGAGCCTAAAGTCTCTCGGAGTCTCCAGCTAGCCTAAAGGCTTCCCCTTTCCAGCCCAGTTTATTCTCAGCCACGATACGTTTGACCCAATTTCCACATAACAGAGGTTTAGTGACAGACATCTTTGGTTTTTCAATGACTACATCTCCCATTGCCTTCCCACTAGTGGCTTCCTTTTAAACTTTTTTATACTCACATCTAGGGGGCTATTAGAATATGTGGTTATGACATAATCCACAACAAACTATTAGCCACAGAAGTGGGTGTTTGAGGAAAATAAAATCATAAAGATGAATATGACTTCAAAAAAATTCCCTTCCTCTACTGGGACATAAAAGCACAAATCTAGCCCAGACAGCATGTAATAGTAGAGTCAGAAATCAGATTCCAGCGTTTACTGAAGCACCAAGCTAAGCACTTCATATACACTAAATCATTTATTCTCTGACACCAATCCTATGGAGAGAGGAGGGTGGGTTGGGGCTGAACAGGAAGTACACAGGTATACTCAGTCAATCATCTTGCGCTGAAAGCCTCACCTTCTAAAAAATTATCCCTTCCTTATTACAAAAGTAACATGCATTCACAATAGAACACTTGGAAAATATTTTTAGAAAAAACAAAGAAAATTAAAATTACCCATAATTTAACCTAGCAAAGATAATTTATATTAACATTTATCCAGTTTTTTCCTATGGTTTTTACTTACAGTATATATATACATACACACACACTAAAGTGACCAACTTATTCTGGTTTGCCTAGGACTTTCCCAGTTTTAGCACTAAAAGTCTTTCATCCTGGGAAACCCCGCAGTCCTAGGCAAATTGGAATGGTTGGTTGCCTTAATACACACACACACACACACACACACAAATACACTTTTTTTAAAAAAAATAAAATTGTGATCATTCTGTACATACTGTTTTATAACCTAATCTCTTCACTTAAAAATACATTGTGGGTGGTCATCTAAGATACATCAATTGGTCCCAACCTACCTGTAGCAAAGAAGAACGAAGAACACCAAAGACACAGGGAAAATACTAGCCCAAGAGAGAGAAAGGGCCACATAAACCAGAGACTTCCTCAGCCTGAGACCAGAACTAGATGGTGCCTGGCTACCACCAATGACCACCCTGACAGGGAACACAACAGAGAGTCCCTGATGAAGCAGGAGAAAAGTGGGGTGCAGAACTCAAATTCTAGTAAGAAGACCAGACTTAAAGGTCTGACAGACTAGGGGGACCCCGGAAGACATGGCGCCTGGACTCTCTGTTAGACCAGGACTGAAACCATTCCCGAAGCCAACTCTTCAGATGAAGATTAGAACGGACTATGGGACATAAAGTGATACTTGTGAAGAGAGCGCTTCTTAGCTCAAGTAGCTACATGAGACTAAATGGGCAGCTCCTGTCCAGAGGCGAGATGAGAAGGCAAAAAAGGGACAGGAGCTGGTTGAATGGACACGGGAAATCCGGGGTGGAAAGGAGGAGGAGTGTGTTGTCACATTAATAGGGAGAGCAAAGGGTCAAATAGCAATGTGTGTATAAATTTTTGTATGAAAAACTGACTTGAACTGTAAACTTTCACTTAAAGCACAATAAAAAAAAAAGAAAAAAAATTCAATATTAAGGCGGAAAAGAAATATGTATATATATATACACACATATATAGTGGCTCTGCTGGATGAACCCCTGAAACTAATGCCCTGAGATAATCTTTAAACTTTAAACCAAAAATATCCCCTGAAGTCTTCTTAACAGCAAACAATAGTTTGGCTTAACTAGTAAAAAATGTCTGCCTTGAGCATTATGCTCTTTTAAGAGCTATCTATATGGGATCAAATTGACAATAGCAACTCAAAAGATTAGATAAGAACCTTATCGGACAATGAGTTTATGTTAATGGTGGAGGAACAACTCAGAAAAAGAGGGTGAGAATGGCTGGACAACACAAAGAATGTAATCAATGTCACTGAATTATACATATAGAAACTGTTGGACTGGTGTAGGTTTTGCTGTATATATTCTCAGCAACATAAAATAAATAAAATTTTTTTAAAAATAAAATTCTGATTGGTATCTAACAATTAAAATATATATATATAGTGGCTCCAATGGAGTAGAATGAGAGTCCAGAAATAAACCCATACATCTACAGTTAATTGATTTTCAACAAGGGTGCAAAGTCTATTCAATGGGGAAAGAACAGTCTGTTCACCAAACGATGCTCGGACAACTGGATCTCTACATGCAAAAGAATGAAGTTGGACCCATATCTCACATCATATACACACATTAACCCAAACTGGATCAATGACCATCTTGAAAACATTATGCTGAGTAAAGTAAGTCAGTCACAAAGGGACAAATAACATATAATTCCACTTACGTGAAATATCTAGGATAGGCAAGTATACAGAGACCAAAGTTTATTAGTGGTTACCTGAGGCAGGTGAGAGAGACGGGAAAAGAAGGACTCACTGCCTAGGGGACATGGAGCTTCTCTTAAGGGTGACAGGAAAATATGGAAACAGATAATGGTAATGCTTGAACAACATGATAAATGTAACTAACATCAGTGAATTGTACAGGTGAAAAATGTTGAAAAGGCCAACTGTTTGTTACATGTATATTTACCACATTTAAAAAAAAAAAAGGATCAATGACCTAAATATAAGAACTAAAATCATAAAATTCTTAGAAGAAAACATTAGATATGATACCAAAAGCATAAGCAACAAAAGATGAAATAGATAAATTGGACTTCATCAAAATTAAAAACTTCTGTGCATCAAAGAATTTTATGAACAAAGTGAAGAGACATAATGGGAGTAAATATTTGGGAACCATGTATCTGATAAGGGTTTATTTAATATCCAGAATATATAAAGAACTTATACACCTCAACAACAAACAGACAGACAATCCAATTAAAAAATAGGCAAAGGACTTAAATAGACATTTCCCCAAAGAAATGATCAATAAGGACAAGAAAAAATGCCCAACTATCATTAATCACTAGGGAAATGCAAATCAAAATCACAATGATGTACCACTTCACACACACTGAAATGGCTATTAACAGAAAAACTGAAAATTACAGGTGGCGGCAAGGATGTGGAAAAACTGGAACCCTCGTCCATTGCTGGTGAGAATATAAAATGGTACAGCCACTGTGAAAAAAACAGTTCAGTTGTTCCTCAAAAAGTTAAACATAGAATCACCATAAAGCCATTGCTGTCGTGTTGATTCCAACTCACAGCAACCCTACAGGACAGAGCAGAACTGCGTCACAGGGTTTCCAAGGACTGGTTGGTGGATTCGAACTGCAGATCTTTGGTTAGCAGCCGAGCTCTTAACCATTGCACCACCAGGGCTCCAGAATTATCATGTGACCTAGCAATTCCACTCCAAGGTATATACCTATGATGGTAAAGATCATGTGTCAGCTTGGCTGGGTCATGATCCTCAGCATTTTAATGTGATCACTCCCATGATTGAATATACTATGAGTAGCCAATCAGATGAAAGGGAGTCTCCTTGGGGGTGTGGCCTGCCTCTGAATATAAGCAGACGTTCTGGCTTTTTGCTCACTCTGGATCTTGCGGCTGCCTCTTGTCGTCTCATCTCCGGTTCTTGGGACTTGAGCTGTCAGCTTATCTGCCGAACTTGGGATTCATCAACCTTCACAGCCTGTGAGCGGAGCCCTGCTGTCTGACCTGCCAATCTTGGGTTTGCCAGCTTCTGCAGCTGCACTACTTGGGAGAGGCCTCTACCCTGATCCATGGATTTGGGATGTTCTAGACTCTACAATCGTGTGAGCTATTTCCTTGATATAAATCTCTCTCTATATATTTATATGCTTTACTGGTTTTGCTTCTCTAGAGAACCCAGCCTAAGACAATACCCAAAAGACTTGAAAGCAGGCACTCAAACAGATACTTGTACACTAATGTTCACTGTGGCATTATTCACAACAGTCAAAAGGTAGACAACCCAAGTGTCTATCAAGGGATGAATGGATAAACAAAATGTAAAATACATATATATATACACACACACACGTATATAAAATATGAAATATTATTCAGCCATAAAGAGATGAACATGGATGAACCCTGAAAGCATTATGCTGAGTGAAATAAGACAGACACAGAAGGACAAATACATGGCATATCTAGAATAGGCAAATGAATAGAGAGAAAAGCTTACTAGTGGTTACCAGGGGCAGGAGGGAGGGGAGAATGGGAAGTTACTGCTGAAAAAGAACTGAGTTTCTGTTTGGGGTGATGGAAAAGTTTTGGAAATAAATAGTGGTGATGGTAGCAAACCATGGTGAATGTAATTAATATCACTGAATTGTACACTTAGAAATAGTTAAAATGGCAAAATTTTGTTACATATACTTTACCACAATAAAATTAAATACATAGATAGATAGAGAAGCTATTTTCCCATGTCATAAAGAATCTTCTGTGACATTTTCTGTGACTGTGTTGTGGCTACACCGTATTCCATTTTACCGTTGTATCCTTTCATTTAACCGGTTCCCTATTAGTAGATAACTAGGTTTCTAGCTGTACTACTTTTAAGTTACCTTTGGTTCTACAACTAATAAAGGCTGGAAGAGCAGAAAAAAAATTATATGCACACACAAAATACAGACTGTAACTCTCCAGGGTGGCCATATTTTACTTCGATAAAATACCATTTTCAATCTCAGACACCTGTGTTAGTGTAATGAAAAGGACTCAGAAAAAGACTCAACAACCTCCCTCCACATCGCCTATGACAACATGCATGGGGATTCATCAATACTTCAGTAGATATTAAAGCCTTACCTTTTTAATTCATTCACAATTGAAGTATGAACTTTCATTGCAATTTTGCCGTCCAAGTGTGTTTTCAGTTCTTGGCATTTGTTGTGTAAGATTCTCAGCTGCTCCTTGCTTTCAGTGAGCTCCTTTTCCTGGCTCTGAGCTTTCGTCTCCAGAAACATAAGTTGTTTAGTAAGTTTGGAAACTGAAAAACAAAAGAATGGATTAAGACTCGACACAAAAGATCATGAACAAAACAGGATTATCAATTACTAGGTAAGGCTAATGGGGGCCAGCTCAGAAAAATGATCTTTTAAAAAGCTTTTTGGAGATTTATAAATTAATACCAAAAGTCCTTGTACTTAGAAATCACTGGCCCTATATGAAGCATTCACCTCTATACACCTTTCACTGGTGCCTGAGATAATATTTAACAAGATATGATTCCAGTCTTCAAGGAACTGACCTTCCAAACACTGACGCCTTAAGTCACACACAGATGGGCGAGCACACACACGTCCCTAAAACTGCAATAAGATTTTCAAGGATATAAAATATAGTCCAATTAAGAAACAAAGTTCTTGTATTTCTTCCTTTTCCTCATTAGCTTTAATGTCCTCTGTTTAAAGTAAATCATAAATATTTTCATCCTATATGACACGATAAAATAAAACAAAACAAAAGAAAACCAAACCCGTTGCCAACAGAGTACAACTGCTCCATAGGGTTTCCAAGGAGCAGCTGGTGACCACTTCGCCACCAGGGTTCCATGACATGGTAGTATATTTCCTAGGCAGCTACTGAAAGTAGCACTTACAAGTATTACAGCATAAGACTTTAAGTCTTTCTACTCTGTGAAAACATTAAGTTGATAAAAATGAATATCTGTTTCTGGGAAATGGGAAGACAATATAGGTAACTGATGGATTCATACAGGCCAAAAGGTTTACCCTTCCCAAGTGTCTAGAAGAATCATCATAGCTGTTCAGATCTGGTATGTCTGGGAACATTCAGCTTGGTAATATGAAATTAATATTCCTGTCATCTCCAATCCTGAAAACAAAGACAGGAGGCTCAACAACTCCCTCTTCCCCCCACCCCCAGGGTAAAGGCAACTGCTCTGTACCACACAGTCTACGGAGAAGGCTGTGGAGGACTGCCGGCTGGACTCTCTGAGATCCTCTCACGTATGAACATGACCAGGCTCTCAGAAACAAGGCAAATGTTAGCCCAGTGGCTCCAGTGACAGCAGAGGTTGGTAATTACCTCTTCGTCAGCGTGGAGAGCTAAATCATTAAATAACCAGGTACAGTGGGAAAACAGAAAGGCAGAGTTACTGGCGCACAGAAGATAGCTTGTCTTTCAGCCTCCTGTCTGACACTCTTCTTCACTGGAAAAATTACTAAAGCAAAGAATAAAAAAATGCCAGTATCTTTTGTGCTAAAAAATTTTGGTTTTAATCAATGCTGAAGAAATGACTTGGAATATGTCCCATTTCAGAGTCCACTGTCACATGCTGGGAGGGTCCTTTGGGCAGAGGGGACTCACGGCGAGAGGGGACACGCAGAGAAGGGGTGATACATTACCTACAACACTACAGCTCTGAAGGAAGGGAACCAGCACAGAGACACTGTTTAAAGAGCAAACAGCTCCCATTTATTCACTCGCCAACAAACATTTGGGAGCAGATCCTTGTGTCATCTCAAATATTTACTGCACGCGGATTTTCCCATTTCTAAGGGACTATTTTCCTCTAAAACCAGTTCTGCTGAGTCTAAAGCTGTCACCTACAATTTGATTTACAAAATAAAACATATGGAATGACTAGAAACATGGTAGTGGTCTAAGAGAAAGCAATCAATGCATTATGGGCAATGTCTGGACATGTTTTAACGTATACTAGCTGCATTTCAGTAAGAAGAATATATTCCTAGAAAACATGATTTCCCCCATTTTCATCTGGGAGGGGCAGCAGGAGGGGGCTGCAAGTGTGAAATGACACAACAGGGATATCACCGCACTGCAGGTACTCAGGGAAAGAGCTCTCACCTTCCTGGAGGTGCTCCTGGTGGCTGTCCTTGGCTTTCTTTTGCTGAATCTCCAACTGCCCTATCAACAGCTTGTTCTCCTCTAAAACCAGTTCTGCTTGAGTCTGAAGCTGATGCCTACAATTAATTTAGGAAATGAAACATTGCAACTCTGACTGATTACAGAACCACTCCGGAGTCTAAAAGAAAGCAATTGATGCATTGTAGGAAATGAATAAAGTTAAATATATTATTTACACAGCAAATTCTGCTAATCTGCGTTAAACTGAAGGAAAAGACAGTTATGAAGTCTGAATTATGGATTATTCCAATAACTTTTTAAAACGTAAAATTTCAAGTATATAAAAATAGAAAAGAATAATAAACCCCCGTGTATACAACACTCAGTTTAAACCATTATCGAACGGCCAATCTTGTTTCATCCATATACACCTCCAATCCCCTCCACCCACTGGATTTTATACAGCCAATGTGGAGTATTTTTTTAAAGAGTCTAGAAAGTTCCCACGTTAATTTAAAAAATATCGATTTGTAATTAGTAGCAATTTGCCAAAAAACAATTGTCAAAATCCTTTGAAATTTTTTCTTAAGCTGTACTGAGACTCATCAGCCTTAATTTCACCATGAGCAAGCTCTTTTCCTCAGGAGACCTCATGGTGCAGTGGTTAATAGCTTGGCTGCTAACCAAAAGCTCTGCAGTTGGAATCTACCAGCCGCTCCTTGGGAACCCTGAGGCAGTTCTACGGGTTTGGTTTTTGGTTTTAAACCCTTTCATTATAGATGATGCAAAGTAAATCCCAGCTCCGCTCAACCTTCATGATCACAAATTCCAATTGGAATGAGCTGAAGGGCCATCTAGATAAGTGTTTACCACCCAAAATACAACAGAAACCAGCGAAGCATCTCAATTTTCCACTTTAAGGTAAGAAAGCGAGGCACGAGGAGAGAAAAAAGACGTAAGGAGCCCAGCTCTAGCAATTACTTCACTTGCTCCTTGGAGCCCCAGAGGTGTCCCTCCCTGCACCCAGGGGGAGGCGAGCTGGCCCAGGCTGACTGTCCAGCCTCCTCACTCCTGCCCCAAACGCAGCAGCTCCATTGTGATCTGTTTTACAGTTTGGACTCCCCCCTCTCTCTTGCTCCCTTCCTTCCTCTCTCCTTCTCTCCCTCCCTCCCTTCCTTTTCATAAATGAAAGGGCTATCCACTCTTTAAAACAAGCTGAAAACCTCAGATTTAGTTCAGCAACCCTCCCATTTTACAGGGCAGCCCGTTAAGTCTGAGGTCACCAGCTGGGCAGGGGAAGAACCAGGAAAAGAAATGCAGAGCATAGAGCTGCAGCCCAGAAGTTCACTGAGAAATTGTTTTAAACTACGTGGGAAACTTCTGCTGAACTGTGGAGTCGGTGTACCTGAGTGCTGCGCACAGGTCTAGCAGCCACATACCTGGGCAGGTACAGGAAGCTGTGGCCAAGGAGGCTCAGGGGTGGATGCTATTGCGGGAGGTTTCGCGTGATGGCAGATCGGCCTGTTGAGTGTGATGCTGCAGGTCCCAGGGAACCCACAACCCCAGCTGGATAGTTTAAGGTAACAGGGAGACTGGCCAGGGGCCCTCAACAGAGGAAATGCGCAGGCCCGACAGCTCATCCAAATGCTGTACAGGCTGCTACGCTAGGGCCGAGTGCACACTTCTAATCTTGATAAATCCAGGACTGGGGAATGCTGTGGGAAAGCGAATTTGAAAGCAGGGCCTTTCCTTCCTTCCTCCCTCACCCCCCTACTCCTTTTTTTGGATAAGTTTAAGGAGATGTAAACAGGTTAGACTTAATGGCTATATACAAGGTGAGGGAAAGAATCTGAGGTTGCAGATTCTCACCAGGGCTGTTCGGGGCATGTGAGACCCAGTCTAATGGAGCTGCTTCCCAGGGGCCTTTTGAAGGAAGGTTTGAGGCGAGACATACTGGTGGCTTCACAGAAGACAATCCAGTTCAACAAGGGAAGTCACAGTGCACCAAGATCCAGCAGCTGCTTAGCTCAGCGCCAACTGACACATTAGTCACCATAAAATCAGGGAGGACCAACTTAAAGGTCAGGATGCTATTGACTCGATCCCAGATTTCTGGATGCTGCATACAGAAACCATTTCATTTTTTCAGTCATGATAAGACTTTTAAGAAATATTAAATATAACATGTCTACCTAAAGTGAGAAAGATATACCTGAATATTTGTTTTCTTAGTCTTGCTGGGATATTGCTTCTAGACTTCTAAAGACATTTATTTACTCTCACTGATTGATTGAACAGGCGTTTGTTCCTGCTGTGCTGGATGCTGCGTCACACATAAAGATGAACAAGCAGGAATAGCCCTGACCTTGAGGAGCTCACAAAAGAGAAGAGAGAGGCAGGCCCAGTGTGGCAGGTACCAGGACAAGGTGAGTGTTTAGGGCTATACCAGAAACAGACGCCAGGGAGAGCTAGTGACAAGTGCCCTCTGAGCAGGCCCTAAAGGTGAGCGGGAGAGCGGGGAGGGCATTCCAGGTAGAGGGTGCAGCAGCTGTAAGAGTAAGGTGGCGTGGCTACACTCAGCTGTCCGGGAGTGAAAGGCCTTCGCTGAAGGTCAGGGCAGACAGCAGCTGGCAGACAGGGCCTGACCCACACACTGGAGATGGGCTTTCTGGTCTACATCTCTGAGAGTGACTGGAGGGTTCTGAGAAAGGATGTGAGTCAACAGGTGTGAGGTGGGAAAAAATGACCTAGAAAAATACAACCTCAGAAAATAAAAATTGGGCAAGCAAATAAATTTTAGGTTTGAGAAACTACAATTTTTAAGTAACCTTCAAATTACAAGTTTAGAATAATTTACTAGGATTTTATCGTACCATACTGTCTTAGAAACTCTCCCTTAAAATATTTTAGTTAAAAGAAGGAAATGTATTTGATTATTTAATGAAGTTTATTCCTATTATCTTTTTTGTTTTTTTAAATTAGCAAAATACCAAAAACAACACCACTTGCCATTCCTTATGGGTAACAGGACTACTCTTATTTAACTCTTGGTGCAATTCTTCATTCTCTTTCACCACTTCTTGGACCCGTATCCTAAACATCCTCATTTCCTCCTGAAATAAAATTTAGGTAAATTGTAACACACACATTTGTATTTTTTTAGTTCTAGTGCTGTCACTACAACCAAGATCAAATGTTAATAAACATTTGGCAGAATCTCATGTAACACCAGCACCAAGTGCCTGTCCTCAAGGAGCTTACAGTCCAGTCAGAAAACAGACAAGAGACAATTACAGGACCAAGTACAAGGGACAGACAGGCCCAGGTTTTTAATATTCAGTTCCTAATTTCATGACCTTTTTATGTAACTGCCAAATACTTAATAAAAAGGCAGGGTAAAAAAAAAGCAGAAATGATGGTAAGCACTAATTTTTCCTTTGTTTAAAAACTTTGGAGACAAATTGGAGTTTTTTTAAGATAAAATTAAGAAATGTTCACCTTTAACTGAGGCTCATTTTGGTGGTGGAGGATTAGTGTGGGGGTAAAACCGTGAGAAAGCCTCTCTTATTAGAAGTCATCAGTCAATACAGCACCGTCAGTTATCACCCCAATGAGAGGGCACTATGGCTGGGTCTCGGTTTTCTAACGGGGTTTCTGCTAGGTTCTGCCAGGCCTCCTCCATTACCAGCTTTTCTCAGCCAGACTTTGGCCAGCTCCAGTGCCCTGTGGGATCCTTCAGTGAGAATCTTAGATGACGATATTTTTCTGCAAGGCTTCTAAATGTTCTTCTCCCAGCTATTAGATATTTATGCTTACAGCTGTTTAACTTAAAGCAGCATTGCCAAGTAATTTCTCCTCCTCTTACCTTCCTGCCTGCCTTCCTTTCTCCTCTCCTTCAACAAACATTTGAATATCCATTATATGCTGGGCATACCTACCATCAAAATATTTCTTCAAAGTTTGAAACATTCTTATTTTTTACAAACCTTGTCTCTTCTGAGACCTCTGCCAACATACCTCGAGGGTGGCATTGAGCTCGTCCTTCTCTCTCATCCTATCTTCGTAAGCCAGCAACAATGGTGACAGGTACTTTATATCCAACTGAAGATAATGAAGCAAAGGAGGATTAATATATTCCTCACATGTAAACACATTCAGCAAACTTTAAAAGGTTAAGAACATACGCTTAATTTGGAATGGTGTTTAATAGCTATTCAAATGTAGCCCAGAAAATATGGGCCTGAAATTAAACAAATAACTTTTCACTTACCAACCAGGGTGGTGTAGGGCCGTTTAATGGGAGGCCTTCAATGTTTAAACTCTAAGAACAAAACAAACAATGAAGACAGCTCAAATGACCCTTTCTTTGAAATTTCAACCTTCAGGTATTCTTAATTTAGATGAGGCATCAGCCATTTATGCAACTATACGCATATACACACATTTATATACATGTATGTATATAGTGTGTGTATGAGAAAATTTTTTTCTGAAATGTTTGAGAGTATTTGCAGGCATGATGTCCCTTTTCTTTCACATAGTTCAGTGTATGTTTCCAAAAAACAAGAACATGCTTTCACTTAACCACAGTGCAATTGTGAAAATCAGGAAATTAACACCGATGAAATACTATTTTTTAGCCCACAGACTATATTCGAATGTTGTCATTTTTCCCACTAATGTCCTTTTTCTGTTGAATCCAGAGCCACATGTTGCACATGTAGCAGTCTAGTCTCTTTCATCTCCTTTAATCTGGAACATATCCAGTAATTTCTGATTGGATGCTGGACTGTTTGAATGTACATGTTGAGTGTCTGAATTTTATTATTTTCCTTCAAAGAGTGCTGACTTTTTTTTTCTTTTTTTGCAGATTCTTAAGTTTCTCCTGGATCAGCTTGATGCTTCTGAGGCTTGTTTTTGACCTTGGTCATAGGGTTGCTCTGAGTTGGAACTGACTCAATGGCAATGGGTTTCTTTTTTTTTTTTATTGGTGGGATTGGAATAACCTTTACTGAAAGGCTAGTTTAGCCATACTATTAAGGCATGACCCTTCTGGGGTCTTTACTCAATGCCATGGTGCTCAACAAGGTCGATCCACTGTGGCTGGCCAGAACTCAAAGATCCCTCAGTGGGATGTGAACTCAGGGAGTCAGTCAGCTCACAGCTCCCTGTACTGGTTTTCTGCCCCGGCTCACGGAGTTTTATCCTACACCATATGCAGATTGTTGTTTGTTGCTATTAGGTGCTGTCGAGTCAGTTCCGACTCAGCAACCCTATGTACGATGGAAGGAACACTGCCCGGCCCTGTGCCATTCTCATGATCACTGTTATGCCTGAGCCCATTGTTACAGCCATGATGTCAATCCGTCTCGTTGAGGGTCTTCCTCTTTTTCACTGACCTTCTAATTTACCATGTTATCAGGAGGGACTGGTCCTTAACTGTGCCCCCGTGTGCTTTATTATATATATATGTTTTCACACATATACATGCATATACATATGCATGCATGTATGCCCACATATGGAGCTCTGGTGGCACAGTGGTTAAGCGTTTGGCTGCTAACCAAAAGGTCAGCAGTTTGAATCCACCAGCTGCTCCTTGGAAACCCTACAAGGCAGTTCTACTTTGTCCTATAGGGTTGCTATGAGTTGGAATTGACTCTATAGCAATGGGTTTTATGCCCATATACACATAAATCTACATACAGATACCTAGCTATATATACACACGCATATATACATACATGTATACCTACGCATATATCTTTTGGCTGTTGTTGCTCTTGTAAAATTAGGTATGTTCTAGCATTTGTCAGAACGTCCTTTTGTCTTGTGTACATCTTAATAATATCATTTACTTTGGTCAAGCTGTGCCCACTTCACCCACGTTCAGTGTTAACATTCCCATCACCAAAAATATTGTGTTGAAGAACACCAAAGACACAAGGAAAATATTAGCCCAAGAGACAAAAGGGCCACATAAACCAGAGATTCCATTAGTCTGAGACCAGAAGAACTAGATGGTGCCTGGCTATGACCGCCCTGACAAGGAACACAAGAGACAGTTCCTGATGGAGCGGGAGAAAAGTGTGGAACAGAACTCAAATTCACGTAAAAAGTCCAGATTTAACAGTCTGACTGACACTGGAGGAACCCCAGAAGCCATGGCCCCGGACGCTATGTTAACTCAGAACTAAAACCATTCCCGAAGACTATTCTTCTGACAAAGATTAGACAGGACTATAAACGTAAAATAATACTCGTGAAGAATGTGCTTCTTAGTTCAAGCAGATACATGAGACCAAATGGGTGGCTCCTGTCCAGAGGCAGGATGAGAAGGCAGGAAGGCACAGGAGCTGGCTGGCTGGACATGGGAAACCAGGGGTGGAAAGGTGGAGTGTGCTGTCACATCGTAGGGATTGCAACTAGTGCCACATGACAATATGTGTGTAAAATTTTGTATGAGAGATTAACTTGAGCTGTAAACTTTCGCCTAAAGTACAATAAAATAATAATAATAATAAATGTCTGCTAAAGAGTGAGGAAGCATGTTTTGTATTATGTGACACCAAGAACTGGAATTTTTTTTTTGTTTAAAAAAAGTTAGTATTATGCTAAGTGAAAGAAGTCAGTCACAAAAGACCACATATTGTATGATTCCATTTATATGGAATGCCCAGAGTAGGCAAATTCATAGAGACAGACCGTGGTTCCAGGGATTAGGGAAGCAGGGAGAGGAGAGTCATTGCTAATGGGTACGGGGTTTTTTGTTGAAGTGAGGAAAATGTTCTAAAATTGACTGTGGTGATGGTTGTACAACTCTGTGAATACATTAAAAACCAATGAATTGTACACTTTAAGTGAGTGAATTTTATGGTATGTGAATTATATTTCAAAGCTGTTATAAAAAAAAAGTTAAACCTAAGCTGTATTTCAAAAAGAAAATTCTACAACTGTCATGGATTGAATTGTGTCCCCCCAAAATATCTGTCAATTTAGCTAGGTCGATTCCCAGTACTGTGTGACTGTCCATTTTGTCATCGATGTGATTTTCCTGTGTGTTGTAAATCCTATCCCTGATGTTAATGAGATGGGATTAGCGGCAGTTATGTAGACTCAATCTACAAGATTAATCTACAATTTAAGCCAATCTCTTTTGAGATATAAAAGAGAGAAGTGAGCAGAGAGATAGGGGACCTCATACAATCAAGAAGCATCAGGAGCATAGTGTGTCCTTTGGACCTGGGGTCCCTGCACTGAGAAGCTCCTCGACCAGGGGAAGATTGATGACAAGGACCTTCCCCCAAAACCAACAGAGAGAGAAAGCCTTCCCCTGGAGCTCGTGCCCTGAATTCAGACTTCTAGCCTACCAGACTGTAAGAGAATAAATTTCTCTTTGTTAAAGCCATCCACTTGTGGTATTTGTTATAGCAGCACTAAATAACTAAGGCAACAACCAAACACAGTTAAAAAAAAAAAAAAAATCACTGAAACCTAAATCAGAAGCCCATGTGGCTCCCTCTAACGCTGTGTGCTTACCCTCCCTCACCCCCACCAAGGGCCAGTCAGCCGTGCATCCTCCTCCTGTGTACACACATGTCCATCACATACGTGAGTCCTCTAAGAGCAAGGCCCTGACCTTCTGGTTCATCTTTTATTCTTTACAGGATCTGTAGTAGGCTGAATGATGGCCCACCAAAAGATCTGTCCATATCCTTATCTCTGGAACCTGTGGCTGTGACCTTATTTGAAAAAACAGGGTCTTTGCAGATATAATTAAGTTAATGATCTCACGATGAGACCATCCTGGATTATCTGGGTGGTCCTTAAATCCAATGACAAGTGTCCCTATAACAGAGATAAGAGAAGAAGACAGAATAGGAGAAAGTAGGGTTGCCATGAGTCGCAACCGACTCGACACACCTAACAACAGCAACGTGAAGGCAGAGGTAGACTGGAGTGATGCAACCACTAGCCAAGGGACACCTGGAGTCACCAGAAGCTAGAAGACTAAGGAAGGATTCTCCCCTAGAGCCTTTACAGGCGGTACGGCCCTGCCCACACCCTCCTGACCTCCACAACTGGCACACAATAAATTTCTGCTGTTTTAAGCCATCAAGTTTGTGGTAGTTTGTTACAGCAGCCACAGGAAACCAATACAACATCTAATTTAGTGGCCTGTTCAGCAAAAGTTTGTTGAATTGAGTTATTTAATCTGTTTTATAAAGTAAAAACTAGTCTGCTTTCTTTGCAAAGTTTGTATACTGACAAAGTGACAACATCTGTAAGGTTGAGGAACAGGATCGAGAGGGAGCACCCACTCTTTTACTTCTGGGTTGTCCCAATATTTTACAAAGGACCTTCGTTGCCAACATTTGAACTGGGGAGGGTGGGAGGAAAAGAGAAAGGGCCCTAGAAACACGTTGCTTTGGATGCATCTTTTTATATCAAATTATAAAAATAAGAACCCCTCAGGATTGTAAATCAATTCAACAGTAAAGACTAAAAAAATCTGAAAACAAAGATTTTTCTTAACTGGGAACATTACCTCTTCCTTGGACAAACGCCTAAATTTTGTTTGGTATCTACTCAGTTCTACATTCAAACGATGGACAATGGTTTTTAACCCATCATTTTCATCCACCAGTTCTTGAGCTTGTTTTCTTAGGTAAAGAACTTCAGGCACAGCCACTTCTGGAAAAAAAAAAAATTGTAATATAAGAAATTATATCAAAATTACCAAGATTTTACATAAATTGCTAACCATCTGTATATTTTTTCGCTTTTAGGCTCACAGAGGCAATGAATGGTAAATATATAAATATAAATGAATAAAAGTTACAAAGTTTTTAAAACACTGAATAGTCAACATTGACTTGGAAATTTTTGCATGTAGATTAAAATAAAATTTAAATTTAGAAGTCATTGTTTCAGATTATTATATGTGTTGTATGTATGTATACGTATGGCTTAAAAAGAACATAGAATGGACAATTTATTAGAATAGCCTTCTTAAATAATAACAATGTACTGTTAGAAAACATACTAGAAAATAGATCCCACAAAAGTAACAGCACAAGTAATACGAAGTATCTACAAATAAATGTGCCTAGGACAAGAAATACTCAGGGATATATGAAGAAAACTACAGTATCTTACTTAAGGTCACAATATTGTCTTACACAAACAGAAGAAGGTATAGAGAAAGTATTAGTAAAATATTTATATAATCTTAGAGTTAAAAAGCACTTGATACAAAGGGCAGAAGTTAGAAAAGAAAAACATTTTATAGATTTAGCTGAATTATCAACAAACTGAGAAAATATTACATATACAAAAAAGGGCAAAAATCCATAATATATAAAGAGCTCCTTCACCCCAAAACAGCACAATGTACATTCTACTCCAGTGCACATGGATTATTCTCCAGGATAATCACATGTTAGATCACAGGATAATCACATTAGGTCACAAAGCAAGTCTTGATAAATTTTAAAAGACTGAAATAATACAAAGTATTTTCTCCAACTACAACAGAGTGAAGTTAGAAATAATAGAAAAAAACGTGGAAAATACACAAACATACGGAAAATAAACAACACACTATTAAACTACCAACAGGTCAAGGAAGAAATCAAAAGAGAGATCACAAATTTCTTACAGTCAAATGAAAATGAAAGCACAACATACCAAAACTTATGGGATACAGCAAAGGCAGTACTCAGAGGGAGTTTATAGCAATAAATGCCTACATGAAAAAAGAAGGAAGATCTCAAATCAACAGCCTAACTCAACAACTTCAGGAACTAGAAAGAGAAGAGCAAACCTAGCCTATACCTACCAGAAGAAAGGAAATAACAAAGATCAGAGAATAAATAAATAAAATCAAAAACAAAAAGAGAATCAATAAAACCAGAAGTTGGTGCCCTGGCAGCACAGTGGTTAAGAGCTCGGCTGCTAACCAGGTCGGCGATTCAAATCCACCAGCTGCTCCTTGGAAACCTTATGGGGCAGTTCTACTCTGTCCTTTAGGGTCACTATGAGTCGGATCAACTCGATGGCAGTGGGTTTTTGGTTTTTAGTTAGACTGACAAAGAAAAGAAGAGAAAAGATGCAAATAACCAAAATAAAAACTGACAGAGGGGACAGTACAACTGACGTAATAGAAATAAAGAGAATTACGACAGAATATCATGAACAACTGTACAGCAACAAACTGAATGACCTAGATGAAATGGACAAATTCTTAGAAGCACGCAACCTACCCAAATTGACTCCTCAAAAGGAAACAGAAAGTCTCAACAGACCCATAACAAGTGAAGAAATCCAATCAGTGACCAAAAACCTCCCCGCCCAAAAAAAAGTCCTGGACCAGATGGCTTCACCGGAGAATTCTACCAAACATTTAGAGAAGAACTGACACCAATACTGTTTAAACTCTTCCAAAAGATAGAAAAGGAATACTCCCTAATTCATTCTATGAAACAAACATAACCCTGATACCCAAACCAGACAAAGACACCCACAAGAAAAGAAAATTAGAGGCTAATCTCTCTTATGAATATAGATGCTAAAATTCTCAACAAAATACTAGCAAACAGAATCTGACAGCACATTAAAAGAGACAAACACCATGACCAAGTGGGATTTACTCCAGGAATGCAGAGATGGTTCAACATTACAAAACCAATCAATGGAATACACCACATCAATAGAACAAAGGAAGAGAACCACAGGATCATCTCTATAGATGCAGGAAAAAGCATTTGATAAAATCCAATACCCTTTCTTGATGAAAACCCTAAAGAAGATTGTAATAGAAGGGAAATTCCTCAATATGATTCAGGGCATATACGAAAGGTCAACAGCCAACATTATACTTAATGGAGAAAGACTGAAAGCCTTCCCTTTGAAACTGAGAACTAGACAAGGGTGCCCGCTCTCACCACTACTATTCAACAATAAGACAAGGAAAAGAAATAAAAGGTATCCAGATTGGAAAAGAAAAAGTAAAATTATTTCTATTCACAGGTGATATGATCCTATATATAGAAATCCCAAAGAGTCGACATGAAAACTTCTAGAGATAATAGAGGAATTTAGCAAAGTTGCAGGGTACAAGATTAACAAACAAAAGTCAGTTGGGTTTCTACACACCAGCTATGAGAAATCTGAAAGGGAAATTAGAGAAACAATTCTATTTACAATAGCATCTAAGAGAATAAAATACCTAGAAATAAATCTGATCAGGGATGTGAAGGAGTTACACAATGGAAACTATAAAACACAGCAGAAAGAGATTGAAGAAAATAAATGGAAAGATGTTCTATGTTCATGGATTGGAAGACTCAATATTGTTAAGGTGTCAATACTACCCAAAGCAATCTATAGATTCAACGTAATTTCGATCAAAATTCCAACAGCCTTCTTTACAGAAATAGAAAAACCAATACTCCACTTTATATGGAATGGCAAGAGGCTCCAAACAGCTAAAGCAACACTGAAAGAGAAGAACATAGTAGGAGGACTCATACTTCCTGATTTTAAAACAGATGACGGAGCGCTGGTGACGAAGTGATTAAAGCAATCAACTGCTAACTGAAAAGTTGGCAGTTCGAAACCACCAGCAGCTTCACAGGAGAAAGATGTGGCAATCTGTTTCCATAGAGATTTACAGCCTCGGAAACCCTATGGGGTTGCTATGAGTTGGAATCGACTTGATGGCAGTGGGTTTATACAGCTACAGTCATCAAAACAGCCTGGTACTGGTGTAACAGTAGAGCCACAGACCAATGGCATAGAATTCAGAGTCCAAAATAAACCCACACATGTATGGTCAACTGATTTTTGACAAGGGTGCTAAGTCCATTTGATGGAGAAAGAAGAATCTCTTCAATAAAAGGTGCTGGGAAAATTGGATTTCCACACGCAGAAAAATGAAACAGGATCCATGCCTCACACTATACGCAAAAACAAGTTCCAAACGGATTAAGGAGCTAAAAGTGCAAACTAAAATCATAAAATTCTTATAAGACAAAGCAGGAGCAATGCTGTCAGGCCTAGCTTTTAACAATGGATTATCTAATATAATAACAAAAGCATAACAGCAAAAGACAATATAAATAAATGGGTCCTCATAAAAAGTTTTGTTCATCAAAAGATTTTACCAAAAAAGTGAAGAGGCAAGCTACCAGCTAG
The DNA here is from genome assembly GCF_000243295.1 of Trichechus manatus latirostris. Taxonomy (NCBI): domain Eukaryota; kingdom Metazoa; phylum Chordata; class Mammalia; order Sirenia; family Trichechidae; genus Trichechus; species Trichechus manatus. The sequence goes on along the minus strand of NW_004443950.1, from coordinate 19,750,891 downwards.
GAGTGTATCTTCAGGAATCATATATCCGACAAGAATCAAATAACCAAAACATATATAAAATTTTGACAACAACCAAAAGACAAATAACCCAATCCTAAAATGTACAAAGGACTTGAATAGACATTTCACCAACGAGGACATTCAAATGGCCATCAAACAGATGAAAGATGCTCAGCGTCATTAGCCATCTGAGAGATGTAAATCAAAACCACAATAAGATACCATTTCACTCCCCACTAGGATGGCAAGGATAAATAAACAAAACAAAAAACAACAAATGTTAGCAAGAATGTGCGGAAATTGATGGAAATGCAAAATGGTACAACCATTGTGGAGAACAGTGTGGTGGTTCCTTAAAAAAACTAAAAATAGAACTACCATATGACCCAGCAATTCCACTCCTAGGTATATACCCAAAAGACTTAAAAGCAGAGACTGAAACAGAGACTTGTACATTAATGTTTACGGCAGCACTATTCATAATAGCTAAAAGGTGGAAACTATCTAGATGCCTAGCAACAGGTGAGTGGATAAACAAAATGTACATACATACAATGGAATACTACTCAGCCAGTAGGAGAAATGAAGTCTTATACATGTTGCAATATGGATAGAGATGGAAGACTCTATGCTGAGTGAAATAAGTTAATCACAAAAAGACAAACGTTGTATGACCTCACTTATATAAAAAGACAAGAAAAGATAAATGTATAGAGAACAAACTTTATTAGCGGTTACCAGGGGTGGGAGCAAGGAGGAGTTAACAGTGACAGAAATATTACGTTGACTAAGGGTAGGGTTGCACAGCCAATTATTGTAATTGCTGTCAGTAGGTTGTACACCTGTAAAAAGTTGAATTGGCAAAAACAATGACAAAAAAAGAAAGAGTAGCTGCTGAGGCTGGTTATGTTTCTTCGTTTGAAGGTTCAGGATCATGGTTTCACGGGATATCCCAGTTAATTGGCCTAATATGTTCAGTGCTTCTGTTCTACCTCTTAGCTCAACGCATAGTGCCTGGGGTCTTAAAAGCTTGCAAGCGGCCATCCAAGGCACAACAATTGGTCCCTACTGACGTGGAACAACAGAGGAAGAAGGAGAGTCAGCAATAGGAGGAGGATATGGAATATACGGCTAATTGCCTCCATGAACAACTGCCTCCTTTGCCATGAGACCAGAAGAACTGGATGGTGGCTGGCTACCAGTACTGAACATTTTAGTCAAAGATTCTATAGCAGAATCCTATTCAAAAGGGGGAAAATGCAGAACAGAATTTCACATTCTCATGGACTCCAGACTTCCTGGAGCCATGAAGGCTGGATGAATCCCTGAAACTATGGCCCTGAGATAATCTTTAAACCTTAAACCAAAAATATGCCCTGAAGTTTTCTTGAAACCAAACAACAGTTTAGCTTAACTAGTAAAAAAAGTCTGCCTTGAGCATTATGCTCTTTTAAGATCTAGCTACATGGGATCAAATTGGCAACAGCAACTCAAAAGATTAGATAGGAATCTTAGAGGACAGTGAGTTTATGTTAATGGGGGAAGAACAACCGAGAGAAGGAAGGTGAGAAGGGTTACACAACTCAAAGAACATAACCAGTGTCACTGAACTGTATATGTAGAAACTTGAATTGGTGTGTGTTTTGCTGTGTGTATTCTCAACAATAAAAACAAAATAAAAGAAAACCCCCATAGAGCACAGTTCCACTCTGACACACATGGGGTCATCAAAAAAAAAAAAAAAAAAAAAGTTCCTACGAATTAATAAGGAAAAGCCAATCATCTCAACTTAAAATAGGCAAATTATAAAAGAGTAATAAAACGACCTGCAAAGATGTCAAACAATAAGCTTATCAATAATTTTAAAAAATGCAAAGTGAAATGGGATTTCTTTCTGGTTTTTGTCTATCAATCAAATTATTAAGGAAAATATCAGAATCTTCATCACTGAAATAAGTATTTTTTACGCTGCTCACGGTGATAAAAAATTTATATGAGATGCTATGCTAAGCAACAAACTCCAAAGGAAGTATCGGATTTTATTTTTTAGCATAAACAATAGTTTGGCTTAACTAGTAAAAAATGTCTGCTTTCAGCATTACACTCTTTTAAAAACTATCTATATGGGATCAAATCGACAACAGCAACTCAAAAGATTAGATAAGAACCTTAGGGGACAAAGAGTTTATGTTAATGGTGGAGGAACAACTCAGAAAAGGAGGATGAGAATGGTTGCACAACTCGAAGAATGTAATCAGTGTTGTTGAATTATACACATAGAAACCATTGAATTGGTGTTTGTTTTGCTGTGTACGTTCTCAACAACAACTACAAAATAAATAAATTTTTTTTTTTTTTTTATAACACAAGTAGGTTTTATAAATCGATAGCCTTATTGATTACAGGTTATCTTCCATGTCAAACAAATGAAAGCACATACTTAGGGACATTTGGAAACAAAGAAAGGAAGTTCAATAGGTGATGTAAACTTTTAGATAGAGTGCTAGACCCTTAAACCAAGTATCTTGAGAGCCCTGGGTATAAATCAGAAGTACAAATTTATACTATGCTGTATTAATTAGTAAGATATCAAGAGGAATCATCAGGACATGTTGAATTTGAGTCATAACCACAGCCTTATGGCTGGATGTGGCCTTAGCTATCATTGGATATTAGTGATAGTACGGTGTAGGGATTAAGTACATGGACTCTCTGGGTTCAAATCTCATTCCTCTATGCTGTGTGATCTCAGGCAAGTCACTTAACCTCTCTTGTTTCTTCACCTGGAAAATGTGACTAAAAATAATCCCTACCTCCTAGGATCATTGTTAGGATTTATTAAGTTAATAAATGAAAAGTACTTAGTACAGTGCCTGGCACAAAGCAAGCACTCAAGTATTAGCTATCAACCATCATCATTATTATGTTATCCAGTTTAATTCCTTCCTTTTTAATTATTATATTTTCACATGAAGATACCAAAGCCATGGGTGGTTATATGACCTGCCCACGGTATACAAACTATTTGTGGCAACACTGGGACCAGAACCACTTTTCAGTTCCCACTTTAGGATCTTTCTATGGGACCAAATTGCCCTATGGCACATCAGCATAGGAAACAATTTAATTTAATAACTTGATAACTTCTAGAGTCTGACAGTCCCTTGAGATTATTGCTTCAAGTGGTGCCGTGGCTAACTCAAGTCTGTTAGGTCCCTAATCCTAGCAAGGGAGACTATCTGGGGCTCTAGAAAGTCCTAAGAATGTGCCACTTATTGCACTTGGAATCCAGTAAAGCGTGCAGATATGGGAAAGGTATTGAGATGCTGTGCATTTTTCTCTTTTAAATTCAACTAGCTAGTTCTTTAGAAAAGGTGAAGAGCCTTCTTGGTCATTTACATTCCATTTGACCCCTGCTGGTAGAAATCAAACACTGTCCTCCTGTTCTCCTTGGATTAAAACGAAATGAAACAATATAAAATGCCCATAACCTTAAAAAATAAATAAAATTAAAAATAATAATAATAATGATACAGCACATGAAACCAAATTTCAACAAGTCTTAATGGCATTAATGAAAAAAACGTTAAACACTATAACATAAAATGTCAGCAACAAACATCAACAAATACAACATAAAAATATTAACTCTCAAAACAAATTAAAAAATGAGTGAAGTACTGTGCTTTCTTTTAATAACAGAACCATGTGTTTGTCCCAACCTTCCTGAGAGGATGCTTTCTCAGCCTCTTTCAGTCTTCCGTTTTCTTTTTCCACTTTCTTAAGTTTTAATTGTAGTTCTTTCATTGCTTGTTTTATTACATTAAGTTCAAGGGTAAGGGTTTGATTTGTATTGTTTAGATGCAAATTTTCTTCTTTTAATTCCTCAAATTTTTCTTTGGTTATTTCTATACATCTTTGACGTGTTCTACCAGTTACATCTGGAAAACGTACAGGGAGAAAGTTTAGAAATATAAATTGGTTATTTAATAATAAAACTCTTCTTTCTCTTAAAAAAATATACAAATTGACATTTTACACTTTAACATCAAAATTGTATAAGACTTTATTTCAAGAAGGACTTCGTACTATGTTCTTTGGTCCCTAGAAAGAGAATGGCCTGTACAGGAAAGAGTGAGTGGTCTGGCCAGGCTACACGTGCTGAGAGAGTGGGAGACAGGAAGAGAAGTGACAGGGGACCCTCGCACATTACAATATAGAATTGAGGTCTGATACTGCAGGTGACCAGGAGCTAGAAAAGCTTTAGTGTAGAGGTGTGAAATTAAAAAGGCTCTCCTCTCTGTAAATCCCTTTGGCCAGCAGTGAACAAAAGTGAGGTGGAATGAGGATTAGCCCAGAGGCAGGGACACCAGTCAAAAAGCTCCTAAGGTAACTGTGGAGTGGGGGCAGAGAGGAAAGAACATATGAGAGGACTGATGGGCTAAAACCTCAGAGGGTTTGATGACTGACTGAGTGTGGGCATTGAGGGAAAGGGCAAACCAAGCATGAGTGCCACAATCTGTGGTTTGGGAGACAATCACCCAGACAAGGAAGACAAAGTGAAGAGATACGGGGACTAACAGAGGAGGGCCAGGGCAAGCCTTCAGATAGAGATGGAGGTGCAAGCAGAGCTTCTGTGGGCAGACAAGTGCTGGAGGGCTGAGGGCTCCAGACAGTGGACTCCGCCCATGTCATGGGATCAGGAGAGGGCTAGTGAGAGGATTGGTGGCTCCAGATGCCCTCCCCTGGCCCCTGACACTCACATAATCCAATCTCTAGAACATGCTCGGAAAGGCTAAGACATGAACAACTCCACAGCTGCACTGAAACCATGGGGGAACCATGAGGAATCCCAGGAAAAATAAAAACAGTTGAGATTAGATTGAAAATGGAAGCCACAGCCTAAAACATGCCAGTAGGGTACAGCTACAAAAGGTGGGAGTGGTTCAGGGATATGCCTTGCCCTGGTGAGTACTCGGGACAGGAAGTGGCCTTGGAGGAACTGAAGAAGTATCCAGTTAGAGCACCACAATGGGAGTAGCAAGGAGTCAACACTCCTAAGTCAGGCAGCCAACAGTAAGAATGTGTGCCCTTCACTAGGCAGTACATATAGGCCCTCAGGTCAGGGGCAGGGCAATCTCAGGGGGCTGGAGAAACACAGAAGAGGGACCCCATTCTGCTGCTGCCCTTACATCCTGACCATCCCATCAGCCACAGGAGATAGGTTGTACACCCAGCAGCTTGCTGGCTTACCCCTACAAGCAGCCTGCGATAAACTGATACAGCCTTGCAAGAGAGGCCAACAGGGACTCAAGGACAGAGTTGAGCACAACACCAAGAACCATCAAACATCTGACCTAAGAGAAACACCAAAGACAAATAACAGGGGAAAGTGTAGCTGTAGCACAAAGTACAAGACTTGGGAATGAGTATAGTTAAAATCCTCAGAGAGATGCTAGTCAATATTTCACAGAAATCATGGAAATTTAATATTTCAAGAATAAATAAAATTCAAAGGAGGGGCTGAACAGCAGAATACGCATAGTAAAGAATGAACATGTGAGCTAGAAGATAGAATCCCAGCAAACGCCCAGCACACAGCACCCAAAGACAATGAGAGAGGGGGTAAAAATAAGGTCAACCCAACATGGAAGACAGATTTACAAGTGTTGACATCCAAAAGGATTTTCATGCTAGTGATGTGAGACATAACAGCCTAAAATACAGAATCTACTTGGAGGCTACTGAGACTTCCCAAACAATACAGGGAAGCATACCACAGAAAGCATCTCTAGGACTCTCTCTACCTTCATCCTGAGAGCAAAGCCCTCATATGCAACTACCTACCTTCCAGGCCTGAACTTATCACCTACTCACCCATTCATGGTGTGAACACATTGCCCCCCCGCATCTGTCCACTCACCCATTCAGTGTTGGAGCACATCACACAGGGCCACCCGCCCACCCAGTATCACAGAGTATTCCATAGGTCCACCAACCCACAATCCCAGCATCTGAGATCTCACATGTCCTTGCATCCAGCCACCCAGCATGTGAGCACACCCCACAGGACCACCCACCCAGTGTCTGAGCACATCCCACAGGACCACCCACCATCTACCCAATCTGAGCATATTCCACAGTTCCAACCACCCACCCAGAGTCTGAACACATCCCACAGGTTCACCCACCCAGTGTCTAAGCACATCCCATAGGTCCACCCACCCAGTGCCTGAGCACGACCCACAGGTCCACCCACCACCCACCCAGCTTCTAAGCATATCAACATGTTCTTTCACCCACCTACCCAGTATCTAACAGCCAGTGTTTGGACCCTGTATTGACAGGCAGAGACAGACATAACTTCAAGAACTGCTACCTCTTCCCAATTCCTGTAACAGGGGACAGAGGCAACAGCTTTTCCAGGGGGAAAAGAAAAAAAAAGGACCTCTATTTTCAGATGAGATTATTCAGGGTGTTCTCTGAAACAATCAATCCTAACGAAATTCAAAAGACAATTACCCGGGGATGGTGGAGGCTTTCCACATAATGGTGATTTTTCATCCTAGGGAAGAAAAGAACATGAGAGTAATAAGCTAAAGAGTCTCAGCATCTTCTAAAAGCAGGCTGGTGCAGCAGCTAGCTCATTACATGTCAAGTATTTCAGCACAAAGCCTTTTTTCTTCATTTTGGCTCTTGTAGTTCTTAGTTTGCTCTGTGTTTCTTACAAAGGCATCTTAAACCTTAAGGGTCTTCCTTCCCTGGTGGGTTGGCTGAGGCAGTGAGGGAATTCCTGCATAGCTGTCTTCCTGCCTCTTGTCTGTGAGCTCCCACAAGTGACAGGCCACTGGATCACATCCTAAAGCATGTGAATGGCTGCAAGGGCCAGACAGGGATGCACAAAGCCAAGGCTAACCGGGCCGCTTCCGTTCGGATGTGCAAAAAGATCCCGTAAACTATAGTGAAACGTGTTTTTCAAAACGCTGAGAAAAACATCTGAGATCTCGTTTCTTAATCCAAAACTTGGTGGGAAGGAAAGGGTTTGAACTTTCATTAACTTTCCCTTTACGCAGTGGTGTGATATTAAATTCCTAATTTCTGCTGAAAAAGTAGATACGGTTATAAATTAACGCTGAAGAGTGTTTAATTTTTAAGCTCCTATGACATGGCACGATTACAAACTTAAGTTAGAACTATTCCTTATTGGCAAATGAGTTATTAAAATTGTCTATCCATTGTACAAACTATGTGAGTGATTTCTAACTCCCCAATTTAAAACACACATTCAATAATACTTTTCCCACAAATCATAAACAGTGTTTTAAAATTATGGTGGAAATTTTACTTAGTGAGAAAATTGTTCTTTAAAAAAATCATCTTACCTTTAAATTCAGAACAGGATGTTTGACATCTGATTAAAAAGAGAGAGAGAGAGCTTTTTAAAGCAAATACAGAAATTTGACATCTCAGAAGAGGGTAATCATAGGAACCTGCCTTCTATAGGTGAGAAAAATAGGGCCCGGGCAGGGAGAGACTGTGCAAGGTCACACGGCAAATCGGTCCCAGAGTGAGGCAGGGAGCCGGACACTGAACTGCTCAGCTCTTCCTGTAATGCTCATTCCTGACCCGGCAGCACCTATGGTGACTCTCACAATTACAGAACCAGGGCCACCTCCTCAGCCCCCACCCAGTGCGCTCTCTCCACGTTCTGCCATTCCCCAGTGGGTCAGGGCTTGACTCCTCTCTGCTTAGAAGTAGCACTCAGATTGGTCAGAGAAATTGTTGTTTCTTGAAATAAACGGCCTCAGCAGTACAGATAAAAATAATCCCGCCCAGTTACTAATTTTCCACATATTTGTAATTCAGGGACCACATGAAGAGGCTGATCGTACAGTTGCCTATACCACCTGCTGTAGTGGAAAGCTCAACATCTGTGCTGCTTTTAACTTTCTACTATTAATTTGGAGAGCAGAAATAACTGGGTGAAAGTGAACTGGAAACAAATGTGAAAAAAATAGAAAAAAAAAAAACTTACGGAATTCAGAAAAACACATAGAAGTGCCTAAAGATGCATAAAAGATTGTAAATTTACTCCCTGGTGCATTAAAATTACCAATACTTGAACAACTCATCATTGAAGATCTTATTTTTCACCAAAAAGTCATCTTAACCAACTGTTTTTAACCAAACTACTTTTGGTCAAATGCCCTGGGGTGAAATCCTGCCCTGTCCTTCAGAGTCCAGACTAATGAAACTTCCTTCTCTAACCACAGATGAGGCTAACTGCTCCCCAGTCTCTGTGCCCGCCTCTATAACCTGGCTGGGGAGCAGTTAGCACACCGACAGTCACAGAAGCTGGCTGATGAGCACATGGGTTCGTTTTACTATTCTCTCTACTCTTGTACATGTTTGAAAATGATCATAGTAAAAAGTCTTTAAAAGGGCTATTCACCCATTTTTCTCCCAAAGAAAACAAAATAATGGTCTCTAATTTATGCTGGGGCCCTCGTGGCACAGTAGTTAAACGTTTGTCTGCTAACCAAAAGGTCGGCAGTTCGAATCCACCAGCCACTCCTTGGAAACCTTATGGGGTAGTTCTACTCTGTCCTGTAGGGTCGCTATGAGCTGGAATCAACTCGACGGCAGTCGCTTTGGTTTCTGTTTTTTTTTTTAAGTTTATGTTAGATGTTAAATGGTGGGGAGGAGGAACAGCACGTGCAAAGGCCCAGTGGCAGGAAGAAATAACATGCACTTGAGGAAATAAAAGAATACCTGAGTGGCTGGAGAATGGTCAGCAGGGGCCAGACCTGGCAAGCCTGGTAGGCCGTGGGAAATCACAGAAGAGAGCTAAGTAAAAGGGGGGTGGAGCTGCATAGGGGTGTACACGAGCGGCCATTACCAAATCTGTGTTTTGGAAAGATTGCTCTGGCTGCTACCACAGTGTCAAATACACAGTGGGCCCTCGGCATGTCTACATATATCTGCTGGCTGAATGACTGAATGAACGAAATCACGTGGTAGCTAGTTGCTGGTATGGGATCATGAGCTCAGAGAAGAAACTTGAGCATAGCACACAATAACTGGTATTTGAAGCAGTGGGGTGGAGTGTGACCCCTTGGAAAACCATTCTGAGGAAAGGGTCTGGGCAGAGCCTTGAAGAACCCCAACGGTGAATGGACAGGTGGAGAAAGGCGATGAAGAAGCAGCACCCAGAGAGTCAGGAGGAAAAGGAGAGTGAGATGTCCTGGAAGCCAAGGGAAGGGATGTGTTTTGAGACAGCAGGAGCAGTCACTGTGGGGGCTGCTCCTGAGAGGTCTGACCAGACGAAGACGGAAAACCACCCCCTGTATTTAACAACTTAAAGGTCACTAGTCTGGTGGAGAAATGGCGGCAGAAGCCAAACGGCAGTGGGTTGAAGAGAGGCTGTCAGATGAGGAAAGGCATGGACAGATGAATCTTTCGACAAATTTGACTGTTAAACAGAAGAGAGAGTACAAGCCTAAGGGGAGCCCTGGTGGCGCAGTGGTTAGGAGCTCAGCTGCTAACCAAAAGGTCAGCAGTTGGGATCTACCGGCCGCTCCTTGGAAACCCTATGGGGCAGTTCTACTCTGTCCTATACGGTTGCTGTGAGTCAGATTTTTTTGTTTGTTTAAGGGGACTATCAGACCAAAGGAGAGAGGTGGTTTGTAATGAATATAGGGAATGGGAATGATGTCCCATGAGTAAGAACTTGGCATTTCTGACCAAGGGAACCGGTATTTTGAATAAAGGACTTAAGAATCTGGACTTCTTGACACGGTTATTGCTAGAGTGCAGAGTGGAGCATCAGGCCTTAGAGCTTTAGGCTTCAGATAATAATTATCAGCTAGCATTTATGGAAGGGAACCCTGGTGGTGCAACAGTGAAGCGCTCAGCTGCTGACAAAAAGCTTGGCAGTTCAAACCCACCTAGCAGTTCCACAGGAGAAAGAGCTGGTGATCTGCTCCGGTAAAGATTACAGGCAAGGTAACCCTATGGGGCAGTTCTGCTCTGTAACACGGGGTTACTATGAGCCAAGAATCAAGTCAACGGCACCTAACAACAAGAGCGTTTACGGAAGGCTCCGTGCTCTACAGGTGTGATTCCAATGACCTGATGAGAGAGGCAGTAAGGAAGGTTAAGTAACTCAGTCAAGCCTCTCACCTGGGAACAGCAGAGTCGAGAACAAACCACTAAAAGCCAGCGTTTCTGATATGTTGACCAAGGATCACCCACATCAGAATCCCCTCTCTGGGCCCTGCCCCAGAACTACTGAATTAGAATTTGGGGTGTGAGGCCTTTTTCCACAAGTATCCAGGCTTTTTAATGCCACCACAAACTAAGAACCACTGAAGGAGCCACACTGCCTCCCAGCCACCACCTGTGCTCTAAGGGCATGCTTACCACGTGTGCTGGTTATCACTTTATTGCCTCTAAGCTCCAAATCCACACTTCATTGCTTGCGATATTGCAACATTTCTACCGAGCCGAGAGGCACGATGTAAAGCTCCATCAGGAGAAGGCGCTGGAGGAACACTGGAGGAGGAAGGGGCTCTGCTTTCTGATTCCAGGGTTCAAGCTATCTATCGCTTGCGCGCGCGCACACACACGCTCACACGCGCTATTTTTTCAGGTAGTCAGCGGCAGCATCCGGCACTTCCCCGAGGATAGCATCTCCTGGAACCCTTTTCCATGAGGCAGCTTCCCAGGGTGTTCTGCTAGCGAGACACCTCGGCGAAATTTCTCCACCAGCCAGGGGACACAGCTGCCCCCTTTCCAATGTCTGGATCTCAGGCCTGGGTGAGGCTCTTCCAAATCTGCTTCTTCCCTGGCTGCTCTGCATCAGCCCTAGAGGTGGTGGCTGATCTCTCGCTCTGCTATTCTTATATTCTTATGAGTTTTCTTTACCCCTTAGTAGGTAATCCTGTTATCCTTAATAATTCTTAAATTAAACTCTCCCTATTCAAATCACTGGGTGGCTTCCGTCTCCTGATTGGATTCTGACTGGCCACAGGCAACACAAACATTAGAAAAGGAAAGCGAGATCCTTATGGATCGACACAGGAAGAAATTCAGGATATGCTGAGATGAAAAGAGGCAGGTAACAAAATAGCACGTACTGCATATATAAACAAAACACCAAACCCACTGCCAGGGAGTCCACTCCAACTCATAGCGAACCTACCGGCCACAGTAGAACGGCCCCATAGGGTTTCCAAGGAGCGGCTGGTAGATTCCAACCGCCGACCTTTTTAACCAAAAGCAGCCAAGCTCTTAACCACTGTGCTACCAGAGCTCCATACGTACACACACACACAGACACAGTCACACACAGACAGACACACACACACACACTTTAAAAAACAAACAGTTGCCACTGAGTCGATTCCAACTCGCGGAGACCCTAAGTGCTTCAGAGTAAAACTGTGCTCCACAGCGTTTTCACAGCCGTGACCTTTCGGAAGCAGATTGCCAGGCCTTTCTTCTGAGGCGCCTGAGGGTGGATCCAAACCACCAACCTTTCAGTTAGTGCTTAACCTTTTGCGCCACCCAGGGACTCTGTTTTATATATACACGCACTCTAAACTGTTCAAAGTAATTACCTGTGGGAGTACAGTCATGTGTGTTTAACTTTCTACTAATCTCTATTTGATTTTCTTTTTTTACATCAATTATCGTTTCTTTAATTAAAAACAAAGATATATTAACTTTTTACATGAATTTAATATACATATAGATTTTCCTACATTAATAAAATATGCCAAAAACCAACAGGTGTTTCTTGCCCAGGTATCATGAAGCTGGCATCCTGTTTTATCCATCAGACACCTTGTGGACTGATTTACATAAGAGTCTTCCTGAGCCCAAGTGTCCTTATAGGGCAATTCTTGGTATCCACTACCTCTCAGGAAAATGAAAACTGTTTCCTACGTTTGCCACGGAGTCCCGGGGTGGCGCAAACGCTTGACTACTAGCCAAAAGGTTGGCAGTGCAAATCCACCCAGAGGTGCTTCAGAAGAAAGGCCTGGTGATGTCTCCAAAAGGTCACAGCCTTGAAAACCCTATAGAGCAGTTCTACTCTGCACATCTGGGGTCTCCACGAGTTGGAATCAACTTGACTGCAACCAACAACGGCCACCTTTGCTATAATGCACTGGATTCTCTCCGTGCCAAAGAAAATATATAAAGACAGCTGGTGACGCAGTTACAGAATTGTATTGTAAATATGTCCACGCACTCATGCGTTCAACAAACCTTTACTGAAGGCCCACTGCGGGCCAGGCCCTGCTCTAGGCCCTGGGGGTGGCGTGGTGAACATGGCAGATAACCTCACTCATTCATTCTCAACATTTCAACGGAGCAACACTGTGTGCTGCCCCAGGTAACACCAGGCACCGGGGAGCAGAGGGAAGTGAGCGTGGAAAGCTTCACAGACTCTGAGCCATACACCCTCCTCCCTGTGTATCCTCTCACGGCTGACGTAACAGACAAAACAGCTTGTGCTTTAAACACAACCTAACACGCGGGCAATCCACTGTGAGTAATTCATTTGGGGGAAATAAACTTCAGGTGGACTCCTGGTCATAATCAAGGAACCACAGAAGGAGGTGCACGGGCTATATTCTTCCAGAAATTAAACAATATTTATTACCATGAGACGCTTTTATATTTCTAGTTTACCTTTCTCATGTGTACACTGCAGTGTAAGAGGTGAGTCTGGAAACCCATCTTGCTCAGAAATATTTTCATCTTCTTCACTGTCCACCCCATGTGACAATGGAACCTTTTTTGTTCATTAAAAGAAGAAAAGACAGAAGAGCAAATATGTGATAAAAGCTATCTATATAAAATTTCCTCTTAACAAACTCATATGTCTTACTTCATACCTTCCCCCTGCTACCTCTCTCCTCGAGCAGCTGACATCACTTTCCTCAGTGAGACACAAAAGTCCAGAAACTGGAGGGATGGATGGGGCCCTGGTCCCCTAGGGAAAAGCCTGGGTGGCTAAGGCAATGCCACCCAAATTATGCTTAGGCAATGAAGAGCAGTACGTCTCACCCCGACACCCTGACAGCTTCCCTTCCTCACCCCTGCTGGCACCCCCCCAGGAAAAGGGGCTGCACATACCACCCGACCAGGGTACTGACTCTGCATCACTTGCCTCTGAGAGGGACAAGAACTGCTGACCAGCACTTGGAAACCTGCATCCAGACAACTGTTTGGGATGGAGGCATACTGAGTTCACTGACTATGTGTGTCATTTCCTGGTGGCATGGAACCCTCCCCTCTACTGTCTGGGAGCATCTCCTACACAGACATCAGGGAATGGTGGCAGGCCTCAGCTCTGTCCCTTAGAGACAGTGGGCCAGGAAGGAGACTTCTCCTGAACAGGAGGAAATGTTCCCACAAGCAGGGCCGTGGGAGGCAGGGACCCAGCTCCCACCAGGAAGGGCAGTGAATGAGCAGTGACCTGCCTTGTAAATGTGAAAAGTAGAAAACAATATAACACATTAGGGGCAGCAAAAAAGAGGAAGACCCTCAACGAGATGGACTGACACGGTGGCTGCAACACGGGGCTCAAGCACAGCAACGACTGTGAGGATGGTGCAGGACCGGGCAGCGTGTCCTTCTGTTGCACGTCGGGTCACGATGAGTCGGAACCGACTCAACGGCACCCAACAACAACAACAACTGTGAAGTTTTCTTTCTTTCATTGAAAAAAAAAATTCTGAGGAAAAAAAGATAAAACGTCAGTATTTACTCATTTGTGTCATTTATTCTGTAGACTGGAAACACTAATGTGTTATATTATTTTCTACTTTTCAAATTTTAAAATAAAAAACTTTTCTCTGCTGCACGTGGGTCCTAGACGTGTCTAAAAATTTAAATGTTTGTCTTCTAAATGCAAAGGAGGCAAACCACCCCCCCCCAAAAAAAAACCAAACCCGTTGCCATCAAGTTGATTCTGACCCATAGCGACCCTACAGCACAGAATAGAACTGCCCTCATAGGGTTTCCAAGGAGCAGCTGGTGGATTTGAACTGCTGACCTTTTGGTTAGCAGCCAAGCTCTTAACCACCAGGGCCCCAGGGAGGCAGTATAGAGCCCTAAATCCTTTTTTTTCTAAGGGAAACATCACAGCAAGCTTAACTCCCAAAACAGCTGTGTGATACAATTCTATGTGCAACATCAGTCCAAAATACCGAGGCTGAAAGCGTGTGGCCTAGAAGGGGGACTTCGTTTAGGCCTTTTAGAGCCCTGCCAGCAGCAACGCCTCCTTTGGGCTCTGGTCAGCTGTCTGCTTCTTCCAGCACTTCGCTGTCGAGAAACCTAGTTTTGCACGCTGAAGTCTGTTTATGTTTGAAAGTGATGATTCATTCGTGAAACAGTCATGTAAGGATACCTCAAAATAAGCTCCCTAAGTCCATTTAAAATATGGTTCAATATAGTAAAGTGGATGATCGATATAAATGTAGTTTGATGCTGTGAGTCTGTGTATCACAGTCACCACAAATAACAAATGTTATGGGGATGGTGACAAAAAAGAGAAAAGAAAAAGAAATTACGGTGCTGTCTTCTGCCATTACAGAAGTGGCCCAGTCTGTTTCCAAAGCCCAGGGAGCACCAAGTTCAAAACCAGGATTAGCGGAGCAGGTGGCAGGGGTGGAGAAGCAGGGCCCCTTCACCCTTTCTACCTTGGTTCCCCCATGTGCGATAGGGTGATGAACAGAACCTACCTCGCTGAATTGTTGGGAGGCAGAGAAGAGAAATGCACATACGAGCTTGAAAGCGAGCCTGACACATGGGGAGCAGTTGACAAACGTTAGCTGCTATTAAGAGAAAAATGACGACATCCCTCTTAGGAGGCTCAGCTCTGAAGAAAGGTTGCAACCGATAGACCGATACTGGGAAAGGGACAGGAAAATTAGGTTGTGGGCTCAAAGAAAACAGCAGGATTCCTAACATTGGAAGAAACCTGCAATAAGAACATGAAGGTGTCTATCGTTTTGTCTTTGAAAGATAAAGGACAGACATTTAAATTTTAGCTAACCAGAGGAAAAAAATGAGTCTGAACTCATTAAAAAAATAGGTCTCAACTGGATGAATGGAACCAGGGAGCCCAGGTTGGAAAGGGAAAGGGAGAGAATGCTGACACATTGTAGGGACTGCAACCAGTGTCACGGAATAATCTGTGTATACATTTTTGAATGAGAAACTAATTTGCTCTGCAAACTTTCACCCAAAGCACAATAAAAAAAAAAAAAAAAAAAAAATCCTTCGGTCACCAGAAAGCTGATGCCAAAATTTAAAAAAACAGAGCCCATCAAAGGTAGAATGGAGAGAAGACCATCCCGACTGGCGCACTCTCCGCAGCTCACAGTAGGTTAACATGACGGCACGGGAGAGACCCAGGAGTGTGAAAAGCACCTGATCTCTGTGTGGCACAGCGTACACAGCATCACTGCGCCCTCCCGCGTCATTCCGAGCACTGACGTCCTGTGACTCCTTGTCGCTGGATGACAGGTGCGTGTCGGTGCCCTCTTCCTCCCTGCAGTCCAACGTTTCAAAGGATGGGAAAGAAGTTCCTCTTCCCATCTCACTCTGCCAAGTTGGTCTATATTAGAATATCAAAGAGCAAAAAACAAACCACTTAACATTTCACGTTGGTACATACGCATACATTTAAATGCATTTTCCCCCATCCCCACCATAAAGGTATTATAACTACATTACAAAAAAATAGAAGTTAAGAGATTGATCACCCACTATCTGATCTCTTTGCAAACCCTAGGCATTTACTTTCTACTTTTCCTCTATGTTTTTATAGTCGTTATCACTGCATAATGTATAATTTACCTTGTTATTTCCAAGTTTTTATAGTCAACGTTTTTAAAGGTAGGAATCAAGTGGATACACTAGTTTTGTCAGCTGTTTCCTTTACTTAGGTTTGTTCAAATTGTCGTTGTTATAAATAACCTTGTAATGAACATCTACGTACAGATAACCTCTTCTGTATTTAGGATTAATCCTACAAAACAAACGACCACATGGTAAACCACTGAGTCAAATGGCATCAACGTTTTGTGTGCCTATGTGCCTCCTACACAAGATCACTGCATAAATCATTTCCCCAGCTTATGACTACGCTGGCAATAATTTTCTAAAATTTGCCAAAAGAATTTACATCTCATGGTCTGAATTTGCATTTCTTACTGAGACTGATTATTTTCCCATATATTTGGGTAAGAGTCATAATTCCTCTGCTGTGAACTATCTGTTCATGTCCTTTGTCACTTACCTACTTTGACTCTAGCATACTCACTCCAATTTGAAATTTATTTTTATCTACTAAAATTAAAACTCTATCTTTGTGTTTACTACACATACTTCTCCTATCCTAGTTTGTTTTGCTTATGTAAATTTTTTTAATGAGTTGGAATTGATGCAACGGCAATGGGGTTTAATGGAATTTTTAATATGCAAATGACTTTAAAAATGTCTTTTTTTTAACTTCTAAATTCTTAGTAATCGGCAGACATCTCCACCTGAGAGGTCTAATAAAGATTAGATATTGATGTTCACGGTCTTATTTGTGTGTGTATACAGATTAATCTTTTCACTCAATAGAGATTTATTTTGGTGTATGATACTGGGCAAGGCTCCAAGCTGATTTTTTCCCTAATACTGCAATCTTCCCCTCCTCTGTGACCTGTGAGGCTGTCTTTATTAAAGACTCAATATACTGTACCCACTAGGCACACCTCAGGGTGCTCATGTGCTCCAGCGACTCAACTGCCCATCACTGAACCAGTCCCATACTGTTTTAACAGCTTTAACTATACGTTTCAAAATAAGATGGGGCTGATCCAACCCTCCCCCAGGCCACTATTCTTCCTTTCCAGAGAGCCTTTGATAGCTATTTCTTTCCAGGAAATTTTAGAATCATTTCCTCATCTTTAGTTCTTACTCAGCTGAAGTATAAACTCTTAGGGGGAGAAAACAGTCTATATTCAAACACCTCAAAATGGATTCAACATTTAAGTGTAAAAACCAAAAATAAAAACATATCCTAGAAGGAAATAAGTGAGTATTTATATAATGCTGCAGTAGGGAAGTTCTAAATTTGACAATAAAGATGTAAACTACAAAGGATACAGTTGATAGATTTTACTACATTAAAAATACAGAATATTTGGTATGTAAAAAAAAATACAAAAACAGAATTGAATATACATAATAGTCAGTAAGGCGAATGTGGTCATGTATCCCTCACCCCCACCCCCAGCCCACGAGCCCTTAAAGTCCTCCAGTGCTTTCCCACTACTCCTAGGGGAGATAACGAACCCCTGAACAGGACCCCAAAGTCTCCCAGGATGGCCCCGGCCCACCCCTCCGGCCTCACCGTGAATCACTCCACGCCTCACTCAAGTCTTCCCAACTACAAACATCTTTCTTCAGTTGCTCACATGTGTCATGTTCTCTTTCTCTGGAAAGCCCCTGCCAGCCCCACACTGACCATCTCCCCCAACCTTGATCTCTTCCTAGTTGGTTCCTGTACATTACTAAGCTCTCCCCTAAACCCTCCTCCCTCAGGAGGAGACCTCCCTGATCTGCCAGGCCAAACTCAGCTCAAATCCAGCTCAAGCAAGAAAGGTAAAGATACAAAAGAAGAAAAAGGTTATAGTATAGACACCAAAGAAGTAAGGTCAGTGTGAATGTTCAGAGGAGAAACACATGAGGAATGATAAGCTGCAACTCTCACTGTCTACTTTATGGCATAGAGAACTTACTAAGGCCTAAAAGCAACACTGAATTAATTGGTTCTGCTACCATGAATACGATCAATGCTTTTATAGGTCATTATTTAACCAGATCCACTCAGGAGAAAATTCTGATACAATCTAAGAGCAATTAATGTCCCAGGACAGTGTCCCTTTGACAATGCTGATGAAAACCCAAGGACTAAGTCTAATCATAAGCACAAGTATGTATACCAGTGCGCATGCACGTACACACACATGCGTGCACACACACACACACCATGCTGGGCTGCCCCTCCTCTTCCCTGAGAGGAATCAAAGCCAGTGACGTGGTCCCTACCGAAGCCTCAGCTCTGAGGTGGTGGCATAGGGCTCGATGGAGCTGTCCTTTCCAATGCATGTTGTATCACTCTCAGATCGGGATCTCTGGCGAGGCTGAGGAATGGCAACGGTCCGCCCCGTCAATGTTGTTGCCAGGATAGCTGCAGCCAGAGCAGATCTGCAGACAAAAACATCCCAGTGAGACCGCGAGACATAAACATTCAAGCTGAATGCTGAACCACAAGGTATAAGAATGAACCAAGGGGAAAAAAAAGAACGAACAAGGTTTACCTTCTATTCTACTGCTGGCTACTGAATATCTACTCACTATGTGCCAACAGTCTGCTGTGTGCCGTCATAGACAATTCCATTTGATTCTCACATCAACTGTATGACTAGAATTATTGCTGTCCCCGTTTCTCATAGATAGATATTCAATGACTTGCCCAACATTTCCTAGCTAGTAGGTGGAACCAGAGCCCTGGTGGCGCAGTGGCTAAGAGATTGGCTGCTAACCAAAAGGTCGGCAGTTCGAATCTACCAACTGCTCCTTGGAAACCCTACAGGGCAGTTCTACTCTGTCCTAAAGGGTCACTATGAGTCGGAATCAACTCAATGGCAACAGATTTGGTTTTAGTTTTACAAGGTGGAACCAGGTCCAGGTAGGTGGGTCCCAAAGCCCATATTCAAGTACTTTCCTTATTAAAATGAAAGATCAGAATTCTTTTTTAAAAAGGGAGATATAAAAGACATGCCATTTTAAAATGCTTGTAAATTCTTCAAAGATATGGTGTAGACAAGATGGGGTAGCAGATTTACAAAAAAAAAAAAAAAAAACCCAGACAAAAATACATGAAACAATAGGTTTCAAGGCATTGGATATCAGGCAGTGAAGGACAGTGATCCCTGAAAGACACAAAACACCTACAATTGTCCCAGCTAACTGCTTGAGCGCATTTCCAGGTCACAGGGCAGGGAGGAGGAACCGAAGTGGAGCCAGGTAGACTGCCTGAGTTGTGGAAACTGAGCTGAGAGTCCAAGGAGACCAAGGTGGCTAGTGTTTGCAGAACAGAGTACCAAGAGGAGAGAGCAACAGAGAGAACCCTGGGGAGCTGCAGAAGTTCCTCCTTGAGTGTTCACCAAAGTACTCCTCAGCGCATGAGCGTAAGGAAACTACCTAAGGCTGAGGAAAGAAGCATCCAAAGGGATTAGAGAGAACAGTGCCAGGCACTCACACACAGCCGGGGAGAGGGCCTGGGTCTACCAGTCAGACTGGAAAAACTCAAATTCATTGGACATTGAGTAGAGTGCTCGGAAAGGTCTTGTCTCAATGAGCACTGCTGTAGGACACACCTAGAATCAAACTGTTTCTAAGTAACTTAATTGCATCTGAGAACAAAGTTCAACAAGATTTATAGGAATATGAAAATACCCAGCACTCAACAAGGCAAAATTCACAATATCTCAGATCTAATCAAAGATTACCAGGCATGTAGAGAAAGAAAAACATGTCCCATAATGAAGAGAATAATCAATCAATTGAAACCGACCCAGAACTGAACACAGATGTTAGAATTAGCGAAGAAGGCCATTAAAATAGTTATTATAACTGTATTCCACATGTTCAAGAACTTAAGTAGAGGTGGAGGAGATATAAAAAAGACCCAAATCAAACTTTAGGAGACGAAAACTACAATGTCAGATATTAAAAAACAAAACACTGTATGAGATTAACAGCAGATTACACATTGCAGAAGAAATGATCAGTGAACTTGAAGACAAAACAATAGAAAGGAAAATAAACAACTAAAAAAAAAGACATCAGTGAAATGAGGGACAGCTTCAGGAGGGCTAACATATGGGTAGTAGGAGTCCTTGAAGGAAAGGAAGGAGTAGAGAATAGGAACAAAAATTAAAGAAAGACTGGCTGGCAACTTTCCAAACATGATAAAAATTATAAACTCACCGATTCGAGAAGCTCAAAGAACTCCAAGTACAAGAAACATGAAAAAAAAACCTATAGCAATGCACATCATAATCAAATTGATCAAAACCTGAGACAAAGGGAAAATATTAAAAGCAGTCAGAGAAAAATAACATGTTATATACAGAAGAATAGAGATAAGGATGGTAGCAGATTTCTCATCAGAAACAATGCAAAGGGAAGATGGTGAAGCAACATCTTTAAAGTACTAAAAAAAAAACTTGTCTAGCTAGAATTCTATATCCAGCATAAAATATCATTCAACTACAAGGTGGAATAAAGATGTTTTTAGACGTACAAAAGCTGAAAGAAATCATCACCAGCAGACCCAAACTATAACCAGATTGATAAGGAAAAGACACACATTATCAATATCAGGTATGAGAGAGGTAAGAACACCACAGATTCTACAAATGTTAAGAGGATAATAAAAGAATAGTATAAAGAACTTTATGCCAATAAAATCAGCTACTTAGATGAAGTGGACAAATTTCTTGAAAGATACATATACCAAAGTTCACTCAAGAAGAAATAGATAACCCAAATAATCCTCTACCTATTAAAGAAACTGAAACTGTAATTTAAAACCTTCTCACAAAGAAAAACTCCAAGGACAAATAGATTCACTGGTGAATTCTACTGAACTAATTCTACACACATTCCCTCCAAAAAAACTGAAGAGGAAGGAATATTTCCCAACTATGCTATAAGACCAGTATTATTCTGATACCAAAACGAGACGAAGACATTCTAAGAAAAGAAAAACTACACACCAAGATCCATCATGAATTATCCTGATACCCAAACCAGACAAAGACATTATAAGAAAACTGCACACCAATACATAATGAACATACATGTAAAAATTCTAAACAAAATTTTAGCAAAGTGAATCCAACAATATATTATAAGGATAATACTTCCTGACCTAGTAGAGTTTATCCCAGGAATGCAGGGTTAGTTTAACATTCATAATCAATCAATGTAATTTACCATATTAACAAACTAAAAAACAAAACCATATGATCATCTAAATATATCCAGAAAAGGTACATGACAAAATCTAATACCCATTTCTGATTTAAAAATAAAAAAAAAACCTCTCAGCAAAAGCAAACTAGGAATAGAAGGGAATTGCTTCAACCTGATAAAAGGTATCTATGAAAAACTTACAGGTTTACAATAGCTAACACCACATGTAATGGTGAAAGACTGGATGGTTTCCCCCGAAGATTAGAAACAAGACAAAGATCTCCACTCTTACTACTTTATTCAACATTGTACTGGAAGTTCTGGCCAGTGAAATAAGGCAAGAAAAGGGGATAAAAGGCATCCAGATTGGAAAGGAAGAAGTAAAACTGTCTTTATTCACAGACATGGTCAACTATGTAGAAAATCTATTAGTGAGTTTAGCAAGGTTGAAAGATACAACATCATCATGCAAAAATCAACTGTACTTCTACATACTAGCAACAAACAATCAGAAATTGAAATAAAAAAATACTATTTACAATAGCATAAAAAAAATGAACTACTTAGGGATACTACTTAAGGATAAATCTCATAGAAGATGTGAAAGACATGTACACTGAAAACTACAAAATATTGCCTAGAGGAATTAAAGAAGACCTAAATAAATGGAGAGATATACCTTGTTCATAAGCTGGAAGACTCAGTATTGACGAATTGTCAATTACCCCCAAATTGATCTATAGATTATATGCAATCTCAATCAAAATCCCAGCAAGCTTCTTGTAGAAATTGACAATTTGATTCTAAAATTGATACGGAAATGCAAAGGGCCTAGAACAATCAATACAACTCTGGAAAAACAACAAAATTGGGGGGCTAACACTATCTGATTTCAAGAATTATTATAAAGCTACAGTCATCAAAGCAGCATCGAATAAGAATAAATAAACAGATACATGGAATAGAATAGAGTCCAGAAATGAACTCACACATATGTAAACAACTAATTTTTTTTTTAATAATATTTTATGGAGTTTTTGGTGAAAGTTTACACAACAAGTTAGGTTCCCATTTGACAATTTCCACACAAATTATTCAGTGACATTAGTTACATTTGTCATAATGAGTTAACATTCTCTTTAATTGTGTTCTGTTTATTTCCTTTCCAGTACTCTAGTTTCTCTGCCCCCTTATCTTCTCATCTTTTGAGTAATTGTTGGCCTTTTGATTTCATACTGATGGCTTTTAAGTAGGACACCGATCTTACAGGTAATATCTATTTTTGTGTGTGCCACTCTGCTGTCTCGCTAAAAGGTGATCTCAGGGGATAGGCTCAGTTCTAGGTTTTTAAAGTGTCTCAGGGCGAAAGTCTCAGGGAGTCCTCTATTCTCTACTGTTCCAGTTTGTCTGTTTTTTAATAAAAATTTGAGTTCTGCTCCATATTTTTCTCCCATTCTATCCGGGACCAATTATTATGACCCTGGTCAGAATGGTCAGTGGTGGTAGTGGGGCACCATCTAGTTCTTCTTGTCTCAGGGTAGATGAGGTTGTGGCTTGTGTAGACTTGTTTCCTTTCTCAGCTGTTGGTTGCCTTCTTACTGTTTTGCTCCCCGTAAGTAGAGACCCATAGTTGTGTCTTAGATGGCCGCTCACAATCTTTTAAAACCCCAGATGGTACTCACTTCACTAGGATGCAGATAATGTAGAACTGTTATGCCAATTAACTGAGTTGCCCCATGAGACTACGGTCCTAAGCCAGAAAGGCTTTCTTTTTGACCTTATCTCAATCCACCTCCTCTCACCTGCTACACACTTCAACTACGCTGATTTCTTTTTATAATTTTATCATGCTTTAGGTGAATGTTTACAGCACATATAAGTTTCTCATTTAAAAATTTATACACAAATTGTTTTGTGACATTTGTTGCAATCCCCACAGTGTGTCAACACTCTCCCCCTTTCCAACCGGGTTCCCTATGTCCAGTTGTCCAGTAAACAACTGATTTTTGACAAAGGTGCAAAAGCACTGCAGTGGAGGAAGAATAGCTGAGGTAGACTGCTTCTGAAATGGTGCCCAATGATCCTAGCCTCCTGATAATCACAACCATTTATAATCCTCTCCTTTTGAGTGTGGCCTAGACCTAGTGACTTGCTTGTAATGAACAGAATACAGCAAAAAGCGATGGAATATCACTTCTGAAATTAGGTTACAAAACACTGTTTGAGTCCCCAGTTAAAAAAGGTGGCAGCATAGACAGTAGTACCCTCACGTCCCCCTAATAGCACTGACAGAAGAAAACATGTAAAGAGTGATGCAACCAGTGATGTCAGGACTCTGGACAGCGAGTGAAGGACTGGAAAGCCAGGCTGAGAACCGAATTACAGGAGAGTTCGAGTGGGGATGGCAGGAAGGTGGAGTTTGCGGACCCTGCATACCCCACTCACTGATCCAGCTCAGTGTGACCATTTTGAGATAGCTACAGGTGGTATCTCCAAATGAAAAGTCCAAGGCGGGGGCAAAATGGAACAATCATACTTAGAGATACTGAAAAAATAGCCCTGGACAGGTGTGACAAAGGTGGGCAGAGTGCATACTGGGACTGGGCAGACCTGAGAGAGAGCGGCGCACTATTGCAGCACAGAGTTGAGTCCTGGGAACCCTGGGGAAACACCACCAGAGTAAAGTGGTGTGACTGGCTGGGGGAATTCACGCAGAGGGCAGGAAGGCCAGACGTGCACCCCTGGGGAGGGGAACACGGTAGGTGCAACACTGCTGACACGTGCTCCTGTACGTGGGGTGAGGCCAGTGGCGGAAGCACCAGGAATGGGACCGGACCCCTTAGCAGCTGTGGAACAGCAACCCACTGAGAAACAGCTAGCCCCTCCACTTCGCTACCACCAGAGAACCAGCCCAGTGTCCCTGTTCCCCGTGCCATGCATCTCACCACGTGCTGGGGTCCAGCCACCAGCACTGTATGCTTTGATGTGCTCCAGGGTCTCACCCTCAAGACCATGCCTCAGTGTGTGCCAGGGACCTGCCCCCGGCACTGTACACCTTACTACACACCAGGCTACCGACCCTAGCTCCCTGCAGAAGGGCCCCACCCCCAGCGCCGTGCAGCCTATAGAGTGGGAAGGGTCTCGTGCCCAGCACCGCAGGCCCTCCGTAGGAGCCCAACTCAGCCCACCCACCTGCAACAGGAAGCCACAATCGGCCAACCAGTGGCTCCAAAACCATAAGCAGATCTCCTGGGCATAGCGTCAGGAGAACCACATCATTACCCTTTCCGGCACAACAGAAATAAGCCTGGGAAACTTCAAGCAGATGCCTAAGAGCTGTTCCAGGATGCAACACAGACCACAGTACATACTCAGTCGGGCCTGACACAGAGAGGACTGGAGAACAGTCCTGTGTCCCCCACTCCAATCCCTACTGATGCAGGAAACCTACCAAGCCAGCACGGGGCTCCATAATCAGAAACAAATCTCTGGGGCAAAACATTGAGAGCCACTGCCTCTACCCCTTCCAGCACGACAGAGAAAAGTCTAGGAAACACCTAGCAGTTGCCTGACACCTGACTCAGGGTGCAACACAAGACAGTACACGAATAGCTGGCCCAGACATAGAGAGGTGAGGCTGACGTAGTGTGGATCCCAAGACACCCGGGCAAGCTGACCTTGGACAGTGCAGCTAGACAAGTACAGCTAGGATAGGCGTTCCTGTGAACCCCAGGAAGAAGCAATGGGGAAGAAGAGCAATTTAAAGAAAAGAAAAGCACTGTTCACAACAGCAAAAAGATGGAAACAACCTAGTTGCCCATGAACAGACGAATGGATCAACAAATGATGGTACATACACACAATGGAATACTATGCAATGATAAAGAAAAATGATGAATCTGCAAAACATCACACAACATGGATGAATCTGGAAGGCATTAAGCTGAGTGACATTATCAGTCGCAAAAGGACAAATATTGCATGAGACCACGATTATAAGAACTCAAGAAAAGGTTTAAACACAGAAAAAAACATTCTTTGATGGTTACGAGGGTGAGGAAGGAGGGAGAGGGGAATTCACTAACTAGACAGTAGACAAGAATTATCTTAGGTGAAGAGAAGGACAACACACAATACAGGGGAAGTCAGCACAACTGGACTAAACCCCAAAGTTAAGAAGTTTCCTGAATACAACCAAACACTTCGAGGGACAGAGTAGCAGGGGTGGGGGTCTGGGGGCCATGGTTTCAGGGGACATCTAGGTCAACTGGCATAACGAAGTTTATTAAGAAAATGTTCTGCATCCCACTTTGGTGAGTGGTGTTTGAGGTCTTAAAAGCTTGCGAGCAGCCATCTAAGATGCATCAACTGGTCCCAACTCACCTAGATCAAAGGAGAATGAGTAACACCAAAGACACAAGGAAAATATTAGCCCAAGAGACAAAAGGGCCACATAAACCGGAGACTCTGTCAGCCTGGGACCAGAAGAACTAGACAGTGCCCGGCTACCACCAATGACCACCCTGACAGGGAATACAACAGAGAGTCCCTGACAGAGCAGGAGAAAAGTGTGGTGCGGAACTCAAACACTGGTAAAAAGACTATACTTAATGGTTTGACTGAGACAGGAGGGACGCTGGAAGACATGGCCCCCGGATTCTCTGTTAGCCCAAAACTAAAACCATTCCTGAGGCCAACTCTTCGGACAAAGATTAGACTGGACTATGAGACACAAAATGATACTTGTGAAGAGTCTGCTTCTTAGCTCAGGTAGATACATGAGGCTAAATTGGCAGCTCCTGTCCGGAGGCAAGATGAGAAGGCAGGGAGGGTCAGGAGCTGGTTGAATGGACGCGGGAAATCCGGGGTGGAAAGGAGGAGCGTGCTCTAACTGCATAGGGAGAGCAACTAGGGTCACATAACAATGTATGTATAAATTTTTACACAAGAGACTGACTGGAATTGTAAACTTTCATTTAAAGCACAACAATTAAAAAAAAAAAAAGGCTAATGCCCTGAGATATTTTTCAAACCCTGAACCAAAATTATACCCAAGGCTATCTTTTAGCCAAATAGATAAGCTCACAAAATAAAGAATATCACCGTGAGTACTGTGCTCCTTTAAAAAATCATCTATATGAGTCCAATGGTCCACAATTACTTTAAAAGAAAAATGAGAAGTTAAGGGGACACGGAAAATAGATTACTGAAAACAGAACAACCAGAACGGAAATAAAGAGAATGTTCACACATCGTGAAGAACGTAACCAATGTCACCGAACAATCTGAGTAGAAATTGTTGAATGAAAACCTAATTTGCTGTGTAAACTTTAACCAAAAACACAATAAAATATTGTTAAAAAACAAAAAGAAAAATAGAAATACTGGAGCTTAACAGTAAAATAACAGAAATGAACAACATCATGGAAAGGCTCAGAAGTAAAATCAAAATGACAGATGAGAGGACCAGCAAACTCGAAGACAGGGTCTTTCGGATTACTTAATCTGAGGAACAAACAGAAAAATAATGAAGAAAAGCAAAGCCTAAGAGATGTGTGGGACACCATCAGGAGGAATAACTTATACGTTACGGGAGTGTCAGAAAAAGAAGAGGGAGAGAACGGGCTAAAAATAATTTTTGAAGAAATAATAGCAGAAAACTTCCCAGACAGGTCTTAAAAGCTTAAGAGCAGCCATCTAAGATAAAATTATTAGTCTCTATTTGTCTGGAACAAAAGAGAAAGAAGGAAACCCAAGAATCAGAGAAGGGACCGGAGTACAGCACTAACTATCTCCATGACCCACTGTCTCCTCTACCCTGAGACCAGACTAGATGGTGCCTGGCTACCACTACCGAACGTTCTGATCAGAGACACAATAGGTGGATCCTGATAGAAAGGGAAAAAATGTGGAATGGAACTTCAAATTCTTAAAGAATCCAGACTTAATGGACCTACTGAGGCTGGAGGAGTCCCCAAGACTACTGCCCTGAGTTACTCTTCAAACCCTGAATTGAAAATATCCCCTGAAGTCACCCATAAACTACAGAACAGTTTAACTCAAAAAGTAAATATTGCCACCCTTGAATATTGCATTCTTTTTTAAAAAATGATCTGTATAAGACCAAGAAGGAGCTGGTGGTGCAACAGTTAAGCACGTGGCTGCCAACTGAAAGGTCAGCAGTTCGAACCTACCAGCCACTCCACCAGAGAGAGATGTGGCAGTCTGCTCCTGTAAACATTTACAGGCTTAGAAACCCTATAGGGCCATTCTACTGTCATATAGGGTCGCTATGAGTCGGAATTGACTCAGTGGCAACGGGTATATAAGATCAAATGTACAATAGCTATTTTAAAGCATAGATGAGAAGGCTGGGGGGCAGGGGCAGGGAGTTTAAGTAAACAGGTATTAAACAAGCAGAACAAAAATAACAAGAATGTTGACACAATGTGAAAAACGTAACCAATGTCACTGATCATTATGTCTAGAAATTGTTGAACGAGAGCAGGTCTTGCTGTGTACATTTTCACCAAAAATAAAATAAAATACTAATTAAAAAAAGAAAAGAAAACTTGCCAAACATCACGAAAGACAGGAAATTTCACGTTCAAGGAGCTCAGTGAATTCCACATAGGATAAATCCTAAAAGAGACTCACCTAGGCATATCACAATCAAACTCTTGAGAACCAAGGAGAAAGAAAATTTTGAGAGCAGCATGAGAAAAGCAAAGTCTCACATACAAGGGTTTTCCAGTAAGACTAAGTGTGGCATCGCTTCAGAAACCATAGACTTTCAGCGCTTTCAGCGTGTCATCCTACAGTAACAATGTATTGTGGGGTTTATAACACACAGAATTAAAAGGTATGACAATTGACGTAAGGTTCTTACACTGTACAGGAAGTGGAATAATATTAAAGATTAAATTCAATTTTTTTTTTTTTTTTTTTTTACAAATATGTCATATTGGCTAAAGCCATGTTGATTATTTTGTGGTTAAAAAGATTACAATCCAAGAAGACTATAGAGAGAGATTTTCTAACGCGCCTACAGCATGCTTGTCATTACACGATACGTGTTTTATTTGCTTTTCTGATTTATAATGGGGTGTAAAGCTGACTGCTAGCTGCTACTGCTGTACATTTAAGTCTCAATGATGCAACTTGACAGCTGTTCACACAAACTCTGAAGAGCTGGACAGACCCATGCTTGTATCACAACAATGTCACCGTTTGCCAGCCATGAGACTTTGGGCCAGTTACTAACTCAAAATAAACATGACCACAGGACCTCTCTCACCCGGTCATTGAGTAATGACATAATGCTTCTTAAGCACTTTACCAGAATACCTGGCGGAAAGTAAACATTAATAAACGTTGCCTATTCTTGTTATCAAGATTGTACTGAAGGATACAACAAGTATTAAAAACATTTCAAAGGGTTTTTTTTAATCAGGAGGTATATGATATTCTAGTTTCAAAAAACGTTTAAAAAAAGGTACCACCGTTGAATGAAATTAGTTCTCATTCATCGTTAACAGTCAAGGCAATCCATTTTGCAGATTAAAAACAGGCTAAAATTCTCATGTGCCTAAAATGTTCAAGGTCACAGGCAGCGTCTCAGGTGCCCCTAAGTACGAAAGAAAGCATTTATTTGCTGTGTTAAAAGTACTGGTGGACGCTCCTCCACCTTCCTTCCCGCAAAGCAGCTCTTTTAAAAGGCAGGGTTGTGTTTAGAAGGAAAATCTTACGCAGAATTCAAATTCCTTTTAAAGTTGCTATTAATCTGAATATTTGGGGGATTTAGTGCTTTAATATTTTTTTTAAATATTAATTGCATTCAGTTATGAAATGAGGACTTCATGTGCTCGAAAGGGATCGATCCCCAATAAGTCCATTGTCCCTCAGAGAAACCGCGTCGAGCATTTCCTTATGGAATCGTGGTAAGTATTTCTAAGGACATGATTCTATCCAGCCTGTGTGTAATTTTCTTGCCAGAGTAGGAACAGTTCCCATGGTCTGCTGCTTGATGGCGAAGCAGCGGTGACGTCCACAGAGGCAACCTCAGTGCCTGCTCACCTAAAACTCACCTTGGTCTCTCTGGAGAGGGGTTGGGGCTTCGAGGAGGAGGTGTGCGGGGCACAGCTGGCTTCGGCGCGATGCTGGCTGC
Source organism: Trichechus manatus latirostris (assembly GCF_000243295.1). Taxonomy (NCBI): domain Eukaryota; kingdom Metazoa; phylum Chordata; class Mammalia; order Sirenia; family Trichechidae; genus Trichechus; species Trichechus manatus. The sequence goes on along the minus strand of NW_004443950.1, from coordinate 19,721,667 downwards.
AGGGAGGAGGCCATGGACGATATGCTTCTACAAAAAAGGATACCCGGTGGAAGTCATGGCGGGGAGAGGGTCACCCAGGTCCTGCCACACGGCCTCCCTCTAATCTGTTTACCTCTCTCAGCAGCACCTACCATCCTGCCCCAAGCAATGTGTTACTTTATATCTCCACCACCTGGGAGATCTTCCAGGACAGGAACAACTTTTACTCACCTTTGAATTCCCCGGGGGCTGGCACCTAGTAGGTCTTTCAGAAAGGCCTGGTGAATTTTTTTGTTTTTTGAAAGAGTGAATCCTCATAGTATGCTAAGCACTTCTCACTTGCACCACTATACTCATTTTCTAACTACCATCCCCAGCTGCCACTTCCTAAAACACACAATGATCCTATCTACTCAGCACTGCAGACCGTTCTCAGGATGACAGGTCGAGCTTGGCAGAGAAGGCCACTGTCCTGGATTTAATTATGTCCCTCCAAAAATGTGTGCATCAGTTGGGCTGGGCCATGATTCCCTGTTTTGTGTGATTTTCCTGTATGTTGTAAATCCTGCCTCTATGATGTTAATGATGGAGAATGGGCGGTAATTGGGTTACCGAGGCAGGGCTCAATCTACAAGATTGGATTGTGTCCTGAGGCAATCTCTTGAGATATAAAAGACAGAAGTGAGCAGAGAGACAGCGGGACCTCACAGGAGCTGTGCGTGTTCTTTGGACCCGGGGTCCCTGAGCGGAGAAGCTCCTAGTCTGAGGGAACATTGATGAAAAGGCCAACAGAGAGAGAAAGCTGATGCCCTGAATTTGGACTTTTAGCCTACTTTTTACTGTGATGAAAAAAATTTCTGTTTGTTAAAGCTATCCACTTGCGGTATTTCTGTTACAGCAGCACTAGATGACTAAGACGGCCACTGTAAGTTGGTTCTGACCAGTGGACCCAGCTTCATTTCTTGCTACCCTCCTCATCTCTACACATTCTCTATGCTTTAGCACTCAGGACTGCCTTCCATTTCCTGAACGGCACACAATTCATTCTGTTTCGGGCCTTTATATGTGAATACTGTTTTCTCCATCTAGAATTCCCTTTCTTTACTCCCCTTCAAGGCCCAGGTCAACTCCCCCAACTGACTTAGCTGTCCCTTCTTGGCACACACCTCTACAGTAGTCCTTGTCTTACCATTCTGTGCTGAATTAGTCATTGGTCTGTCTACAATCTAGACAGTGTAGCCAATCAGTTGTGTGTACTGGGTACACATCAGGAACTCAGTAATGCTTACTGCTGTGAATAAAAACTCAATAAACATGCTGACTTAGCAAAACTGCAACGCAAAAATATACTTCAAGAGTATGCATGAAAACATTAACAGTGGTTTTCTTTGGATGGTAGAGTTTGCTTCTCAACATCACCTGTCTAAAGTGACTTCATCACTCAGCTGTAGGACTGAGCATGCAAAGCCAAGTCGGACATGTTCTCAGACCCAGCTTTAAAAGAATTCAGGAGTGCACTCATCAGATGCTTCTTCTGTTCGGGAAGAACTGAATGTAAGTAGGTTTGGGGTTTTGCAGGACAAATATGGAAAACGGAGAAAGCAGCAAAGGAACTGAGGGTGTATACAAGAACTGATTATGATGATGAACTGTAGAATTAGAGCTGGAGGAGGGAAGCCAGGACGTGAGGGACGTGATGCTCCGTTAAAAGTTGGCTGGATCGATAAGTTGTTAAGTTCCAGAGCTGGGCAGAGGCAAGTGTTAACGGACTGTTGGGGTTCGGATACTAGAGGTGAACTGGCGAGACCGGAGGTGTGGTCGGAGGATGAGATTGGGAGTATGAGCATGCAGTGACCGGGAAGCCATGGAAAGATCTGGCCAGAAGCATTCCAAGCAGAAGGAATAGCAACGACAAAGGCCTAAAGGAACAAAAGGAAGGCCGGTATAATTGGGGGGAGGGGGGGTACTGCGTTGGGGTCTAATGAGGGGAGAGGCACGATCAGATTTAAGTTGTAAAAGAGGCCCTTTGGCTGCAACGTGGAGAATGGACCTAGAGGAAGAGAAGGAAGGTGAGACGCTGGAGGCCAGTAGGGCGCCGATGAGCTTCCAGATACATTTTGTGATAGAATCGATGGGACTTGTTGATGGGGCGTACTGGTGGGCGAGGGAGGGAGGAATCAAGAATGTTTCGCTCAGTAATGAACTCCCCAGCACTGGAGCGAACGTTGTAGGGGAGACAGGGTGACTTCTGTCCGAATGTGGCCAACCCTGGGATAGAGGATTCTGTAGAACACAAAAAATCCGGGTTTCTCGAACTGAAAACCACTTCCTCTCGGGCTGCTACCTTGCCCCAATCTCAGGCTACATCCCAAAACTGCCCCCAGGCCCTTACCCCTTTACTCCTGGTCCCCCGGGGGGCCAAAGCGCAGGACAGGCGAGTATCTACTTACAAACTGGCTCTTCTGGCTTCTCCGAAATCCCTGGAGCATCCTTGCAGCTGGGGAAGACCAGACCAGGGGCCGCACTCACACTCTCGCCGGAGCCTGGGACCACTCCCTAAACCTGGCTCCGCTCACTCCGGCCTAGCCCGGGACGCTTTTTCTTCGCCACGGACTTCGCAACAGCCATGTCTGCCATTGGCTCTGTTTTCTCCTTGGCCAATCAAAGCCAAGCTTACTGCCATGCCCGTCACTCTTGGCAACCAGCGGGTCGCATTCAAATCTTCACCAATGAGGAAAGAGTCCGCGCTGCTCGTTCTTTTACTGGTCACTTCAGATGTCCATCTCTAACTCCATAGCCAATCCGGCGCTCTGGGAGGCGGAGAGCGGGGAAGATGGAGACCTGAGCAGACTTGGTCACAGGTAACTCGGCTGGAAGCAGTTTGTGGGGGCCTAGGCAGCGTCCCGGCTGTTTCGGCCCGTGCCCTAGTCTAGACTGAGGAGCCACAGCGCAGACCGAGCTGGGGTGTCAGGGGCCGGGCAGATGACTAATATGCGGGACACGGCCACTTGGAGAGGAATCTCCTGATTCTTAGCCTTTGGTCGTCTCTTTAAAACACTCCAGACGGGATCTTGCCAAAGAGGCCCCGGTTTCCAGTCCAGTGTGGGGCCGTGTGCACGAGAGCCTGCTCCAGTGCAATCTTGCATTTCTCTCATTAAATCCAGACCACCGATGGAAAGGACTCCCTCTGATGACACAGGCCCCATACACGTGCCTTTTGGGTACGTTGTGGCCAGTGAGAAATGGCGTGGGTCGCAGCTGGCGCAGGGGATGCAAGGTCAGTGGGCTGCCCTCTGCATAATCTTGCTCCCCCCCCCCCCCCGCTTTTTAACATGTCTGACACTTTTCCTCTAAAGCTCGTGAAAGTCATTTTCTTGTCTGTATTTTAAGGGAAAATTAAGCTTATTTTTGAGGATCGCCTGACACCGGTAGATTTTTACTTGTCTCACCGATCCTGTATTCTTTATATCACCGAAGCTGATTTGGTGGCAGGAAATGGCTACAGAAAGAGGCTTGTTCGGGTTAGAAATGTAAGTAGTGAATTAAACAAAATAGAAATGAAAGTTTACTTGTATCTCGCCCTTTCCCCATCCCTTGGAATAATTTATATAAAACATTGACTATTCCAAACACTCTGCCTCCTCTTTTTCCTGAAATCAAGGAGTGATGTCTTTCTTCATCTTCACAGGAATTTTGTTACAAAATGGTTTATTGTCTAATTTTTCTTCTTTGAAGTCTAGTAATCTTCAAGCGATTGTATTAGTTGAAAAGACACAGATGATTGAACAATACTTCCCAGCTGTGCAGAAGTTTACTGTGCTGGACCTTGGGATGGTGTTGCTTCCAGTGGCCAGCCAGATGGAAGCCTCCTGCCTCATTATCCAGTTAGTAAGTACTGACTCCTCCACAAAGCCCTGGCAGCTTACTGCTTCCAGCTGACCTTACTATAGGCACCAGCCATCAGTCCAATCTATATCATTCCATATGTTGGTTTATAAAACCTTTTTGCGAAATTTAACTTCAGAAGCTGTCTTGCAGCCAGCTGAGCCTGCAGCCCATTTTAGGCACATGTATAACAAAGGGAAGCAGTTGGAAACTGATTTTAGACTCCCAGGCTGTGGTGACTCTGTCATTCATTCTGCACTTACACCAGTGAAAATGTCAGCTAGCAGGTGCTCTGCCTCATCCCCACGTATCTTTTGTTAAGCGTCAGGACGCTTCCATGTGGAAGTTTATAATTTTTTTTTTTTTTTAAACTGGTTCTCATTATCCTCACTGATTTTTCAGCTTGGCTGCAGAATCTTCTGGGAAACATTGTCAGTGATGTCTAGGACTTATTTCAGACCTGTCAATCAGAACGTGGGGGTAGGGCCTGAGCTTCAATTTTTTGTTATTATTAATTTTTTTTTTTTACATTTTTTAAAAACTGTGCTTTAGGTGAAAGTTTACAGCTCAAGTTAATTTCTCATTCAAAAATTTATACCCATATTGTTTTGTCACATTGGTTGCAATCCCCACAATGAGACAGCACGATCCCCCTTTCCACCTCGGGTTCCCAGTGTCCATTCGTCCGGTTGCTGTCCCTTCCTGCCTTCTCATCTTGCTTTTGGACAGGAGTTGCCCATTTGGTCTCATATTCTTGATTGAACTAAGAAGCACCTTCCTCATGTGTGTTATTTTTTGTTTTATAGGCCTGTCTAATCTTTGTCTGAAAAGTGTGCTTCAGGAATGGTTTCAGTTCTGGTTTAGCAGAGTGTCCAGGTGCCATAGTTTCGGGGGTTCCTCCCATCTGTCAGACCAGTAAGTCTGGTCTTTTTTCTCCCACTCTGTCTGGGACTGTCTGTTGTGATCCCTGTCAGAGCAGTCGTCGGTGGCACCATCTAGTTCTTCTGGTCTCAGGCTAGTGGAGTCTCTGGTTCACGTGGTCCTTCCGTCCTTTGGGCTAATATTTTCCTTGTGTCTTTGGTTTTCTTCATTCTCCTTTGCTCCAGATGGAATGGGACCAACAGATGTATCTTAGATGACTGTTCTCAAGCTTTTAAGACCTCAGACGCTACTCACCAAAGTGGGATGTAGAACGTTTTCTTTATGAGCTATGTTATGCCAGTTGACCTAGATGTTGCCTGACACTGGTCCCCAGCCCCCTTTTGTTGTGACTCTGATGTGCAGCTAGGGTTGAGAACCAAGTTAGAAATGCAAACAGCCCCCTATTGTCACAGATCCCTCTCCCTTGCCCCCTCTACACCCCTTGCTTCACTATCCCTAACTTCTTTGATAAAATGCTTCTTTGTATAACCACCACTAACTGAAAACTAGATTTCTCCTTTGATCAGCAGACTTCCTCCAGGTCTCGTATCAAGCCGACTCAGTCTAGATATGGCCATCATTTAATCCTACACAATTGAAAAGTTTCTTTATGAACCATAGGAAAGTGCTTGGATTCCTCAGAGTATGTTTTCCATTAATTTTGTCCTAAGCATTCTGAAAATTGAAGTTTTTGTAACTTATTCATTTTTAATCTCTCTTTTGTATGGTCATATGGTTCAACTTGCAGTAACTTTGCTGGTGTCTGAAAAATTATATTCATGGTAGATGAAGTCATGAAAAGTAAGACACTTGCGTTTGCAGCTGTAACTCACACTGAACCAATAGAAAAGCTAAATTTCCACCAAACAAATTTTAAGAAGACAGCCCATCCTCTAGAGGGCGCTCATGTGCTTTTCCCTCTTTAATTTCTGGTTCAGGTCCAAGAACAAACCAAAGAGCCCAGTAAGAACCCTTTTGTCAGGAAGAAATGCGCTCTGCTCTCTGAGCCATCCCTCCTTCGAACTGTGCAGCAGATCCCAGGAGTTGGAAAAGTTAAAGCTCCCCTTCTGCTTCAGAAATTCCCAAGTATCCAACAACTGAGTAACGCATCCATCCAAGAACTAGAGCAAGTCGTTGGACGAGCAGTAGCCCAGCAAATTCACGCATTTTTCACAGAGTCCAGGTGACCGCTCGCCTTGTGGCATCTACAACATTTTCTCCTTCAGACCAGAAATGACATAATTTTGTATTTAAAAGCCAAGAAAAAGTATTTCCTCTCACACTGAAACATGAGGTGCGGCCTAAAACGGGGCCTCACTCTCTGAGTTCAGGCCTTTCAATTAGTGGGTACCAGATGGCACTGCCCTCATTCTCCTAGGATGAAAAGGGCCTTTGGGGATCTTCCTAAGAGTCAGTTTCATTTAGGGACTCTCATACTCAGCAGAAAACCGGTTTGGGCAGATTTTAATGTGTGACCTTAACCTACGTCCATCATGGAAAGGTCTTCTAAAGCTTCAGGTGGTGGATATGAACATCTAAAGAAAACAAACCTACAATTAAGCACTGTGTATCATAAACCCCTAGATCCTGGTGTCAGTGCTGCTGTTGTTCAGGTCTGGTCTAAATATACCTGTGCTTTGAGGCTGCCAATGTAAATAAACAATTATACTGCCTTTCTTTCTCTTTTTTTTTGGTAGCTGTACAGTGTTTATAATCACTAGGCAGGTCTTGTGAACACCCAGTTCTTTGAGAGAAAACCTGGTGTGTGAAGTACCCATTTAAAGATAAACTAATGCATGAGAGAGGAAAAGAACGTGTTTGTAAAATGTACGGCCCAACAAAGGCAGGGTATGCAAAAAAATAGTAGGAGCAGCTGCATCCAGTGAGGGGAGCTGGGGGCTGGGGACCAAAGGGTAAAATTGTCCATCCAAAGGATAAATACAATTTAAAGATCTCATGTTTTAAAAGGTACTAAGATAACTTGAAGCCTTTAAGTTCTGCTTTAAACTCAAACAATAGAAATATTTTGGGCCTTAGGATAGAAATCATTTGAAAGAAGGAATTAAGATGAAATAAAAGTAAAAAACATGAACTCAGCAAAAAGGGGGAAACAACCTAAGTGCCTGTCAACGGATGAATGGATAAACAAAATGTACATACATACAATGGAATACTATGCAGCCATAAAGAATGATGAATCCTTGAAACATAACGTGGGTGAATCTGGAGGACGTTATGTTGAGTGAAGTAAGTCAATCATAAAAGCACAAAGGTTTTATGATCTCACTTTTTATTAGAAGAATAAGTGTACATACAGAGACCAACATTCTTTGGTGGTTACCAGGGATTGGTGGTGGAGAGAGGATTCACTCTCTGGATAGACCCCAAAAACCAAACCCGCTACCATCGAGTCAGTTCCAACTCATAGTGACCCTATAGGACAGAGTAGAACTGCCCCATAGAGTTTCCAAGGGGCACCCGGTGGATTCGAATTGCCGACCTTTTGGTTAGCAGCCTAACTCTTAACCACCACACCATCAGGTTTCCCTCTGGATAGCAGATGCTTGTTATTTTTGATGATGGGAAATGTAACACCAAATGTGGGTGAAATGTGCACAGCTAGACCAAGGTAAACGATGTCACTAAGATGTACACCAAAAGGGCCTTTTTTGGTAATTGCTATGGTATATATAATTCCGCAACAACCAAAAGTATGTATGTGCAGGTATATATGTATGCATATATGTGTATAGGTATGAATGTGTATAGAGGTGTGTGCATATGTATACATATATTCACATACATAATAAACCACATAGGGGACACACAGATAGTTCTTAGACATAACTAAACACCTCGCAGGATTGGCTTTCTGGGTTTAAAGGCTTAGCACCAGTCTTGTGGGACAACTCGATCAGTTGGCATAATATAGTTCATAAGGGTTATGTTCTATACCCGAGTTTGGTGAGTAGTGTCTGGGGTCTTAAAAGCTTACGAGCTTTTAAATAATGTCACTAAAAAGTACGCAAGAAAGAAGGACCTGTTGGTAATTGCTATGACGTATATAATTTTGAAACAGCAAAAACAACCAAAGAACATATGTGCGGATGTATATGTAGGCATATATGTGTATGCTGTTGTTAGGGATACTTCTTAGACATAACCAAACACCTTGCAGGATTGGATTTCTGGGTTTGAAGGATTAGGACCATAGTCTCGTGAGACATCTCTGTTAATTGGCTTAATATATTTCATAAAGTTATGTTCTACATCCTAGTTTGGTGAGTAGTGTCTGAGGTCTTAAAAGCTTGCGAGTGGCTATCTAAGATAAAACTATTGGTCTCTACTCATCTGGAACAAAAAAGAAAGAAGGAATCCAAAGACTCGGAGAGGAAACTAGTCTACAGGACTAATAGGCTACACGAACCATCGCCTCATCTACCCTGAGACCAAAAGAACTAGATGGTGCCTGACTACCACTACCAACCATTCTGATCGGGCCACAGTCGATGCACCCTGATAGAATGGGAGGAAAATGTAGAACAGAAGTCTTAAAAAATTCAGACTCACTGGACCAGTTGAGACTGGACGACTCCCCAGTACTATTGCCCTGAGATACTTTAAACCTTGAATCAAAAGTATCCCCTGAGGTCACCTTTTAGCTAAATAACAGATTGGCTCACAAAATAAAGACTATCACCCACGAGTACTTTGCTTCTTTGAAAAGTCTTCAATATGAGACCAAACAGTCAACAATTACTTTAAAAACAAAGATAAGAACATAAGGGCAGGGAAACTAGGTTACTGGAAACAGAACCACCAGAACGGAAATAAAGAGAATGCTCACGCATTGTGAAGAATGTAACCAACGTCACCGAACAATTTGAGTAGGAATTGTTGAATGGGAACCTAATCTGTTGTGTAAACTTTCACCAAAAACACAAAAAAAATTATTTAAAAAATAAACAAAAACATTAACTCGGCATAGATGAATGTGTTTATTTAAATATTTATACAGACATGGCCCTAGGAGCAGTGAATAAACTTTCCTAAAGGTGGCTGCTTCCCTTTCGATATTGCACAATAGAAAATATTTAAATTCTTGTTAATTTACAAAAATTAGATTTCAATGCTATATTTTTTAGCTATATACTTGTACTATGTCAACAGTGAGTCTTACTAGAATCACGGCATCATCCAACGTATAGCAAGAGAAATCGATTGGCAGAATGTCATATTTTAAAAGTCAAACAGCTTTGAACTTCAGTCATTTACATCTGTACCTGAAAAAATGTGAAGCTACTTTTTAACCCAAGACTCTTAAAATAATACAACTATGTACTTTCTACTTTAAACAAAATGAAAAATGTTTTGAGTATCAAACAGTATATTATCTACCTTGTAGACAGCATCTTCATCTAACACTGCCACGGTGTTAGCAGTTTTTAAATGACATGAAACTAGAATAAAAGCTGCTCCTAAATTGTTTTCATTTAATAAGTCATGGCAAATTTGGCACTAGACTTTCTGTGGAAGTAGCATTCGTATTATGTGGAAATAATAGTAAAATTTTGTCATTTTAGATTAATGAGGACACATTAGGAAGCAGCTCTGTGGAACACATTTTTAGTAACACTAATTTAAGACTGTCACTGTAGTTCCCTGACCTGCCTTAATTCACGGGTTGTCTGAATTCTAGGTTAAAGAAAGATCTCTTATAACCCAAGCCTGGAAGCTTACAAATAGGGCTAATGTAGGTAATCCAGATCCAACTCTGAAGGTGACTGAAAGTCATAATCATTAAATAGGGATATTTTCAACACTATTTACAATACTTGATACAATAAATAACTTGCAGCAGTATCAAAAAACCAAACCCATTGCTGTTGAGTCAATTCCGACTCATAGCAACCTTACAGGACAGAGTAGAACTGCCTCGTAGGGTTTCCAAGGCTGTAATCTTT